>NW_027361763.1:6092500-6425000 GCF_039654945.1 Dendrobates tinctorius | reverse complement strand
TTTGCTAATTAACAGAGACCTGCCATCTGATAATGAGGAAGAGGATTGTACATCTGGAGTCTAAGAATGGATTTAAGACAGCCGACTCCCTACTCCCAAGCTGGTGATTTTTACCTGCCTCCTGAGGTCTTAGTTTCCAGATCAGTTCCTGACTTCTCAAGCTAAGTTGTTCTCTGCTTATGTTCTCATTTGATTTGGTTTGGTCTATTCAGTTTATTGTGCTGTCAGTCAGCCCCAGCTGGGGCTGCGCTGAATTTCCACTCTTGTGTCATTGTATGTGCTAGTTTGCTTTTTGTCCCTTTTTAGATGGGCCTCTTTTTGCTCTGTTCTCAGAATATGTCAGAGTGCTGATATAGTGGGAGAAGTCTAGTGACTTCAGGGTATTTTTTGCTATCAGAAGTGTTGGACATTTTTGCAGGGTTTTTTGGCGTGATTGCAGACAGTATCTTTCTTTCCTGTCCTTTCTAGTTAGTGTGGGCCCCATCGTTTGCTCAGCCTATTTTCCTACCTGTGTTTGTGCTTTCATCTTGTCTCACCGTCAACACATGTGTGGGGGCTGTCTATTCCTTTGGGGTCTGCTCTGGGGCAGTTTAGATTTCCCCTTTTCTTGCTTTAGGCTTATTTATTTAGGCGGAAATTCCTCGCACTTCAGCAGCGAGCTGCTCCACACGATCAGACACTTGCTTTATCTCCATTGAGAGAAAAAAAAAAAAAATTCCCCCTACGGCCTCAGAGATATAGAGGAAAGAATATACACACACTTTTTTTTTTTTTTCTTTTTTCTAAACACAATTCTTTCCTGCTATTGAGTACCCCAGGATCTGCGGTTTGGCGGGTGATTCTGTTATGATTGAGTCACCGTAGGAGGCAAAAACAGAAATGCTAGCTAAGTCCTGAAAACCAGAGAAGTTGGCAACTATCAGATTGCAGACCCCTGAACCTATCAACACAACTAGCAGTAGCCATGGGGGGTTCCTACGATGACCTAGACCCCTCGATCACAGCCGGAGAGATACATAGGCCTGAAGAAGGAAAGGGGAAATCTAACTGCCCCAGAGCAGACCCCAAAGCAATAGGCAGCCCCCCACATATAATGACGGTGAAGCAAGATGAAAACACATACACAGACAGAAAGACAGGCTGAGCAAAGACGGGGCCCAAAAACTACCTAGATAGGAACGGATAGGAAGGCTGCTGTCTGCAATCTGCCAAAACCCTATCAGAGACAAAAGCCAACAAGCTGATATAAAAATGGCCCTGAAGCAACTAAGCTTCAAAAACTAAATCAGCACACAGGTACCTTCAGAAGACAGAGCTCATGGAACACTGCACACTCCAGCAGGGAGTGGCAGAATCCAAAAAGCAAGAAAAACAAAAACAAATCTTAGATGCAAAAAGGCAAAACAGAAAACTTAGCTTTAGGAGAGCAGGAATCAGACTGGTGTCCATGAGTCCACAGAGAAATCACCCGCAGGGCAGAAAGGGCATAGGCTGCCTTAAATCCAGTCAGTGACTCCACTCAGCCAATCGTCTTCATTAGTCCCTGGTGTCTGATAATCAGGCTCACTACCTTCCTTCACTAGAATAGGGAGTTCACCAGGCCTCAGTGACGGAGGAGAAAATGAACTCACAACAGTTGCATCTCCAAAGTTCAAGCCAAGATTTATTGGACCTTATAAGATCTTAGAGATTCTTAATGTTGTTTCTTTTTGATTGGCTCTTCCAGTTACGTTTAAGATCCATAACGTATTTCACAAATCTCTGTTGAAGAGGTTTGTTGAGCCAGTAGTTCCTGTGGTGGCGCCTCCTGACCCTGCACTGGTTGAAGACAATGTGGAATATGAGGTAGAGAAAATATTGGATTCTCGTTTGGCTAGACGGAGACTCCAGTATTTGGCCAAATGGAAGGGTTATGGCCAGGAGGATAATTCTTGGGTCTCTGCCTCTAACATTCATGCCAATAGATTTGTTCGTGCTTTTCACCGGGCCCATCCTGATTGGCCTGGTGGCGTGGATGAGGGTTTGGTGACCCCTCCTCAAGGGGCGGGTACTGTTGTGAACTCATTTTCTGGTCTGCCTCAGGTTTCTGGTGAGGGAGCTGGTTGTGCTGACAGAGGAGTTGTGAGTTCTCTTTCCAGGCTCCCTCTGGTGGTGGCAGGAGGTAGTGAAGCTGATCTAATTAACAGAGACCTGCCACCTGTTATTGAGGAAGAGGATTGGACATCTGGAGTCTCAGAATGGATTGAAGACATCCGACTCCCTATTCCCATGCTGGTGATTTTTTTCCTGCCTCCTGAGATCTTAGTTTCCAGCTCAGTTCCTGCCTTCTCAAGCTAAGTTGTTCTCTGCTTATGTTCTCAATTGATTTGGTTTGGTCTATTCAGTTTTTTGTGTGGTCAGCCAGCTCCGGCTGGGGCTGCGCTGAATTTCCACTCTTATGTCATTGTATGTGCTAGTTTGCTTTTTGTCCCTTATTAGATTGGCCTCTTTTTGCTCTGTTTTCAGAAAATGCCAGAGTGCTGATATAGTGGGAGAAGTCTAGTGACTTCAGGGTATTTTTTGCTATCAGAAGTGTTGGACATTTTTGCAGGGTTTTTTGGCATGATTGCAGACAATATCTTTCCTTTCCTGTCCTTTCTAGTTATTGTGTTTGCTCAACCTATTTTCCTACCTGTGTTTGTTCTTTCATCTTGTCTCACCATCAATACATGTGTGGGGGCTGTCTATTCCTTTGGGGTCTGCTCTGGGGCAGTTTAGATTTCCCCTTTTCTTGCTTTAGGCTTATTTAGTCCTCCAGGTGTGACAAGGCATCTAGAATCATCGTAGGTACGCTCCACGGCTGCTGTTAGCTGTGTGGATAGGATCAGGGGTCTGCAATCCGCGTAGTTACCAACACTCTGGTTTTCTGTGACTTAGCTTGGTCTTGTTTTCCTCCTCGGTGATCCATTCATAACATTTCTCCATCACTGCACGGTGGACCCCGGGTTGCGATCACACCTTCTCTTAATTTACATTTGGTGTGCTCTGCAAACCCTAACAGCCATACTGATAAGACAAAGGGTAGATATAAACGTTAACTACACAGTACCCACCACACAAACACGAATAACATCCCCCTAAATACCATGTTGTGGTGATGAAAATAAGCTGTTTTTATATTTAGTGAATATGAATATGATGTAGAAATATTTTGTGACAATCTCGCACAGTACTGGTATCTCAGAATTCTCCTTACTTATTTATTCTGGGTAAAGCTTCACTTTTAATTTTTTCTTTCGATATTTTAAGATTTACAAAAACTACAACATGAATTATGCCTCCGTGAGAATACATTCTATCTTGTGTCAGATAAAAATAAATAGTAAACAAAGGTAACATAGAGCTATTTCCAGAGCGATATACTGGGGCTTCGGGATGTTTACCAGTGGAGAAGCTTTTAATACTCGCATATATTTTCAGAACAATCTGCTACCTGGAGAAATACTCAATATTAATTTGAGCACACAAAATAAAAAAAATAATGTTATTAAAGTGTTTTTCCAAATGCATTTTTTCCTTCTGCACCCATGGTCTAGGTGAATTGGGAAATATCATAACAGTACAAAGCACATGATTTGGAGCAGCTTACAGTGACATAAAATGAAACCTAATACATCTTATTAACCTCTTCCTGTCTTGTCATGAACATGAAGCTAGCCTTGTCACAGGCTTAGTCAACTCTATTCTTCACTTCCACTTTATTGGAAAGATTATGTGAGTGGTCACATCTTCTACATGTTCTTACATATGGTTGGCATAGAGGATCAACTAAGATCTGGGTTTGAATAGTGGGATGTTGGCCCCACCAAATTTTTTTAGCCCACGGCCTTCCACTAATGTTCTTGAAGATTTGTTTCTAATAAGAAAGTGGGCCCAATTCATACTTTGGGATTTTTGGAAGCTACATTTCTTTTTATGTCCACTGACGGCTGCTTTGTGCCAAATTTGTGGCCTCCCCTCTAACACTCTCGCACCCCTCCAATCTATTCTAAACTCTGCTGCCCGACTAATCCATCTGTCCCCCCGCTATTCCCTGGCCTCTCCCCTCTGTCAATCCCTGCACTGGCTCCCCATAACCTAAAGACTCCAGTTCAAAACCCCAACCATGACATATAAAGCCATCCACAACCTGAGTCCTCCATACATCTGTGACCTCGTCTCCCGGTACTTACCTGCACGAAACCTCCGATCTTCACAAGATCTCCTTCTGTACTCCTCTCTTATCTCCTCTTAGCACAATCGCATACAAGACTTCTCCCGCGCATCCCCCTTACTCTGGAACTCTCTACCACAACATATCAGACTCTCACCTACCAAGTAAACCTTCAAAATGAACCTGAAGACCTACCTCTTCCGACAAGCCTACAACTTGCAGTAATCACCGATCCACCAAACTGCTGCACGACCAGCTCTACCCTCACCTACTGTATCCTCACCCATCCCTTGTAGATTGTGAGCCCTCGCGGGCAGGATCCTCTCTCATCCTGTACCCGGCATGACTTGTATTGTTTAAGATTATTGTACTTGTATGTATAATGTATACCCCTCCTCACATGTAAAGCGCCATGGAATAAATGGTGCTATAATAATAAATAATAATAATAAATTCAAATAGGCTAACTCGGTTCATGATTTTTTTGCAAAACCAAAAATACTCTTTATCTTTGTCTTTCACCTGTTTTGCGACCTTTCACAGCAAAAAGTCACGTGTTCCGCAAAAATGTTGCCAAACTTATGCCAAAGTTTTTTGTTTACATAAAATCTTTTCTTGATGGAATCCATTTGTGTTGAGATTTGAACCTTTTCAAGAAGAATCAGACAAAAACATTAGGAAACTCCAAAATATGCCCACAGGGGCCAACAGAAAACTAAAAGAACACACAAAATCATTAAAAAAGTGAATAAAAAAAAGGAACATAATGCGAACAAATAAAAAAAGCACAAAAGGTCAAAAACTCGGCAAAGAACAGACACACTAATACAGAATTGAACCTGTTTTCTTAAAACTATATTCAGAAAGAGGAAAGGTCAAAGATAATTTCGTAGGTTGCCATATGACTGCTTTCTACTTGACGGAGCCATGTCTTACAATACCTACTTTTTCCGTAATATTAAGGCATTCGTCCAATAGGATAAATTTTGTCTTCTGCCACCGATACACAATTTATTAATTTGTTCTGTATGCTAACATTTGTGGCCTGCCAGGATATGCTGGCACAATATGAAAGAAATATGGAATGTATAAAGAGATTAGTCATTTGAGATAAGTGGTGGAGCAAGTAGCACTACATTTTGGCCATATAAAAGACTGGGCAGAAGCGCGCTGACAATTTCAGGTCATGGGACAGTAGGCTGCAGATTTTTTCCTTGACCTGAGGCCAGCTATTTAAAGGAGGTTCAGGGACTATACTGAGAGTAGATGGAAATACGACTGTGAAGAGAAGCTAGATGAAAAGGAAGTTTAGTGAGGTTAAATACCATGAGATCTATTCATTATCACAAGCTGCTGGTAGGTCATTTAATGTCTGATCAGCCCACTCTTCCAGAGAAGCTTTTATTAATCAGGGAGAAATTTCACCTCTGTTTTACTTTTCCGATTATACTTTTTTTTAAATTAAATTGTTAGAGGACTACATATTGCAATTTATGACCTTAAAATATAGACAAATATATAAAAAGGAACTGCCGGTATTTCTTATGAAAGTAAGTGAAAAATGAATTGCAGAAGATCAACGGACAACAGCTTAAATTCACGTTTGTCCTGATATTTTCATTTTAAAGTTTTCCAAAATATTTGCATTCACCATAAAGCATCAGAAAACAAATATGGACTAACACAGATCAGCGAACAATGCCGACAGCCTGAGAGCTAACAGAAAAACAGCTACGTTTTGAAAAATAGCGTAAGTGAGGCACCTAAAACAGGCAACGATGTAACGCATAAAAAATAAGATAATTATCGTTTCTCAGGAATAGGCTTTATTGCAATTTATAAACACAGAGAACAAGGTTCACCAGCTCCTGTAAATTGGCTGAGAGTATCCTCCTCGGCACGGAAAGTGAAAGCTACTGCTTGGCTTGAGATGCAGACAATGCAAACAATGGTATCCATCTGGCCAGTACATTTCTTAGTACAGATTAAAAGGTAATTTATTAATACATCATAAAAAGTTCCAGGTACATTAAAAATATTGCATTAAGGCAATAACTGACGCGTTTCAGACATGGCACTGTCCTTAATAATACCAGGATTAATGACAGCATTATGTCTGAAACGCATTGGTTTGTTCCTTGATTCAGTATTTTTAATGCACCTGGAGCCTTTTAAGCTGAACCAATAAATGAAATAATATTGCAATATTTTTAATGTACCAGCAATTTTTTAACTGTAATAAGAAACTGGTTCCAAATGTATTAAAAATATTTCATCATGGCAAAAACTGACGAGTTTTGGACGTAAAGCTGTTTTTAATGTGGCCACGATTAAGGACATCTCTACATCTGAAACTATTTTTCCCTTGCTGCAATATTTTTAATGTACCTGGAACCTTTTAAGCTGTATTAAGAAATTGGTTCCATGTACACTACCATGTAAAAGTTTATGGTCACTTAGAAATTTCCTTATTTTTGAAAGAAAAGCACAGGTTTTTCCAATGAAGCTAACAATAAATGTCTCAGAAATACACTCTATGCATTGTTAATGTGGTAAATGACTGTTCTAGCTGCAAACGTCTTGTTTGTAATGCAATATCTTCATAGGTGTATAGAGGTCCATTTCCAACAACCATCACTCCATTGTTCTTATAGTACTTTGTGTTTGCTAACTGTGTAAGAAGGATAATGGATGGTTAGAATACCCTTGAAAACCCTTGTGCAAGTATATTAGCACAGCTGAAAACATTTTGGCTGATAAGAGAAGCTATAAACCTGACCTTCCTTTGAGCTAGTTGAGAATCTGGAGCGTTACATCTGTTGGTTCCATTAAACTTTCAAAATGGCTAGAAAAAAAGAACTTTCATGTGAAACTCGACAGTCTATACTTGTTCTTAGAAATGAAGGCTATTCCATGCGAGAGAATGCCAAGAAACTGAAGATTTCCCACAATGGTGTGTACTACTCCCTCCAGAGGAGAGCACAAATAGTCTCTAACCAGAGTAGAAAGAGAAGTGGGAGGCCATGCTGCATAACTGAGCAACAAGACAAGTATATTCGAGTCTAGTTTGAGAAATCGACACCTCACAGGTCCTCAACTGCATTAAATGATGCATGCAATACGCCAGTGTCAACGTCTACAGTGAAGAGGCGACTCCAGGATGCTGGCCTTCAGGGCAGAGTGGCAAAGAAAAAGCCATATCTGAAACTGGCTAAATAAATTGCAGAAGATCAATGAAGGCCAACCAAACTGTGCCCAACTCATTAGCTGTACAAAACAAAAAGTCAGGAAAAGAAGTGATGAAACCTTTCCAAATTCAATAATTTGCCAGACTTAGCAATTTCTTCACAAAAACTAATATAATTACTGCAAGTTGCATTTAGTTTGGAATGAAATGAGGGGGCTAACACGGTGACATCTCCTAATGGTGTGTGCTCATCAGGCTTCAGGAATTTAGAAGTGAAATGCAAAAGAGAGAGATGGTCACAATTCTGGCTCAGGACAATCCATAGGTATCTTTGTGCCCCATATTGACATGAGTTCCCTCTCTCCATTCACTGCAGTCATTATCTAAAGTTGTAGACTTTATATAATTTTTATATAATTTAAAAATAGATGAAGGAGAAAAAATAAGCATGTAACAAGCGCTGACAAATTTGCAAGACTTGCCAAGAAACTTTTTATGAGAAGAAAGCTTTCAGTGTTTAGAGGTCTGTGCCCAGGGTGCTCTGAGCCGTATTACACAATTTTTTTCAGTTGTTAATCAACAGTGAACATCAGTCTTGTATTTCACCCATTTTAGGTAATTGACCCTACCCACATCGCACCGCCCTCTCCCTAGATGAGAGAAATGTACTGCATATTCGCAAGATATTTTGGAGAAAACCATGCAGTCTGTGACCAATGTAGTCTACTACAATGTGTAACATGGTGATGCTCATTTTTTGCACATCCAATATCATGTTGGGTGAAATTGCTAGGGCATGCAGATTTCAGGAAATTCAACTCAAACTCACTTTACATCAAATTGATTCAATCATCTCAAGTCATGAATGTCCTTATACTATAATCATAATTTTGACCAATTTGCCTATTTGCAAACGGTTTTCCACTTAAACAGTCTGTTTGGTTTATTTACACAGCATAAACCGCATAAAGTATACTCCATTTCATTACATTAACGGAACCTTCCAGGAGCTCCACTCCACACACTGACTGCTTGTCAGTCCTGGCTTCCAGGGGAACTGCCTTACTGGGATCATTGAGCTGTACATTGACTTACTCAACAAGCTCCAGCCCGTCAGTTCCAGACCCTCAGAAGGACGGTAGTCTCCCCAACTTAGATAGCTGTCACAGACTCTGCAGGCACATGTTCTCCATGTGCTATCCAGGAACCCTGTCCTCTTCCAGGACCTTACAACACAGATAACATGTGACCAAACAACAGTCTCATTATATGTCATGACAAACACCCATTCATGGGAGGTAGGTGGTTAGCCTGACACACCCAGCTCTCCAGCTAATCAACAAGCCCAGGACACATAAACTGAGCAAGACTCATGGAACTACAGGTCCCAGAGCAACATTGCAAGCTTACAACTCAGAGGACCTACGCCTCTGCGACAAACAGCCATTCATAATAACGCCAGTCACTGTCTCACGTAATTAAATCAGTAAAAGATGATTGATCGTATTAAAGTGTCAGTTTTGTGTGGCATTTTATTACTTTTTATAAAAGTAGGTAAACTATTTCACAAAGAGTTCAAAGAGAAAGAAATGGAAGATGATCAATAAAAGTGAGCCCAACGGTACAGTGCCCAATCAATTAGCTTTAAAAAATAAAAGTGCCTTGACTGTCCTATTACAGAAATCCTAATGTTTCCCAAGCTATTTGCAATTAAACATTCCCCATAAAGCATAAGAGCAAATCAAACCCTTGTAAATATGAGCAAACAGGGCGAAGGAAGGAGCTCAAGAAGCCTGAGAGATGACAGAAATTCAGCTACTTTTTGAACACAGCAAGATCAGTAAAAGATGATTATTGATCTTATTGAAGTGGTTAGATTACTAGTGTACTTTATGGCTTTTTATAAAAAATAATTGTGGTATTTCTTTAAGAGACCAAAGAAAGATAAATGGAAGAAGATCAATAAAGGGTAACCCAACAGTACCGTGCCCAAGCAATTAGCCGTAGAAAAATACAAAGTGCCATGAATGTCCGGTTACTACTGTTTTCCCAATCTATTTGCAATTACACCCTATATTTCCGGAAAAGCAGAGCATTACCTACAGTAAACAGAGCAATATCAAAGTCAGGACGTTTGAGAGATAACAGGATATAAGCAAAGTTTTGAATACAGCTTTGTTGCAACATGTAAATTGACAATGATGTAAAGGCCCCTTTACATTTAGCGATGCACCAGCGATCCCGACCAGCGATATGACCCGGTCAGGATCGCTGGTGCATCGCTAAATGATCACTAGTGAGCTTTCACACCTGAAGATCTCACAGCGATGCAGCGCACGATACTCACCTTTCACACACAGCGATCCTGACGTCCTCCCGCCCGCCTCCACGTGTCGCTCGTCGGCGCCAGCAGGAAGCCCAGCAGGAAGCGGACGACGAGAAATGGAGCCGGACATTCTCGCGCGATCAGCGATAACTAGCGGGGGAGCCGGTCGGAGGCAAGTATCACACATAGCGATATCGCTAGCGATATCGCTATAACGTCACAAAATCTGTGACGTTATAGCCATATCGCTAGCGATATCGCTATGTGTAAAACCCCCTTAACTTAAGATCAGTAAAATTTCCTGAGAGGTCCAAATTGCAAATTGTAGTCTTAAAAAATATTGATATAGCTTCTTAAAAAGATAAAAGATAAATTGACTATTTTTTCTAATTTATATAGTGACATTAATTCCACAGTACTTTACAGACATTATCATCACTGGCAAAACAAAAACAAAATTTTGTATAGGTATTTATTTGGAGTGTGGGAGAAAACTGGAGAACCTGGAGGAAACCCATGCAAGCACAGGGACAACATACAAACTCATTGCAGATGTTGTCCTTGGTGGCATGTGAACCAAGGACCTACAAGGGTACGATACTAACCAATGAGCTACTGTACTAATCACTGGCAGAAAATTAGCAAAGCCCAACTCAACTTTACAACAAGCCATTCCACTTGCCCTACAAAGATCTGCCAACACCTTCTCAATTACATCAACAAATTTTCATGCTCCTTTTGAGATTTTCCACCCTATGTTGTGCACATGGCAGCCTACTGGATATTGAGCAGAAGGTGTAGAGAGCAGGAGGGTCACAACAAGTGAGGGGAGGGCATCACAGTCTACCCAAAACCAAGTCACCATCTTCAGGGTTAACCCTTACCAAAATTGACTTTATTGGTGAGAATTAGGCCCAAAGCTCATCTCCAAATGGTGGTGTCCTGTGCTGCACCATTGAAGCATCCCCTTGACCACTCGGTCTTGTATGCTAAGAAAGAAGACTGGGTGGCCGAGACTAGAGCCCCAGAAGATAATGAAGCAATATATAATATATTCTTATGGGTCTTGATAGAGAAGGTTTCTAAAGTCCTTCCGTTCTTATTTCAACTCCTTATTTTTGTATCATTAAGTTGGAAACCAATGCTGTAAGCAATATGTAGAGATCTTCACAGTGGATGTCGAAGTCATTTTTCCATCAGCGTCCTTTCAACATATTATTTATAGAGGAACCAGCTGTGCTATCTATTTCCATTTTTGCATAAACACTTAATTCATAAGCAAAAACTGCTGATCACTCATCGACTCCACACACTATTAATAATAATCGGCGCATACAACCCGCAATGTTGTTTTATTGAAAATTAAGCCATGTATTGAACCAAAATTACTGGCCTCGGAAATTGGAAAATGAATCCAAAAAGACTCCATGTTTGGAAGCTTTTTCTTGCTTTCTGCTCTTGTATTTTGAAATATCTGTGGAGCAGTAGGCTTACCTGATCTTCCAATGAACATAGAATAAAATAGAAATTGCACATGGTATACTGGATGAAGTAACGGTATACTGGATGAGGTAACGGTAAGGTTTTTGCAGGCAATGGTTTCTGAAAATTTGTATAGAATTAAACAAATGTTAAGTCTTACCTGTTACAGAAGTTAAATGGGCATGACTGCATGCCCACTCCAACAACCCAATAAATAATAAACAGTGTCAGGAGAAGAGAGAATCAGGTGTGCAGACATCAGATAAGAAGCTATCAATTGACTCCTTTATCTTTCAGTGGTGAACAGAAAGATCACTTGTCCACTCAGCTTTAGGCTAAGGGTAGCGTTACACTTAGCGACGCTACAGCGATCCCGTCAATGATACTACCTGGTAAGCTGTCAAACAGGCATATCTATTGAATGATGCAGCAACGATACCGCGATCCATATAATGACCTCGGCGGTCGTTGGTACCTTGTCGCACAGCAGCTATTCTGACGACTCACGCCTGCATGCATGAGTTCTGTGTCGCCAACGAGGTCGCTCGTCAGCGTCAAACACAGCGATACACGCTGGCCAGCAGGACACCAGCGATCAAAAAATGGACTGGGACATTCGAGCATGATCAGCGATATCCAGCGGGGGGGCTGGTCGCCGTTAAGTGTCACACGTAACGAGATAGCTGGCGAGATCGCTGTTGTATCACAAAATTGGTAACGTTTCATCCATCTCGGTAATGATCTCGTGATGTGAGATGGGGCCTTAAGGTAACACAAGGGTATTTTCTCTTATCTGAGAAAACTTGACTGATTATGCTAATCACATTCTCATCAAACCCTGTCATGAGTTTTGGCAGAGTGTCAGCATAATGTGATCCAGCTTTCTCGGATGAGAAGATCTTCTCCATTCCGTGAGTCTGTGTAAATCGGAATGCCCTCAGATATCATCTGAGTGCAGTCCGATGGTTTCCACGGACTCATTTACTTGCATGGTCGAGTGTGGTCCTATAATTAGATCCAACATGGGTATCATGCAATTTTTTACTCTGGTCGGCTTGTTCGAAAGACAAAATTTGCACATGTGCACAGCCCCATAGAATAGCATTGCCTAGAGTACGATCCAATGTTTTGTTGAGTCGCACTCGGACCGAAAATACGGTCGTCTGCATGAGCCATCAGAATCATTGGCATTTGCTTGATTTCTCAACTGCATGTTTCCTTCCATAAAGTTCTTTCATGAATGTACATTCCTGAGCTTTAGTGATATGTTTTAATTACAATAGCTGCCCCGATGATCTGATTTCAGTTCAGGTCCACTCCACTTCAATTGTCATTCCAACACAGTAAGGGAGTTTCCGCTATCTCAGTGGTAGCACCTAACTAGTGATTCAACTTATTTATTAAGGATATCAAATAAAAGAATAATAATGTTGTTTTATTTTTTATCAAACTATGTACAGTAGCTTTGTGCAGTCTATGGAAGCTTGTCATTATTACAGGATGACATGGGCACTAATAATATGCAGCCGCCATATGTTCTAGAGGGAGTAAGATGAGGCGAGTCACTTGTAGAGAAGGATCTGGAAGTACCTGTAGATCACACACCAAAAAAGAGCATGCAATGTCAATTTGTGCCTTCTAAGGTCAGCAATATATAGACATGTATTAAATGAGGCATAAACACCCAGGACATGAAAATAATGCTACAAAATGTTAATGCAAACTCATCTGGAATTTACAACTTTGTTTAGTGCAAAAAAGTACAAGGAAGAGATACAAAACTGATAAGGTGGAGGGAGGATCTTAGGAATGAGGAAAGAATTAAAAGTCTTGAACAGAGATGTCTAATGGGATGGACATGATTAATTTGTGCAAGTACATAAATACCCTGCACAGGAAATTTGGTCAAAACCTGTTTTATGTAAAAAGCCCTCAAAAGACAAGAGGACATTCCCTTTGCCGGGAGAAAGAAAGGTTCAATCTCCAGAGGTGACAAGGCTTCTTTACCATAAGAACACATGATCTCAGGAGTTGGTCGTAAAGGGAACCATCAGTGGTTTCAAAAAAAGGGCTTAGATGGGTTTTTTTTTTAGAAGAAAACAACTTAAATGTGTAAAGCTGTTTTTTGAATGTTTAGTTTAGTGGATCAACAATTTGGATCAGGAGGGAAAGATTAGCTCTGCCGTGGTGGGCCAGATCATGCATTGTTTGTGTATATGTAAACCTTCCTTTTTTTCATTCCCAGTCCTCGACTAAAGATCTTAAATAACTAAATCTGAATGTCTGGCATAATTTTTTAGCTAAATTTGCTCCCATCTCCATCTCGGTTGATGTGGGTAAAAAGAAAGGGGCTGGCTTATATAATTAACTTAGTCATGTGCTACAGCTCCTTGACAAACATGTTGATGCATTGAGTGCAAAAAGAAGTTCCTTACCTGTATTGGAACAAAACTGGAACTGTGCTGAAAACAAAATCATGGGACAAACTTATTTAATTAAATCTTCCTCCTGATTCTTGCTTCACAATCTGCTACGGGAGAAACTTGTCAATCACCTGCAGCAATGCTGGAAGAAGCTGGCCTGTTATGATTGAGTCACCGAGGAGGAAAAAACAAAACACAAGCTCAGCCCAGAAAATCAGAGAGGTTGGAAACTAGAGGATTGCAGACCCCTAATCCTATCACACAGCTAGTAGTAGCCGTGGAGTGTTCCTACGGTGATCCTAGACACCTCGTCACAGCCGGAGATCTCAATAAGCAAAAAGAGAGAAAAGGGAAAAACTGACTGCCCCAGAGCAGACCCCAAAGCAATAGGCAGTCCCCAACATATAATGACGGTGAAATAAGATGAAAACACTAACACAGATAGAAAGATAGGCTGAGAAAACGATGGGGCCCAAGCTAACTAAAAAGGACAGGACTGAAAAGCTGCTGTCCTCAATCCGAGAAAACCCTGCTAAAAATATTACCAACACAACTGATAAGCAAAAAGGACCCTGAAGTCACTAGACTTCAAACCCTATATCAACACTCAGAATATTCTGAAAGCAGAGCAAAAGAGAACACTGATCAAGGAATAAGAATTCAGCACACCCCCGGCCGGGGATGGCTGAACTCAAAAAGCAAGGTAAACAAAACCAAAACTAATAAGTTCAATAGCAGAGCAAAAACTTATCTTTGGGAAGCAGGAATCAGACTGGTCTCCAAGAATCCAGCAGAGAAATCACCAGCCACTCAGAAGGGCGTCGGCTGCCTTATATCCAGTCTGAAGTTCCTGTTACCCAGTCACAATCCATCTGATCAGGTGTTTGATTTCTTTCATCCAAATCAGCCTCACTCCCTTCCTTCACCAGAAGAGGGAGATCCTCAGACACAAAAGGTGAATGAACAGATGAGCTCACAACACTGGCCGGTGGTGCCATACTAATTTAGTTTTTAGCTTTGGTCTGCAGCCGGATCTTGAAAGTATGTTTTGTCTGAAATTGCAGAGCGCGTCAGAGAAAAATATACCTGACTGCAATTGGGTACGGGCAGAATGACTCAGATGACAAGTTCCTCTGTTTTGAAGTTTTGAATTTTTGCATTGTTCCTGTTCCATCTTAACTGTCCTGTCACAGAATAGTAGTGAAAAAACATCACCCAAAAAGTTTCTTAAAAAGTTAAAAGAATGAATGTCTCTAAAATATATGTCAGGTATACATTTGCCAATCATAAGAATCTTTCCAGAAAATCACTATGTGAGATGTTGAACGCTTTTCGTGGAGGAGAAGAAAGGAAAGGCAATGAGCCCTGCTTGCCAACGGAGGGGGGAAGGTTGTAGATATTAACTATAGAAAGTCTTGAAAAGGGTATTTAGATACTGAGATAAGACAGAAGCCTTTGTCCCAGTGAAGGAAGACCTAGCTATGATTATACTGTAGGCCAAATCAGGTCATCGAAAGTTAATTTTATTAATTTGCCCCTCCGAAAAAAAGTATTTTGATGTTTTGGGATTTTTTTTGTAACTTTTTAATGTGGAATTGTCCTAGTAACATTACATCCAATATATTTCTGATGATGTACTTATTATCTATTAGGAGCCCTAAAACTTGGATTATGGGCTCAAAAACTAACCTTTAGTGTTATTTGGTGAAAGAGAAAGAAGACTTTGGAGTATTTTGTCTACGACACTCCTAGAAGCCATTGATCTTAGATAGACTTAGCCTGTAATTCAAGTAATTTTCTTCAGATTCTTACTGCCTACTCCATTTATCCCTTATCGCTTTCTGTCACGTAACTGACGAATGCCGGTGTCTTTGTTGGGAACCTGTATTTTAATTTGTATTATTGACCCGTCTTTGGCTCTGGCAACAAAATAATTAAATTCTCTAACATTATTGAATTTATATAGCCATCAAATATACACAAAAGAGAATAAAATATTTCATTTCCAACCATTTGAAAATTGGGAAATTAATTACCGATTTCAATCTTTTGATGTTGTAAATTACATTTTCTATTCCCCGAAAACACCTGTTTGAGTTTTCAGATGCCACAATAATTGTGTCCTGAGAGTTTTTTCAATGAGATGAAGATTTCAATAAATATGGAGATTAGATTTGTGTCCTGGTTTTTCCTTCTGCGTTCAACAGGTTAAAATGTTACCGAATGATCCTATATTCAGCGGCGGTCCCCGGCACCCTACTCCTCACTTGTCTGCGTGGTCCTTCAATTATTTTCTAATCTATGAATGACTTATTAGGCAGCGCTGTGGACATACAATTTGTCAGTGTCAAGTTTGATAGTATTCAATGCACATTGAAAATATAAAAAAGGGGTTTCGGAATTAAAGGAATGGGGTTGAAAATTAAAGGGACATTAATTCTAAAATATCAAATGCAAGAAAGGATGTTTTGATAAATGTATTAAGACTATAAGCCAATATAGTTTGCAATCACTGTCCTTATGTATAGTAAGCTGTCAACTGATTTGAGTAAGTGTAAGGCTGTGTGCCCACGTTGCGTTTTTTAGCATTTCCGCCGCGCTTTTGCGGCAGCAGAATAGCTTAAAAAATGCTTAACAACGCATCCCCATGCAATGCTATGGGATTCCGCAGTTGCTGTGTCAATGCTGCGGATTTTACCCGCTGCAGAATTGCATAGCGGTAAAATCCACAGCATGTCCATTATTTCTGCAAAATTGCGGCGAATCATTCCGCCGCCATAGATATGCATTGAAACGCTCACTTTGTGCATGTGGCTATGCCCACCATGTGTAAAGTGAGCGCTTCATGTGCGGATGGAGACTTTCCTCCATGCCCTGGATACCATATCCCTGTAAAAAATAGAATTAAAATAAAAAATAGGGATATACTCACCCTCTGATGGTCCTCCCGCTGCTTAACCACGCTGCCAGCATCTTCCATTCCCAGGGATGCATTGCGCGAATCACCTGAGATGATGTCGCGGTCTTGCGAGCGTGACGTCACAAAGGTCCTTTGCGCAAAGCAACCCTGGGAACGGAACGTACCGGGAGCGCCGCTAAGTACATCGGGAGCCGCCAGAAGGTGAGAATAACCATATTTTTAATTTTTTTTTACATTTTATCTTTTACTAGTGATGCTGCATAGGCTGCCTCAGTAAAAAGGTGGTCACACTTGTCTAGCATTATCCTTGACAAGTGTGACCAACCTGTCAATCACTTTTCCAAGCGATGTTTCAAATCACTTGGAAAGCGCAAGCATTCTGCAAGCTAAATACGCTTGTGTTTAGCAGGAAAACGCATGCAAAAACGCATGTAAAAATTCTAAATAGGTGAATACTGTATATTTTTATGGAGACATTGGAACTTATTGTGTCTATTTATACCCAAAACCGTGTTGATCTTTTTCCTCCATTTTATTATTATTATTATTATTATTATTATTATTATTATTTATTATTAATAATAAAATATATCACATTGTTAATTTTTCATATAAATGAAACTCTAAAAGTCGATTTTTTGGCTTTGCTTTATTTTTTCTTTCCTTTTATTCCAAAAGTCATAATTCTTTTCATTTTCCCATCAACAGAACAATATACATCTGTTTATTAAGGGATTCTATGCAGTTTTGAATGACACAATATCATTCAATGTATTGGAAAATTTAAAAATAAAGTTCTAAGCATTTAGAAATTGTGAAAAAAGGCAATTCTGCCATGCTTTTTGAGTTTTGTTTTTCGTTCATTCATTCTTGGGAAAACTGAAACATGATTCCCCAGGTTTGTATGATGACAGAGAAGACAAAATTACAAAGATTTTTTATTATGCAAGTAGTAAAAAAATGTTGAAGTTTTTTAAAAAATTAGTCGATTTATGTAGCTATTTTCCAAGACCCATAATATTTTTTAATTTTTATTGATGGAACTGTGTGAAGGTTTTTTTCTTTTGTGGGGAGCTGAAAGTTTTATTGATACCAATTTTGTGTACATTTTGACATTTTCTTTTGAAAACTTTTTAAAATTATTGTTTTATTTTCTAGTCCCCTTAAGAGACATAGACTCATAGAAACATAGTATGGTAGAGTTGGAAGAGACCTCAAGGGTCATCGTGTCCAATCCCCTGCTCAATGCAGGATAAACTAAACCATCTCAGACAGATGTTGTCACGACACAGCTGTTGGGTGACCTGGGACCTTCCCTGTTCCTAACACTAGGGGGCGCCCTAGCTCCCAGGATACTTCATTTGGCAAAGATGCCTGGGCCTACGCCCCTGTCTTATCTCCTGAGTCAGCACTCCATCTATTCTCTTCCCCCACCCAGGGAAGAAAATGCCTAGGTGGGGCATATAAATGGTTAATAGCAGCATTCGAAGTTCAACTCCGATCACGCAGCATAGCCTCACCTCCAGAGTCCTCTCCACAAATGATCGCCTCTACAATCAAATGCATGTTTGTGATTTTGTGTTAAAGGGTTTATGCAAAAGATGAGTAAGAAATTGTCTGATTACAGATATGCAGTTGTTTGAACTCTTACCAGTCGTGCGAATTGGGGTCTCAATGTCCACGATTTTAATAGAGCGATATTGCACATGTGTGACCATCTCTCCACCCACTGTTATGCATGCGCATCATTTCTCACATGGAACCACATAAGCAAACAAAATGGTGGCCTGCACAACCTTCCAGAGACACAAAGGATTTTGTAGCCCCCCCACTTTTTTGCTTAGTGGCGAACCCAACAATCGATCTTCTAATGTTCACATATTTATCACCTGCTCTGCAGACTTTTGTAAATTTGTTATGTAAGATTGCTCCTTCAAAATTAAATTACCATCAGTAATGAGTGATAAAAAAAGCTGAAAAATTCATTAACGACAGAGAATTATTTAATAGATTTCTTTTTTAATTATTACTACTAAATCGCTACCCGCGCTAATTGAAAACCAATTCTAACAAAAATTGACAATGATAATAATAATAATTTAGTAATTTTTTTCACCTAAATATTTTAAAATAATAAAATAAAAAAAGAATCGTGATAAATAATCAGAAGCCTTCCTGTAATTCATTAATTTATTTAATAATATATCTTGTTTTTAGCATAATATAATAAAAGTGATGCAAATAAAAATGGTTGGATAAAGATTTCACTTTCAGCTCATTTAAATTGCAGAAATCAGTTATAAGCTTAATTTTTTCGGCAAGGAAAGATGGATGGCTCCTTGGCAAGCAGTGAGCATAATCATTTGGTTGCTCCATTTAATTCCACATCTTCATCATCTACGGTGTATGTTTTGTACATTAGAGTACAGCTTGTCCCACACCGATGGTGATAAGTCAGACACATGCTCATTAAGCAATTCAGGGTGTTGCAATGTATTCAAGGTCTCACCCCAAAGGTCTCAAGGTTGGTATTAAGTATCTGTGAAAATGATGTATACTCCTCCAGCTCGAATGTAGCAGATTGAAGCCCATCTGGAAGGCGGCTGGCTCTCAATTTAGAAGTGTCTTGTGTCCTCAATACTAGAGAAAGCCAGGAACGATTGAGGAAGCCGGGCTCCTGGATAGCCACTTAGAGGAAATAATTTCGGCTTTTGGCAAATGAAAGCATCTGTATTTTTCAAAATTGAGCTTAATAAGTGCTTATTTATTTAGACCTCTCTGACTGCTGTAAACAAGTAGGAAACAGAGGTTCCAATATAAAATTTGGCAAATTAGTGAAGTCTTTTGTAATTTTTTAAAAAATTTTCTTAATTGTGAAAATATGTTTTTCTTTTCGACTACAATGTAACCATATGGCATATTTGTACAGTATATCAAGCAGGATGATTCTGATTCTATCTGTTCAGTTGTATGCAACTCTCGGAAACTCAATAAGTCATTTCTAGTCATGCTTTCCAGACTTCTTTCAATGGGTCTTTGATCTCTCCTTTCTAGTGAATTTGACTTCATCCAAAAATAAGTCAGTTTCTGTCTGGTGATCTTGACCTACCAGGGACAACTCTGACTTTATGTGATCAAGAACATCTTTGTTGGCGATCTAGGATGTTTATGGGATTCGAAGAAGTCTTCTCCAACACCAAAACTCAAAGACATCAATATTTCTTCTGCTTGCTTTTGCGAGTGTTCACGTCTCACTACCATATATCAGAACTGGGAACACAATTGCAGTGATTAGTCTTTATTTCATGGTGATTGAGATGTTGGTGCACTTCCACATTTGATGCATACTCACCATGGATGAATGCCCAAATGCTAGTCAATGCTTGATCTCCTCTGTCATTTTGCCACTGTGATTAAAGAGGGACCCAAGAAAAATGAAGTTGACTACCACTTCTATTCCCTTCTATTCAACTATACTAGATGAAAAGTAATATAACCCATACCTACCTGATACCAACAAGCCTTCTAAATTTCAGTAAGGTCAATGCAATTTTTTTTAACATAAATCACTACATCCCTACATCTCTCTGAAATAATAGGTATTTTTGACATAAAAATGCTACTTTGTGAAAGACCATGTTATCATCTGGCCTTAGAATTTGTACCAGTTTCTCCACCTACTATGTGCCATATGAAATACTGGTGCCATTGGACCATTAGTTTAGTCAGTGGTCAATATTAATGCCCCAATAATTATACCCCAGTTACAACTGGTCTAGTAATGGACCAATGCTTACAAAGTGGAGACAGCAAAGTCAAATAGTAAATTGATGTCCTAGCAAAGTCCTTTTTTCTGTCTCATGATTCTGGACCAAGTTATTACTCAGTTTAGGAGAATTGGGTCCAATCTTTCTGCCATTAATTGAGAATTAAGTAACCACTGCTCTGCTCTTAGAATAGCAGCTTTAATTGTTTTAAAATCACCATCCTACAACTGATTTTTAATGGGGAACCAATTTTCTGTTAAAACAACATGGTTTGTCTTCCCTTACCTTTCATCTTGGCTTGAGATATCCAAGTAGAGATTGGCGGACTCCTAGATGTTCGGGTTCGGTGGGTTCAGCCGAACAGATAAAAAAGTTTGAGTTAGGGTACCAGAACAGTACCCGGACCCGACCACGAACCCAGACCCCATTCACTTGAATGAGGGGGCCTGTACATCCAGTGTTTGCCATGCTGTCATATGCATGAAAGAGTAGAAAATACCGCTTCTGATCGGCGGTGAAATCCTCCCCGCCCATCAGAGAGCCGCGGTTCCCACTCTGTCAAATGACAGCATGAGCGCTCAGCTGTGATTGGAGGTATAAAGTTTACCTCTGATCACTGGTATCAGCTGATGGGACTATAGCTCCCATCATCCGACACCTGCAGCCGCTAATAACAGTGAGAGCAGGAGCGGTGGATGGGAGTATTCATCAGCCGCTCTTGTGCTGTAAATAAATAATTTTTTATAATCAGCCAGGCAAAACTCTCAGCTGTCAGCTTCAACAAGGCTGGTTATCAAGAATAGCGGGGTCTCTATGCTGTTTTTTTAATCATTCAAATAATAAAAAATATGGGGTGGGGTCCCCATTTTTGACAACAGCCTTGCTAAAGCAGACATATGGGGGCTGGTATTCTCAGGTTGGTAAGGGGCCAAAGATATTGCCCCCCAGCCTAAAAATAGCAGCCTACAGCTGCCCAAAAAAGGCACATCTATTACATGCACCAATTCTGGTGCTTTGCCAGGCTTTTCCCACTTGCTCTGTAGCGGTGGTAAGTGGGGTTCATATTTATGGGGTGGATGTCACCTTTGTATTGTCATGGGACATCAAACCCACGGATTAGTAATGGAGAGGCATCTGTAAGTCACCTATCCAATACTAATCCTATAGTTGTATTGTGAATAAACACACAGCCAGAATAAAGTTCTTTATTAGAAATAATAATAATAATAATAATAATAATAATAATAATGATAATAAATTTTATTTCTATATCACCGAAATATTCCGCAGCACTTTACATTTCAGAGGGGACTTGTGCAGACAATAGACATTACAGCATAAAAATAACCACATAGAACATAACAGATACCAAGAGGAATGAGGGCCCTGCTCTCAAGCTTACAATCTATGAGGAAAAAAAAGGGAGACACGAAAGGTGGGTGGTAACAGTTGCCCTGATTGTATGGACCAGCCATAATGTTAAGTGTGTAACAGTACAGACACAGAGGGCTAATGGATGTATAAAGCATGTGGGAACATGATGCGGGGAACCTGGCTATGGTAAAAACTTTTGGCTGTGCCACACAGGGATAGATTAGGTTAATGTGTTGAGGTGGTAGGCCAGTCTGAATAAATAAGTTTTCATTTTAGTTATACTCACCTAACACCTAATCCACCGTATACCTCAATCTCCTGTAACAAACCAAAAATAAGAAAACAACAATGTACTGTCACAGGGCAGTTGGGAAAAAGCAGGAGACGTGGAACCTGGGCCCCTGAACTGCCCAACAGGCTAAGGGGGTGCCCTGACTCTTCCTAACTTGGGGGTACACTTGAAGGTAGTGAGGCCCAAGTCCCCAACCTGTCCCTATCTCCTGTTTAGCCCTGTGATAAACCACCAACCCCCTCCCCAGGAGGTGAGACAGGGAATAAAGTGAACTGCACCCAATAACACACAAGGGAAAAATAAAACAGACACCACGGGGTTAAAGCAACTAAAACCCAAAACTTAGCTTTGCTCTGCTGCAAATGCTCCAAGCAACAGAGTAAGGATCTGATCAGCATCCAGCAGCAACTCCACTGCTCCAGATAAGCTGAACCCCCTCTCCACCAGGTAGGTCCAGTCTTCACCAAGGTTGGTTAGCAAATGACCAATATTACCAACAAGGAGCTAAGCACCTGACCTCCTTTTATAGGAAGGAGGGGGTTGGTCATCATTTGCTAGCTAATTAAGCATGAAGTAACCCCAGTAGCCACCGGGGGTAAAACCAGCAGCAAAGCAACTACAGTTGTAGTAACCCCAGCGGCCACCGGGGCAAAAGGAAAAAGGTTTCTATAAGAATCCAGAGTCTGCCACGGATCCAAATATGGATCGTGACAGTACCCCTCCTTCAATGAGGGGTCTCTGGACCCTCAACACTGCACCTCACCAGAAAAACATCTATGGTGCGGATGCTTAGGTCCACCAGAGTTCACCTCAGCGACCACCTGACTCACAGGTTTATGCCAAACGTGGGCAGATGGAAGTGGCAACGTATGCTCCGGAGGCACCACAAATCTCCAGAACACCGACCTGGGGAATGAGTTGTGTATAGGCATTATTGGGGTTAGCTCCAGCTGGTAAGCCCCCGGGCTGAGGATGGCCAACACCCGATACGGCCCTATCACCCAAGAACTCCAGACCCCTACAGCACACTTCCACCAGATGTTTTTGGTGGACACCCATATGTACTCATTCACACACAGGTCTGGACCTGAACGTTTATTGCCACTCACACGTTTGCCACAAGATGGTGATCTCTTCACAGCACTGACAACAGAGGTGTCACCTTGTGTCATCACACTCACAGCCCCACAATGCTCAGAAGGGGTCACAACCCTCCTCTGACCCCTCCTCTGACACTCAAGGTTAGCATGTGGTGAGGGTAGAAACTTGCCCCTACTCCCTGGCAGCACCTTTGCTGCTCCCACTGGAGAAAAAGGGGACGGTTGTAGAAAGACGGCAGAGACAGTAGCCCCCGGGCAGCAGCCCTCACACAACTGATCCCAGCTGACTACTTCCCTAGACCGCCTATCTATGACTGGGTTGTGTTTTTCCAACCAAGGGAGGCCTAAAGCAATAGGTGATGGCATTTCCCCCAAGACGTAGCATGACAGGGACTCTTCATGTTGAGTCCCTATGCGCAGATGTGTATTTTCTACGACTTGGGTCAACCTCCCCTGGCTCAGTGGGACAGAGTCAATGGCCTGGACGCTTAGAGGTTTGGCCAGCGTCCTACACTTCAGGCCATGAGTCTGGACAAAGTGAGCATCCACCAGATTGACTCCCGCTCCACTGTCCACAAACACCGATATGCCCTCAGGCAACCCACCATCCACCACTTCTGCTGACATAGTACACTGAGAGGGCAAAATGGAGGAAATATACACTCCCTGGTCACCTCCCTCCACACGACTAGGGGGACGCGGCTTCTTAGATGATACAGAAGATGGATAATTAAGCATGAATAACCCCAGCGGCCACCGGCGGAAAAACCAGCAGCAAAGCAACTACAGTTCTAGTAACCCCAGCGGCCACCGGGGGCAAAAGGAAAAAGGTTTCTTTAAGAATCCAGACTCTGCCGCGAATCCAAATATGGATCGTGACATGTACCATACCTGTCTGTCGGTCTGTCCCACGCCATAATCCATGTCTGGGGGTGCCAAGAGGTGACCGTCCAGGCTGAGAACCACTGGTGAATGAGGTGCTGCGAGCACGGCCTCAGCGACCAGTGGTGAGGTCATTGAGTTTACCTCTGGTTACTGAGGCTGCATTCCCAGCTGGGCTGAGCTGCCGTGACTTTGGTGAGATCCCCTCTAGCACCGTTTTTTAAATAAAAAATGTGTTTTTTTATTTCTAATAAATGACTTTATTCTGGCTATGTGTTTATTTACAATACAACTATAGGATTAGTAAAGGTTACGTTTCTTACAGATGCCTTTCCATTACTAATCTGTGGGCTTGATGTCACTTGACAATACAATTGTGACACCAACCCCACAAATATGAACCCCACTTGCCACCGCTACAGGCAAGTGGGAAGAACTGGACCAACCACCAGAATTGGAGCATCTAATAGATGTGTCTTTTCTGGGCAGCTGTGAGGTGCTAGTTTTAGACTGGGGGCCAATATCCATGGCTTCTTACCAGCCTGAGAATACCAGCCTCCAGTTGTCTGCTTTAGCAAGGCTGGTTGTTAAAAATGGGAGGACCCTGCGCCTTTTTTTAAAATTATTTATCTTAATAATGAAAAAAACAGCATGGGGACCCCACTATTCTTGATAACCAGCCTTGCTGAAGCTGACAGCTGAGGGTTGCATCCCCCAGCTGTGAGTTTTGCCTTGCTGGTTATCAAAAGTACAGGGTGACCCACACCATTTTTTAAAATGATTTATTTGCAGAGCAGGATCAGCTGATGAATACTCCCTTCTGCTGCTCCTGCTCTCACTGTTATTAGTGGCTGCAGGTCTGCTTTCACTGTTAATAGCGGCTGCAGGTGTGGGATGATGGGATCTGTAGTCCCATCAGCTGACACCAGTGACCGGAGGAAAACTTTATACCTCCGATCACAGGTGAGTACTCACGCTGTCTTTTGACAGTGTGGGAACTTCAGCTCTCTGACTGGCGGAGATGATTTCACCACCGATCAGAAGCGGTGCTTGTCGCGCTGTCATGCACATGACAGTGCGACAATAACCCGGTGTTCGGGTAGCGGAACCCAAACAGTAACACTGACTTCCTGGTGAAGTCCATGTTCGGTGTCCGTGCCCAAACAGTAGGTGTTTGGCACAGGCGCCGAACTTTCCTGATCGTGTTCGCCCTTTTTAATTCCCAAGATAAGTAGCACAAGAGGACCAGCCTTAAAAAAATAAAATTGCTTTATTTAGACCGCTCATCTCAAAAGATCTTAAGTCTATAGGATATGTAAGGAAGGACATGTCAATCTTGCACACACCTCATCATGAACATACCACCCAAACCCATTTCCTACAACGCAGGATAGTAACACTATACATAGTTAATAAACATACTGAACCCATAGTTGTTAGGCTACGAGAACAATCAATAGTGTCAAAAAAAGATAAAAAATAGATTTTTTTATTGCAAAATAGCAAAAATACATACAAAAAATAATAAATCGTTGCTGCCTCAAACCAAACAAAAGGAGGAGTCAGGTGAAGGAGGACAAATATTAACAGCCAAAATACTCAGAGGGTGGATCCTATCACTTAGTGCACATAATACATTGACCTCAAAAATATTGCACAAAAATATGGTCATTGGGTTAAAAAGACCTCAAAACATGGAGTAAGTTATTACAGTGCTATACTCATATTGAATAATAAAGTGCAAATGCGTAATTCAAAATCACCAATAACATACATATGTCCACATAAACCTGTCCATGACAGCTTATCTAGTTTGTACCATGCGTCTCCAGCCCAAGCTGGAAGCCAGCCAGAATGATCAGTGTGGCTCATTAGCCTAAGCAAAGTGAGATGTCCAATTTAAACCCCCATACCTGAGATGGCAGTCCTCGCACAATAAGATGTCAAATGACAAATGAATTTGACTGCAAGGTAACGAACTAAAACACCACAACAATGTTTCGCCATCTTTTTACTATAACCCCCATACGACTCTATTTCTCCCTAACTCCTGCAATCCCTCCACCCAGTAGGGAACTTGTCATTTCCCCCTCCATCCTTCCCAGCCATCTCGCCTCTTCATCACAACTGTTCCTCCACATACAATCCTTTTTCTCCAGACACACACAGCCACTTCATGTCCTATCCTGCTCCCACCTTATAATGCTCTGTCTACTGCTCCTCATTGCTGGCTACGTATCCCCAAATCCTGGCCCTCCTCAACACCTCCCTACACTCACTTCTACCACCCTGCCACAATCCTCTACACGTCTTCGCAACCATGATAACCTCATACCCATTCATCCAGCCCCCACTCCCCCAACCCCCTTACTTGGAGCCCTATGGAACGCACGCTCTGTCTGCAACAAGCTATCATTTATCCATGACCTCTTTATCACCAACAAACTCTCCTTCCTTGCCATCACTGAAACCTGGCTCACTCCCTCTGACACAGCCTCTCCAGCTGCGCTTTCCTATGGTGGATTCCATCTCACACCCCTCGCCCCAGCAACCAACGTGGTGGAGATGGTGGAGGAGTTGGCTTGCTCCTGTCCGATACCTGCCCCTTTACCCCAATTCCTCTGCCATCCTCCGCTACTCTTCCCTCATTCGAGGTGCACTCCGTCCGCATCTATTCCCCCTCCAACGTCCAACTGACTGTCATCTACCGCCCCCCAGAACTAGCCATCTCCACCTTTATTGACCACTTCACCACCTGGCTACTCCATTTCCTTTCTGCTGACATCACCACCATCATCATGGGCGACTTCAACATCCCCATTGACACTTCCACCCCGGCTGCCTCTAAACTTCTATCGCTCACGGCTTCCCTCGGCATCACTCAATGGTCCTCTGCGGCCACTCACAAAGATGATCACACGCTGGAACTTATCTTCACCCGTCTCTGTTCCCTCACTAATCTCAATAACTCACCCCTCCCCCTGTCTGACCACAACCTACTGACATTCTCTTCCCTCTCCTCTCCTACTGCATAACCCCTGCTGCATAAACTCGCTCACCCTCGCAGGAATCTCAAACACCTCAATTTACAATCACTCTCTGAGTCCCTTCTCCTTCTTACAGACATAGCTTTCCTTCATGACACAGATGCTGCTGCCACTTTTTTTAACACCAAAATAACAGCAATAGAGTTGAGCGACTTTTGGTTTTTTAGGGTCGAGTTTCGTTTCGTGAAACCCGACTTTTCCAAAAGTCGGGTTGAGCAAGATCGTCCGATTATAGGGAAAAGTCGGGGTCGTCCCGAAACACGAAACCCAATGTAAGTCAATGGGGAATAAAAGTCGGCAGTGAGAGGAGGACAGGAAACACACCTACAGTGCCCATTTGAATGGCAAAAGCATCAATTCTTCTTACTTAAGCTTGTCAACCTTAATTAACTTCATAATACAAGTTACGCACTGAAAAATGGGGGTTATTTGGCTAACGTTGTTGGGGGGGTAGGGCTGGCTCCAGGTTTTCATGTGCCCTGGGCGAAAGAGCGCCGCTTTAACACATACCACAACTCATCATGCTCCAATACGGCAGAGAAATAGCGGTATAGTACAATGAAAAATACTTCACTTTTTACATCTCATGACGAGGCCCATCTATTTCTCCATACAGAATCATTGGTCCCATATAATGTTTGAAACAGTATATGATGAGCTCCACATAATGCTACAGTATATGTTGGTCCCCATGGATGAAGCTCCACTGTCTTATGGGCCCAAATAATGCTCCAAACATAATGGGCCCCATTTCTAATGCTCTAGTGTATAATGGGCCCTGTAAATGCTGCTCCAGTGTCTGATGTCCACCTTTGGAATGTTCCAGTGTATGGTAGGCCCCATCTATCATTCTCCAGAGTATAGTGCTCCCCAAAAATTGCTGTCCCAACATTGAAAACAATGAAATAAGTCTCCTCGCTAGGGAATCCCTGTACTAGTCTGGACTCCTCGTCGTCCCCATCTTCCATCTCACTGCACAGTATTTCAACCTTGCAAGTGCTGTGATCCTGAGCAAGCAGGAGGGGCCCACTCGTTGGCGACGGCACTGGCACAGGGCCCCTGATAGTACGGTGGTGTGTCTGATGGCGGGTGGGCCGAACCTGCACTTTCATCTGCAGCTTCCTCTTTGTCACCGAGTAAGATGGAACTGTATATGGGAAGGGTAACCTGAGTTTCATCAGGGTCAGATTCAGGCCGTGTAGCGTGCGAGGGGAATGTAGTGGTCTGGGTCAATGTACCAGCAGATTCATCGAGCAGTGGCTTGGTATCAGTGCACTTGTGTCGCCCCCAGGAGTACGGTCGCCACAGTGGCATTACCTTCCTCCTAGGGAGTGTGATGTCATGCTTGGGAGCAACGAAGGATCTCTCTAGCAGGTTAACTGATTGGGCGGCATTATTCCCACGAGTCATGACCCTCCAAACAGCGTTCATGAAGGCAAAGTGTTTATTTTACATGGGCAGTATGGTTGCAAAGCTGAACCTTAAAGGAATGTCCAGAAGGGCACCACCAGGAGTGGAGCCTACGGTTAAATTCGACTCCACCTGGGAAACCTCAACCATGCCAGCTACAGAAAAGATGCACACATTGCAAGCTTAATTCCGTTAACGAACGAGACTCCGTCATGTCCCGCGGTCCGAGTCCGGCTTACTAGAGGGACACGTGAGGCTCTGGCACATGAGATTGGCCAATAACTGGTGTGTCATGCCCTTATATGTCCGTGGCTGCATGTGTGCTACACTGAAAAGGCCAGCGTTTGTCGCTTACAGGTGCAGATAACCCGCTGAACAACGTTAGTGATGGGGATCTGTGATTACAATTATTACCCGCGAACAATGATTTCCCAGTAAGTGCAGGTCAACCGCAGTTCCGGAATTAGGCCTAACCGTCATTCCTGAAAAAATGAAAAACTTACGTGTGCAAACCACAGGTGCTGTAGCTTGCTTAACAGCTCGCCAGCCGTTCTCACGCCCAGTATGGATTACACGTGATTGCACAAAGGTGAGAAACGGTACCGTATCCCCGGATAACATGTATGGATAGCATAGTGTACACATTCAAAATATATGTCTATACATCAGGAGGCAGGCTCAGACGGTGTTAGGCCCAGTATGGCTTGCACGTGATTGCACAAAGGTGAGAAAGGGTACCGTATCCCCGGATAACATGTATGGATAGCGTATACATTCAAAATATATGTCTATACATCAGGAGGCAGGCTCAGACGTGTTAGGCCCAGTATGGATTGCACGTGATTGCACAAAGGTGAGAAAGGGTACCGTATCCCCGGATAACATGTATGGATAGCGTACACATTCAAAATATATGTCTATACATCAGAAGGCAGGCTCAGACGGTGTTAGGCCCAGTATGGCTTGCACGTGATTGCACAAAGGTGAGAAAGGGTACCGTATCCCCGGATAACATGTATGGATAGCGTACACATTCAAAATATATGTCTATACATCAGGAGGCAGGCTCAGACGGTGATAGGCCCAGTATGGCTTGGACGTGATTGCACAAAGGTGAGAAAGGGTACCGTATCCCCAGATAACATGTATGGATAGCGTACACATTCAAAATATATGTCTATACATCAGGAGGCAGGCTCAGACGGTGTTAGGCCCAGTATGGATTGCACGTGATTGCACAAAGGTGAGAAAGGGTACCGTATCCCCGGATAACATGTATGGATAGCGTACACATTCAAAATATATGTCTATACATCAGGAGGCAGGCTCAGACGGTGTCAGGCACAGTATGGATTTGACGGCCCAGACTACACAGCGGAGGAGCAGGGAGAGGTAAAGATTGCAAATGCTGGGGCCCTGCCCAAGCAAGGGGGGCCCACTCGTGGGCGTCGGTACTGGCACTGGGCCCCTCATAGTACGGCGGTGTGTCTGACGGCGGGTGTGCACCACCACCGTCAGAGACACTTGATTGCACTATGAGGGACCCTGTGCCAGTGCCCGCGCCCAAGAGTCGGCCTACCCACCTGTCCAGAGCAACGGCACTCGCACGGTGTCGTGCGCTAGGTGGTGACCCCGGCCATGGGGGGGGAGGCAGCACAGTTAGGGAGTTTTAGAAAGTGGCATATGTTGATGTTGGACATTCAGCTGATGCAAAAGGCGAAATAGGTGAAGTCCCAGGAAGAGGTGGACCAAAGCAAGCCATTTTTCTGTCACCCTATGTGTCATCAGGGGAAGGTGGGACAAAATCCTTGGAAACCCATGCATGGTTCATTTTAATGAAGGTTAGATCATCCACATTTTGGGTTGACAGACGGGTCCTTTTTTCTGTCAGGATTGATCCAGCTGCACTGAAGACTCTTTCCGATAGCACACTTGCAGCTGGGCAAGCGAGCTCCTGTAAGGCATATTGTGCCAATTCAGGCCAGGTGTCCAGTTTAGCGGCCCAGTAGTCAAAGGGGAATGACCTGTGTGGGAGAACATCGATATGGGAGGAAAAGTAGTTTGTAACCATAGTTGACAACTGCTGTCTCCTGTCACTTTCCATCGATGCAGTATTACCAGTTGTGTGAGCGGTACTTGAAAAATCAGTCCACAACATTGTCATGAAACCCCTGTCTCCAACGCCACTTCTGCTGTGTGCACCATGAACACCTCTGCCAAGCTGCCCCCGGCCCGTACGGCTCGTGTGAGAACCATCACCGCTGCTGTGTGCTGGGAATGCCTCAAGCAACCGATTTACCAGAGTTGCTTGTTTATTAGCCAATATTAGGTTCTCCTGTGGCATGATGTTTTGCAATTTGCCTTTATAGCGTGGATCCAGGATGCTTGCCAACCAGTAGTCGTCATCGTTCATCATTTTGGCAATGCGGGGGTCCCTTTTTAGGATCTGCAAGGCATAATCTGACATGTGGGCCAATGTTCCCGGTGTCAATGATGCACTGCGAGTGCTGGTTGGAGGAACACTTTCTGGCAAATCCACATCCCTCCAGTCACGCACAAACCCTGTACCAGACCTTGCCACGCCAACATTTTCACTTGCCCCACGAGATGCATCCTCCTCCCCTAAGTAATTATCCCCATCATCATCCTCCTCCTCCTCTTCTTCCTCCACCTCATCCAGGAGAGGTCCCTGAGCAGACAATGGCTGAATGTCATCAAGGATTCCCTCCTCGTCAACATTGGCTGCAGACGCCTGCTTCTTAAGGTGCGTCAAAGTTTGCATGAGCAGACGCATAAGTGGGATGCTCATGCTTAGGATGGCGTCGTCTGCGCTTACCAGCCGTGTGCATTCCTCCAAACACTGAAGGACTTTACAGAGGTCTTTCAGCTTCGACCACTGCACACCTGTCAACTCCATGTCTGCTCTCAAAGTGCCTGGCCGTGTATCCTCCCACAAATGCATTATGGCCTGCCTCTGCTCGCACAGCCGCTCCACCATGTGCAAGGTGGAGTTCCACCTTGTTGCAATGTCGATAATGAGGCGGTGGTTGGGAAGGTGGAGCAATCGCTGCAGCTTCTGCATGCGAACGGAGTGTACAGGAGACTGGCGGATGTGCGCGCACAGTCTTCGCACCTTCTGGAGCAGGGCTGTTAACTCCGGATAATTTTTGAGGAAGCACTGCACCACCAGGTTCAAGGTGTGAGCCAAGCAAGGTATGTGGCTGAGTTTTGAAAGGGCTATGGCTGCCACAAAATTACGGCCGTTATCTTCCAGGGGAAGAGTCTTGAGGAGATCATTTGCATATTCCCAGTGCCTTCTGGGATAAGTGAAGAGTCTCCGCGAGCTCAACGATCACTGGGTTTTGGCCGTTGCAGCTGAAAAGAGGAAATCGGAAAACCAGGGGAAGAGTCTTGAGGAGATCATTTGCATATTCCCAGTGCCTTCTGGGATAAGTGAAGAGTCTCCGCGAGCTCAACGATCACTGGGTTTTGGCCGTTGCAGCTGAAAAGAGGAAATCGGAAAACCAGGGGAAGAGTCTTGAGGAGATCATTTGCATATTCCCAGTGCCTTCTGGGATAAGTGAAGAGTCTCCGCGAGCTCAACGATCACTGGGTTTTGGCCGTTGCAGCTGAAAAGAGGAAATCGGAAAACCAGGGGAAGAGTCTTGAGGAGATCATTTGCATATTCCCAGTGCCTTCTGGGATAAGTGAAGAGTCTCCGCGAGCTCAACGATCACTGGGTTTTGGCCGTTGCAGCTGAAAAGAGGAAATCGGAAAACCAGGGGAAGAGTCTTGAGGAGATCATTTGCATATTCCCAGTGCCTTCTGGGATAAGTGAAGAGTCTCCGCGAGCTCAACGATCACTGGGTTTTGGCCGTTGCAGCTGAAAAAAGGAAATCGGAAAACCAGGGGAAGAGTCTTGAGGAGATCATTTGCATATTCCCAGTGCCTTCTGGGATAAGTGAAGAGTCTCCGCGAGCTCAACGATCACTGGGTTTTGGCCGTTGCAGCTGAAAAGAAGAAATCGGAAAACCAGGGGAAGAGTCTTGAGGAGATCATTTGCATATTCCCAGTGCCTTCTGGGATAAGTGAAGAGTCTCCGCGAGCTCAACGATCACTGGGTTTTGGCCGTTGCAGCTGAAAAGAGGAAATCGGAAAAACCGCGCGCCTATCGGCGCGTGAATTTTGGCTCATCTTTAATCCTTTTTAAGAAATCTCAAGATGGAAGAGGCCAGGAGCCATTTGGTGAGCTGCATTTCTTGCTACATGTTCACAGATTTACCAGTGGAAAAGCCAAACTTCACATGCCACAAATGCAAGCTTGTGACCCTGTTGGAGGAAAAGTTGCAAAATCTCGAAGAGAGGTTAGCTACATTGAAGATCATTAAGGAAGGTGAAGAGTTCTTGGACAGAGCAGAATTATCTCTTCATGTTACAGAAAGAGAAGAAATTCGAATCGCACCTGAAGAAACAGAGGAATGGAGACATGTGACCCAGAGAAGCAGGAGGATCAGGAGGCAGTCAGCACCCATACTGCTCAGGAACCAGTACCAGGCTCTCACGCAGGAAAACGATGAAGAAATGCATCAGGATAAGACTCTGCCCACAAACAGCAACCTTGAACGCCTTCAGAGTCCTCCTGGATGGAGAAAGAAAAATGTTGTGAAGAAGAAACGGAGAGTGGTGGTCATGGGGGATTCCCTGTTGAGAGGAACAGAGGCCGCTATCTGCAGACCGGATATAACTTCAAGAGAAATGTGCTGTCTTCCAGGTGCAAAAATTAAAGATGTGTCTGACAGGATATCAGGACTCTTCAGACCTACAGATGACTACCCATTCCTGCTACTACATGTGGGGACAAATGACACCGCAAGAAACGACCTGGAAACCATCTGCAGAGACTTTGAAGACTTAGGCAAGAAAGTGAAAGAACTGGGAGCGCAGGTGGTCTTCTCTTCCATCCTCCCAGTGGATGGCCATGGAACAAGGAGGTGGAATAAGATTCTGCAGGTGAACAACTGGCTACGTTGATGGTGCCGTCAGCAACGATTTGGATTTCTGGATCACGGAGTGAACTACTTATACGATGGACTACTTGCTAGAGATGGGGTGCACCTTACGAAGACTGGAAAGCATGTATTTGGAAGTCGCCTTGCTACACTTGTAAGGAGAGCTTTAAACTAGAACAACATGGGAAGGGAAGCAAAAGACCAGAAAAAGCCATACACCTGACAAATGCTATTGAGAACTCTGCTATTAGAAGTGGAAAGGAAGAACAAAGACGAAAGAATCTAATTAATAAAAATATTGGAGAAAGAGAAACCAATCACAAACTAAAATGTTTCTATACTAATGCACAAAGCATGGGCAACAAACAAGGAGAATTGGAACTACTAACACAGGAAAAGAAATATGATGTAATTGGAATCACTGAAACTTGGTGGGACAATACACATGACTGGAATACAAGACTAGAAGGATACAACTTATTTGCAAGAAACAGACTTGATAAACGAGGAGGGGGTGTCGCATTGTATGTTAGAAATGCGTATATCTGCACAGAGATTGAAGCTTCAGAGACTGGGAGTTCTGTGGAAACTGTTTGGGTAAGAATACAAGGACAGAACAATGGAAAGGACACCATTGTAGGCATTTACTACAGGCCGCCTGTGCAAGCTGTAGATATGGATGAACTCTTTATGCATCAAATGGCCAAGTTCTCCAAAAAATATGACATAGTTGTCATGGGAGATTTCAACTATCCAGACATTTGTTGGGAATCTCTCTCAGGCAAAACTAACAGGTCAAGGAAATTCTTATCCTCTCTTGCTGACAACTTTATCTTCCAAAAGGTAAGGGAGAAAACAATGGGAACTGCTACCTTGGATCTAATCCTTATAAACAGGGAGGAAATGGTTGAGGAGGTAAAAGTGGCTGGGACCCTAGGAGGTAGCGACCATGCTATTTTAGAATTTTGGATAACTAGAGGCGGAAGACCTGTGAAGACTCAGACGTCAAGGTTAGATTTCAGAAAGGCAGATTTTAAGGGATTCAGAAAGAGAATTGGAGGGATCCAATGGCTGGATATCCTTAAAGACAAAAATGTCCAGGAAGGATGGGAAATCTTGAAAAATGAAATTCTCAAAGCACAGTTGTTAACAATTCCGAAAAGAGGGAAGAATAGGAAGCATTTAAGGAAACCAGGATGGATGAAAACAGAACTTAAGCACATGCTAAAAAGGAAGAAAAAAATGTTTATAAAATGGAAAGAGGGAGGCATATCTAAAGAAGAATATAATGCTGTCTGTAGAACCTGCAGGGCACAAATCAGATTATCTAAAGCTGAAAATGAATTGAGACTTGCAAGAGATGTCAAAAGCAATAATAAAGGATTTTGGGGATATGTCAAAAAGAAAAGTCAAAGATGCTATAGGATTTGTACAGGATGAAAATGATGAAATGGTAAGACAGGATGTTGAGAAGGCTGAACTTTTAAATTCCTATTTTGCATCTGTTTTCTCTCAGAAAGGAAATGTAACATCAACTGTTATTCACTGTCCTATTAAGGGAATAGAAGAATCCAGGATATCTATAAACAGAAAGATAGTGAGGAAACACTTAGCTAACCTAAATGAATTCAAGTCTCCAGGTCCAGATGAATTACACCCCAGAGTACTGAAGGAGATAGCAGAAGAAATTTTTGAACCCCTCTCCATAATCTTTGAAAATTCTTGGAGAACAGGAGAAGTGCCAGAAGACTGGAGAAGAGCAAATGTTGTTCCTATCTTCAAAAAGGGGAAGAAGGTGGACCCAGGCAACTATAGGCCGGTGAGTCTGACTTCTATACCAGGAAAGATCTTTGAACAAATTATTAAACAACATGTATGTCAATACTTGGATAAGAATGAAGTGATTAAACAGAGTCAGCATGGGTTTGTAACTAATAAGTCATGTCAGACTAATTTAATTTCCTTCTATGACGGTATTACTGATTGGGTGGATCAAGGAAATGCTGTAGATATAGTATATCTTGACTTCAGCAAAGCATTTGACAAAGTCTCTCATACAATCCTTATTGAAAAAATGACTAAGTATGGAATGGACAAGGCAACTGTTAGGTGGATTCATAACTGGCTTAGTGATCGGACCCAAAGAGTGGTCGTAAATGGCTGCACATCCAGTTGGAAGAATGTCTCAAGTGGGGTACCACAGGGCTCTGTCCTGGGCCCTGTATTGTTCAACATCTTTATCAATGATTTAGATGAAGGAATTGAGGGTAAACTGATTAAATTTGCTGATGACACAAAGCTAGGAGGGATAGCTAATACTAGAGAAGAGAGAGAGAGGATTCAAAAAGATTTAAATAAACTGGAGAAGTGGGCTGCAACTAACAGAATGGTTTTTAACAGGGAGAAATGCAAAGTACTACATCTGGGCAATAAAAATGAAAAAAGCATATACAGAATGGAAGGAATAGGGCTAAGTGACAGCACATGTGAAAAAGACTTGGGTATACTAATAGATCACAGACTGAATATGAGTCAACAGTGTGATGCAGCAGCAAAAAAGGCAAATGCAATTCTAGGATGTATTAACAGAAGCATACAGTCTAGATCACGTGAAGTAATTATTTCCCTCTACTCCTCTTTGGTCAGACCTCATCTGGAATATTGTGTCCAATTTTGGGCACCACATTTTAAAAAAGACATCAACAAACTGGAGCAAGTTCAGAAAAGAGCGACCAGAATGGTGACCGGTCTGCAAACCCTGTCTTATGAGGAAAGGTTGCAGGATTTGGGAATGTTTAGTTTGCAAAAGAGAAGACTGAGAGGAGACTTAATAGCTGTCTACAAATATCTAAAGGGCTGTCACATTGTAGAAGGATCAACTTTATTCTCATTTGCACAAGGAAAGACTAGAAGCAATGGGATGAAGCTGAATGGGAGGAGACACAGATTAGATATTAGAAAAAACTTTTTGACAGTTAGAGTGATCAATGAGTGGAACAGGCTGCCACGAGAAGTGGTGAGTTCTCCTTCAATGGAAGTCTTCAAACAGAGGCTGGACAGACATCTAACTGGGATGATTTAGCGAATCCTGCTTTGAGCAGGGGGTTGGACCAGATGGCCCAGGAGGTCCCTTCCAACTCTACGATTCTATGATTCTATGATTCTATGACTACCTTGCCTGCCTCAAGATGTACACTGCCCAGCCATGACTCAGTTTGTTGCTTCAAGTACACAGCCAGCACCTCGGCGATGTGTCTGTCGCCCAAACACATCATCTGCAACACAGTCTGCTGACGCTTTCCACTAGCTGCTCGATAGGGGGACACCTCGTGTGCAACAGTGGCAGCTGCAGATGGAGTGCTCGTACGACTGCGCTCTGTGGACGAGCTTTCACTTCTGGAGGAGGAGGGTCGAACACCTACAGCCAACTGTTTCCTATACCGTGGGCTAGGCAGCACTGTCCCACCACCGCTGTCCCCTGTGGACCCTGCATCCACCACATTAACCCAGTGCGCAGTGATGGACACGTAACGGCCCTGGCCATGCCGACTGGACCATGCATCAGTTGTGAGGTGCACCTTTCCACTCACTGACTGCTTGAGTGCATGGACAATGCGGTCTTTTACATGATGGTGGAGGGCTGGGATGGCTTTGCGAGAGAAGAAGTGGCGACTGGGTAGGTCATAGCGTGGTACTGCATAGGCCATGAGTTCGCGGAAAGCTGCGCTTTCCACCAACCGATAGGGCATCATCTCAAACGAGATTAGTTTGGCAATGTGGGCGTTCAAACCCAGTGTACGCAGATGAGAGACTGAGTACTTTCTTGACCTACTCATAGTGTCTGGGAGGGTGAGCTGGACTTGAGAGCTGCATATGGTGGAAGTAGCGGTGGACAGGGCGGACTGAGAGAGGGTTGATGATGGTGATGGAGTTGGTGTTCTTTCTGATGGCCTAGATTCAGTATTTCGTTGATATAACAGTGGGATTCCCTGACTGCTGTGGCCTTGCAACAACACCTCAACATTTGCCGCTGTGCTAACCGGTGGGCTTACAGTGGGGGAAACAATGTAGCGTTGCTGACTACCTTCTTTGTGATCAGTTGCACATGTGGCACTTGAGGTTTGGTGTTGTGTCCACGCTTGCAAGTGCATGGTGGTTAAATGTCTAAGCATGCAACTGGTATTCAAATTTTTCAGATTTTTCCCTCGGCTAAAGGTCTTTGCGCACTTCTTACAGATAACCTTGGCCTGATCATGAGGATTTTGTTCAAAAAAGTGCCACACTGCACTCTTCCTACTTTGGCAGACATTTTGCGGCCTAGCACGCTGTGATGTTTTGACCCTCTGGACAAGCTGTCCAGCAACTCTTTTGATTTTTGGAACCTGTCTTTGGAGTGCTCCGGGCCTGCCAGATAACAGCTGTTGCGATGTCGATGTCTGCTGTGGATGCTCCTCATCTGAGCTATTGGAAGCAGCACCCTCTTCCCCCAATGGATGCCAATCTGGGTCAACAACTGGGTCATCCATCACCTCCTCTTCAGTGTCATGTGCACCTTCCTCTGTGTCACCGTGTATGGTGGTATAGTGTGCGGGAAGGGGCACCTGAGTCTCATCAGGGTCAGAATCTGGCTCTGTACACTGCGAGGACAATGTAGTGCTCTGAGTGAATGTACCAGCAGAATCATCTATCAGCGGCTGTGCATCAGTGCACTCCATGTCAGATTCATCTTGGCCTGGGTAATTCACCATTTCACTTGATGATCCAGGCATGGTATGTGAAAACAGCTCCATGGAGTAATCAGTAGTATGGCCTGCGTCATCCTTCAATCTTGGTTGGGGTGAAGGACACAAGGAAAGGTGTGGTTCATGAACATGAGCCTCCAATGACGACTCAGTGCTTTTACTTTTTACAACTTCAGAAGAGCAGGCGATAGAGCTGGAGGCTGAGTCAGCAATGTAAGACAAAACTTTTTCCTGATGCTCTGGCTTTAAAAGCGGTTTGCCAACTCCTAGAAAACTAAGCCTTCGAAGCCTTATGGAGCCAGACGATGACGCAGGCTCAACACCTCCTGCATTCGGTCCTATTTTGCTCTTGCCACTACCATCAGATCCACCACCAACACCATCATTACCAGCTGCCAACCCCCGCCCAATTCCACGGCCTCTTCCACCAGCCTTCCTCGTTTTTTGTGGAAATGTAGACAAAATCCAACAAACTATATAGTAATGTAAAACAAGGTACAAGGTGTCTATAGGACAGGGGAGATTTTGAATTTCTGCACACACTTGTGGACACTGGACACTTATGGATTGTGTGAGGCCCACTGAATATCAGAGCGCTATGTCACAGGCTCGATGGCACAGGTGTGAAAAAAGTGACTACAGGATAAGGGAGATTTTGAATTTCTGCACACACTAGTGGACACTGGACACTTTTGGATTGTGTGAGGCCCACTGAATATCACAGCGCTATGTCACAGGCTCGATGGCACAGGTGTGAAAAAAGTGACTACAGGATCACAGAGATTTTGAATTTCTGCACACACTTGTGGACACTGGACACTTATGGATTGTGTGAGGCCCACTGAATATCACAGCGCTATGTCACAGGCTCGATGGCACAGGTGTGAAAAAAGTGACTACAGGGTAAGGGAGATTTTGAATTTCTGCACACACTAGTGGACACTGGACACTTTTGGATTGTGTGAGGCCCACTGAATATCAGAGCGCTATGTCACAGGCAGAAATTGGCTAGTGTATCACAAACTACAAGGTGTATGTAGAATTGGGCAGAATAGGAATCACCCTAGAGTGTAGGTCTGTAAGAACGGAACAAGTCCTCCACTTATCCTTCCACCGTGACACACAGATAGCTTCACTGTGGCCGTGATAACAGCCGTTACACGGTACTGAGAGGAGCGTGCACGTACACGGCTGTCCGATGTACCTAAAATTGTCAAGCTCCGTGTTTTTTAAGTATACGGACTGACACACGCTGTCTCTCTATAGTTTTGAATGTGATCAAACAGCAAATATATTTAACTGTTTGAAAGCTAGACAAAACTAGTAGGTGCAGGTCTGTAAGAACGGAACATGTCCTCGACTTATTCTCACAGAGTGACACACAGATAGCTTCACTGTGGCCGTGATAACAGCCGTTACACGGTACTGAGAGGAGCGTGCACGTACACGGCTGTCCGGTGTACGTAAAATTGTCAAGCTCCGTGTTTTTTAAGTATACGGACTGACACACGCTGTCTCTCTATAGTTTTGAATGTGATCAAACAGCAAATATATTTAACTGTTTGAAAGCTAGACAAAACTAGTAGGTGCAGGTCTGTAAGAACGGAACATGTCCTCGACTTATTCTCACAGAGTGACACACAGATAGCTTCACTGTGGCTGTGATAACAGCCGTTACACGGTACTGTGTGAGGAGCGTACACCGCTGTATGGTGTGAAAAAATGCACGCTCAGTACCTCAGCAGGACAAAAAAAAAAATTGGGATTGCTTTTAAAAAAGCAGTTTGCAGAGCAGTGGGTAAACAGCAATGCAGCTGTCAGGAAGCCTTAGAAGGCAGCCTAACAACCAACACCGCTGATCCACCACAATATAGCCTCCCCTTGCACTGCACACACAGTGACTGGTGTGTTGTACAGGCAAAATCGCTAGCAGCAGAAGCAGTTTTTTTTTCTTCTTCCCTGCCTAACGCTCTCCCTACAGAATCAGCAGCAGCAACCTCTCCCTATGCTAAGATCGGCAGAAGTAAGATGGCGGTCGGCGAGCATGCCCTTTTATAACCCCTGTCACACCCACCAAAGCAAGCCAATCACTTGCATGCCCTTCTGAAAGATGGTGGTGACCCCTGCCTATGTCATCACGTTGCCCACAGTGTCCGTGGATCCTGATTGGCTGAAAAAGAGCGCAAAACAAACTTTTGAAACGCGACTTTGGCGCGTAAGTCGCCGACCTCGTGGCCGACCTCATCCTAGGGTCGGGTTTCGTTTCATGAAACCCGACTTTGCCAAAAGTCGGCGACTTTTGAAATTTTTCGACCCGTTTCGCTCAACTCTAAACAGCAACACTTGATTCGACTGCCCCCCTCATGCAGAGCAAAACTTGTACAATCAACAGGCAGCCCTGGCTGACCAGCCTGACCAAAGAACTGAGATGGGTTTCCAGGGCTGCTGAGCCGAGATGGAAGAGAACCCATTCTACTGAGCACTTCAACGCATGCAAGCAGTCCCTTGCCAGCTTTAAGTCCATGCCCTCTGCCGCAAAACAAACTTTCTTCGCATCTCTCATATCCTCCCTGGCTCACAACCCTAAACAGCTCTTCAACACTTTCAATTCTCTACTCCATCCCACAGCACATCCTCCCCCTGCTCTCATTTCTGCTGAAGACTTTGCCTCCTTTAAGCAGAAAATCGACACGATCAGACAAAACTTTGGCCCGCAGCCCCCAATGCCCTTCTTAGCCGCTCAGCCTTGTTCTGCAAAAGCCAGCTTCTCCACCATGACAGAAGATCAGCTCTCAACCCTTCTGTCAAGATCTCACCTCACTACTTGTGCCCTCGACCCACTCTCGTCTCACTTCATCCCTAACTTGGCCACAGTCTTCATCCCATCTCTAACACACCTCTTCAACCTTTCACTTACAAATGCTGTCTTTCCCTCATCCTTCAAACATGCCTCAATCACACCCATCCTCAAAAAGCCCTCCCTTGACCCATCCTCTGTGTCTAACTATTGCCCGATATCTCTTCTCCCTTATGCCTCAAAACTACTGGAAAAGCATGTATACTTTGAACTGTCCTCCTACCTCCTCCCGTTCCCTCTTTGACCGGTTACAATCTGGCTTCTGACCGCATCACTCAACTGAAACTGCCCTAACTAAAGTCACGAATGACTTACTAATTGCCAAGAGCAAGCGACACTATTCTGTCCTCCTTCTCCTGGACCTGTCCTCGCCTTCGACACCATAGACCATTCCCTCCTGCTACAGACTCTCTCATCTCTTGGCATCACAGACTTGACCCTATCCTGGATCTCATCATACCTAACAGACCGAACATTTATTGTCTCCCTCTCACACACCTCCTCCTCACCTTGCCCCCTGTCTGTCGGTGTTCCTCAAGGCTCTGTCCTAGGACCCCTACTATTCTCCATCTACACCTTTGGCTTGGAACAGCTCATAGAATCCCACGGTTTGCAGTATCACCTCTATGCCGATGACACGCAGATCTACCTATCTGGACCCAACCTCATCTCCTTACTGACTGAAATCCCACAATGTCTGTCTGCTATCTCAACCTTCTTCTCTGCTCGCTTTCTCAAACTGAACATGGACAAAACAGAATTCATCATCTTTCCCCCATCTCACTCTACCCCTCCCCCAGACCTATCCATCAATGTCAATGGCTGCTCTCTTTCCCCAGTCCCGCACGCTCGGTGCCTTGGGGTGATCCTCGACTCTGCGCTCTCTTTCAAACCACATATCCAAGCCCTCGCCTCCTCTTGCCGCATCAAACTCAAAAATATTTCCCGGATCCGCTCATTCCTCAACCACGAAACCACAAAAACACTAGTGCATGCTCTTATCATCTCCTGCCTCGACTACTGCAACCTCCTGCTCTCTGGCCTCCCCTCTAGCACTCTGACTCCACTCCAGTCCATCCTACACTCTGCTGCCCGACTAATCCACCTGTCTCCCCACTATTCCCCAGCCTCCCCTCTATGCCAGGCCCTTCACTGGCTTCCTATTGCCCAGAGGCTCCAATTCAAAACCCTAACCATGACATACAAAGCCATCCACAACCTGTCCCCTCCATACATCTGTGACATTGTCTCTAGATACCTACCCGCATGCAACCTTCGATCATCTCAAGATCTCCTTCTCTACTCCCCCCTTATCGCTTCTTCCCACAACCGCTTACAAGACTTCTCCTGTGCTTCCCCCATACTCTGGAACTCTCTGCCACAACACATCAGACTCTCACCATCAACGGAAACCTTCAACAAGAACCTGAAGACCCACCTGTTCCATCAAGCATACAGCCTGCAATGATCCTCGGTCTACTGAACCACCACATGACCTGCTCTACCCTCTCCTACTGTATCCTCACCCATCCCTGTAGACTGTGAGCCCTCGCGGGCAAGGTCCCCTCTCCTTATGTACAGTACTTGTGTGTCCCTTGTCTTTAACATGTTTATTGTACCTGTCTATATTTCCCCTTTTCACATGTAAAGAGCCATGGAATAAATGGTGCTATTTAAATGCATAATAATAATAATTAATGACAACCTGCTCCTCCGCACACCGATGCGCGTTTCGCAACGCAAATGCTTCCTCCTGGGGGTCTTTTGTTTTGAGGTCTTTTTAACCCAATGACCATATTTTTGTGCAATATTTTTGAGGTCAGTGTATTATGTGCACTTAAGTGATAGAATCCACCCTCTGAGTATTTTGGCTGTTAATATTTGTCCTCCTTCACCTGACTTCTCCTTTTGTCTGGCTCGAGGCACCAATGATTTATTATTATTTTTTGTATGTATTTGTGTTATTTGGCAATAAAAAATCTATTTTTTATCTTTCTGTTTGACACTATTGATTGTTCTCATAGCCTAACAACTATGGGTTCAGTATGTTTATTACACACCTCATCATGCTATATGACATCTCTTTATATGACTGAGAAACGAATAAAGTATGGTAGCTTCAGGTCTGTGAAGCTCAGTGATATCATATACTGCATGATTGGTGGTCAACTACACATTGTAATGGATGCCATGCAATGTTTCATTTCCTCGTTAATGATCATTATCAGAGAAGTGAGTGGCCAAATCTTTTGCCATTAATAGTTAGGGAAATCATTTCAATCTTTAAAATAAAAAGGAATCATAAAAAAACAGCTGGATTTTTTGTCGAAACCAGGATGCCAAAATTAAAAAGAACCAATGAAAAACTTTTTTACACCTAAATATATGTTTCTAGGTGGACATTACGTAGTATACCACTTGGTCTATATCTAATTGTACTTTATATAGTGCCCTCTTTTTATGTATTTTTATTAAATATTTGTTAATGTATTTTTTGGGGGTTTTCTGTGGTCGGATTCTAAAATTACCAATTGTAACAAATATTTTCCATTGAAAAACAGAATTCAGGCGAATCCACCAATAGTGCCAGTGACTTTAATGAAGAAGACAGAGTCATTTTATGCTCTATCTGACCTCATTTTAGACAGTAACTGCCTTTTTCAAGCTGGCAGAAAAGTGCATCTCCTTCGTTAGCGTCAATGATTTCGTCTGCGGATGCACCTTTACACTGTTTTGCAGGGCTTCAAAAGGAAACCCTGAAGGAGTCATTGACGTGTATCAAAAATGTGATTCGGACCCGGCCTTATGCACATGACATTTTTGTCTCTTGATCTGTTGGCATTTCATATATTTCTTTTAGTGAATATTCTGTGAGTCACTATATGTTCTGCTCATATCAGAAACAAAAGGGTCAGAGACCAGGGCAGAATTTTTTGCACATTCAAGTTTTAATCAGTAATTTGCAAGATTTTCTGGTTTTGACTTGTATTAAAATCATAATATGACAATTATTGGATGTATTCTGAAAATAAAGACATAGCAAACAAACTTAAAAAAATGCTATTTTATAATGAATCCAAGTTTCTATTTTTCATGGATGAAAACCTTCAATTTGACCATTTTAACCCTTGAGATCTGCTTTTGAATCTCTAAAAGCGCCACACTTGGTCATTTGCTGGTATTGCAACTTATCACCTGAATGAAGCGAGCCTGCTATACCAGACATGGTAATCCTGGTAGTGGTGCTATACCTAAAGAAAAAAGTGATCCTTTTTCACAGTTTTTAATCTACTATGTAAATATCCCCTCTTCTCAACATTAATTGTCAACATTCTGCCTATGCATAGTGCAGGGAACAATGTATTAATTAATGATGTGGGTAGTGTTAGGCTGAGCTCGTCTTTGAGAAGACTAGCAGAGCTGCAACAGTCATAAAAAATGACAGCAAGATGTCCAGTTAGTGACCCAGCACTGGGAAGATTGGGAAGCATAAATCTCCTGACTGTTTCCCTTTGCATTATATCTTAACATCACTTCTCGTGCTGTGATTGTGTCTGCTATTTACTTTTAATGATTTTCATTGTCAGACTGCAATACCGGACACTGCATGTGGGTAAGAGTGGAGCTGTTTCCAAAATATCATCCTTTAATTAACATTGTCTTGGAATTAACATCTCCAAAAATTCCTTTTTTTTTCCCTGCGTCCATATGCCTTAATAATATTTTCCATTATCCGAAATTGCAGAATGTGAAATTTCAACACACACCCTGCAGTCTGCAGTATAATCCCTTTTATATTTTTTTAAATATTTCTTTCAGTATCTTTGCAGATCTATTTCAAGGAGATTTCTTATTTGCACTGGGAAAATAAAAATTCCACAGGGGAGGGAGCACTGAATCGGAAGGTTAATGTGAAGCTGTAAGTCAACACTAAATAATTTTTGTAATTTTTGTCCATCACCTGCAATATTTCAAATTTGATCTTTTGGGTCACCTAAAGCCACAAGAGATAGATACAACTGTTCTGGTTTTCTATCCCACATCTGGAGGAGGAGCCGTGCACTTTGAGACTAGCAGAAATCTCCCCCTGCTTCTCTGCCTTCTTTGCCACCTCTTTCTCCAGCTCCTTCTCTACCTCCTTTTCCACCTCCTTCTCCACCTCCTTCTCTACCTCCTTTTCCTCCTCCTTCTCCACTTCCTTCTCCACCTCCTTCTCTGCCTCCTTTTTTGCCTCCTTCTTCACCTCCTTCTCTACCTCCTTCTCTACCTCCTTTTCCACCTCCTTTTCCACCTCCTTTTCCACCTCCTTTTCCACCTCCTTCTCCACCTCCTTCTCTACCTCCTTTTCCACCTCCTTTTCCACTTCCTTTTCCCCCTCCTTCTCCACCTCCTTCTCTGCCTCCTTTTTCGCCTCCTTCCCCACCTCCTTTTCTGCCTCCTTCTCCACCTCCTTCTCTGCCTCCTTTTTTGCCTCCTTCCCCACCTCCTTCTCTACCTCCTTTTCCGCCACCTTCTCCACCTCATTCTCTTCCTCCTTTTCCACCTCCTTCACCTCCTTTTCCGCCTCCTTTTCCGCCTCCTTCTCCGGCCTCCTTTGTTATATAATGCAGTCTCACAGACATAGTGAGTCTGCAGCTGCATCTACCTCCTCTCCCCATCCTCTTTTTCTTATTTATAATGTAAAATTGGTGATATTCCTAAACATTTAGAGGAAGTCAGAAAAGCAGAGATTATATACCGGTGTAAGATGGGGAAGATGTCACCCTTCCCAAGATAAGTTATGTTGCATCAAGACACATTCAATTAGGTAAAAAAAAACCTTTTGAAGATGTTTTCTTAAATTTTAAAATCTGTTAAAAATGCCATGTCTGTGAGCAGGCACAAAGGGACAGATAAAAAGGTGTTTTTCTTTTCTTAATGTGCCTAAGTTATAGCTTTTGATAATAACCTTGAAAGGCTGAGCGAAAAATATCAAAATCCTAATGGTTCTATGAATTACATTTTTAGTAAAATTGCTTTTGCACTTAAAAGTTCTTCAATAAGTTTTTTTTTGGGGGGAAATTAAAAAGATTAATTACGGATAATTTGCAGAAGATCAAAGATAAGTGTCTCTATAGTTTTAAAGATGGATTGCAAAGGTGGCGGAAATGATGTTAGAAAGCTATAATAAGAAAACTATCCAGAGCTAACTGTGAACTTTTTGAATCCGTAAGGAATAATAAGTAATGGATCATATAAATGAGCATCATGGTTTTTGTCACATCGCTTTTTTTGTCCTTATGTTCCCATCAAAATTCTACATGGAACGTTAGTACAGTATGCGTTTTTACTGTGCGTTCAGTGGTGCATTGTGTGTATAAATGATCATTCAAAGTAAAGTATCAACACATACAATACTGAATCAATAGCATGAGAAGTTTTTATAAGCTAGAGCTGAAACCAACAAAAAAAAAAAGGTTTCATCGTGGAGGATCCGACTGTGTATTGTGCCGTTTCACCTGTGGAGGCGCTGCAGATAAATTAAATACCTGTAGTTCCACCATGTTACTGCTTATCATTAGAGAATTTTCAAACAAAAGGTACCGCTAAAATGTAAAAGTCCTAATTCTGTGCTGATCAATATGCCCAATGGTAATGGTTCCATATCATCATCTTTCAGAAGGGTTGACCTGATTTAAAAAAACTGCAGTCACTCTATATGTTGGTGCTAGGAGCGGCGCACATGTGACCACAAGTATGCGGTATGAATTCTCCCAGCCACATTCCGACTAGACGGCATTGCTCAATTCAAGTGTATTGAGCAAAGCTGGAACCAGTCTAGTCTGAATGTGTCCAGGAGTATAAATATCAGATATTTGCAGTCACATGACCGCTATTCCGAGAGCTGGCACTGGAGAATCTTCACAGCGCACAGTTCCAAATGCGTTCTGGTGGATGCCCATTATTTAAGTATCGGGGATGTTCAACCCCATATTTTACTTTTAGAAAGAACTACCAGTAGTCTAATATTTTAAAGGACTAATACTCATATTACCAATCACCAGTTGCTTTCGTGCCAATGCTTTCTAGGTCCCCACCAGTTGTCGTTCAACTGTTTTAAAATTTGACATATTGACAATAATGTTACATTCAGATGTCAGTGTGTCATAGACCAAGTACGGACCGTGATGCACGGTCTGCCCATGCGCCTCCTTGCCCAAACCTGACAGCCTCATATATGCCTTTAAGACTATCAAGTTTAGGTCAAGAGTCCGGCAGACTGTCCGTGCATCACTGTCCATAATTGGGCAATGACAAGTCATACAGTCATATGTAAAAGTTTGGGCACCCCTATTAATGTTAACCTTTTTTCTTTATAACAATTTTGTTTTCTTGCTGCAGATGGTGTCACTGTGCATCGGTCAACAATACAGCGCATGCATAACGCCTTTTTGTATGACCAAATAACTCAATCTTTGTTTCATCAGTCCACAGGACCTTCTTCCAAAATGTAACTGGCTTGTCCAAATGTGCTTTTGCAGACCTCAGGCGACTCTGTTTGTGGCGTGCTTGCAGAAACGGCTTCTTTCGCATCACTCTCCCATACAGCTTCTCCTTGTGCAAAGTGCGCTGTATTGTTGACCGATGCACAGTGACACCATCTGCAGCAAGATGATGCTGCCGGTCTTTGGAGGTGGTCTGTGGATTGTCCTCGACTGTTCTCACGATTCTTCTTCTCTGCCTTTCTGATACTTTTCTTGGCCTGCCACTTCTGGGCTTAACAAGAACTGTACCTGTGTTCTTCCATTTCCTTACTATATTCCTCACAGTGGAAACTGACAGGTTAAATCTCTGAGACAACTTTTTGTATCCTTCCCCTGAAAAGCTATGTTGAATAATCTTTGTTTTCAGATCATTTGAGAGTTGTTTTGAGGAGCCCATGATGCCACTCTTCATAGGAGAATCAAATAGGAGAACTACCTGCAAGTGGCCACCTTAAATACCTTTTCTCATGATTTGATACACCTGGCTATGAAGTTCAAAGCTCAATAAGGATACAAAACCAATTTAGTGCTTCAGGAAGTCAGTAAAAAGTAGTTAGGAGTGTTCAAATCAAGAAAATGATAAGGGTGCCCATACTTTTGCACCGGTCAAATTTTGTTTAAATGCAGATTGCACATTTTCTGTTTGTACAATAAACCTCATTTGAATCCAGAAATATAACTGAGTCCATCAGTTATTAGATATATGAAACTGAAATAGCTGTTGCAAAAAACAAAATTGTTATAAAGAAAAAAGGTTAACATTAATAGGGGTGCCCAAACTTTTACATATGACTGTACATGGAAAGTGCTCAGGATGGGGAGGATTATACAAAGAAGGCGAGCAGAATGGGTGAGCATTATACCAGATTGGTGGTCATAATACCTGGAAGAACTACATTATACAAGGAAAGGGCACAGGATGGAGGTCATTATACCAGAATTAGGCCCAGGATGAGGTCATTATACCAGGAAAAGACATTATTACAGGATGGGGGCCACGATGGGGGAGATTATTACAGGAAACTGCAAGGACAGGGGACATAAATATGGGGGACACAAACATTTATGTCATTATAGGATCTAGGACGCTACATGGGTCCATACATGTGCCCAACATGCAGGTGTCAGTCCAGGTCCAAATTTTGTTTCGAGGCCCATCAGACTCTAATAATGCTGCTGTGAATAGCCATAGTGTTTCACTACATTGTTTCACTGATCTTATTGGTATCAACCTGAAGACACACGCTGTTTACGCCGAACTGTAACTCTGATGCTTTAGCTCCTTCCAGGCTGGCTCTATTCATTTTATGTTGAGGTTCCTAATAGTATATTAATGTGATGGAGTATTTTTTCGGCACAGTAGACATATAAGAAGCTCGGTCTCCGTGCCTTAGCATTCGCTTTCAGGTTGGAACGGAAGAACACCTGTGATAACAGAGCTGTTGTTAAGCTTTATTTTAACTAACATGTAATTGTATGATACATATCTCAAAGGAAATAAACATTCTGTCAGACAACAAACACCGTGTCTTAAGCTTCCGTGTGCGGCTATAAGACACAGCTTTTAAAATCCTATGCACTATTTTTTGGGTTTCCTTCTCCCGTCTAATTCTCCGCTCGGTAATATCCCTTAATCTAAGTAATCCATCCATGTGGAGGACTTTAGTAATTAAATTTAGTTTGAAAACCTGCCTGCAATGAACCTTGTTAAGTATTTGATAACTTATTATGAATATTAAGTAGGATGCTTGGCGGTGCAACTTCAAGGACGCGGATTGGAAATAGGTATTACCGTTTGTGGACAGCAGGAATGCAACGTGTTTCTTGCCTAAATGTCAGCACACCCAGCTCTGGAGGCCCTGACGTATCAGAGGACTCCCTGTTGTGATTTTGTCTTGTAGTGTCTTGGGGTTTTCTCATGACTTGTTTAATTTGACCTTGTTTAATTTGCTCTGATTTCGTCACTTGACCTGACTAGCTCACATCTTGTACTTATTTTGATCCTTTGCTGTATATTAGCATATATTGTACAACCTGTTTGTTTCCACAATGAATATGTCATCAGTGCATCAGCCAACTACTTCAGCGCATGTGCCGCTTAACATAGTGCGTGCGCAAACTGCTACTATGCATTTGTCAAAACTAATGTTTCTGCTGTATTTGCACAAGCAAAACATGAAAAATTCTTTGCAACCCCAAGAGGCAAGAGTCAATGTATGGAAATATTGAAGTCGTTCGACGCTTGTTTCCGAGTTTATTTACACCCGGCTGAGGAAGAATGATGGACACAGATAGTCTTCGTTACAGTATATTGCAGGTCCCATATAGTACTTTTAGGATAATGCACTCTCCATGGTCCTTGATAAAGTATACTGCAGCCCCGCTCAGAGCATACTACAACCACCCTCAGAGTATAATGCAATTCCCCCATAGAGCATAATAATAATAATAATCTTTCTTTTTATATAGCGCTAACATATTCCGCAGCGCTTTACAGTTTGCACACATTTTCATCACTGTCCCCGATGGGGCTCACAATCTAAATTCCCTATCAGTATGTCTTTTTGGAGTGTGGGAGGAACCCGGAGTGCCCGGATTAAACCCACGCAAACACGGGGAGAACATACAAACTCCTTGCAGATGTTGTCCTTGGTGGGATTCGAACCAGGACCACTGAGCCACCGTGCTGCCTGCATAATGCAGTCCCCACATAGAGTATAATGCAGCTCCCTCACAGTACAATGCAGCCCCCTCAGAGGACAAAGCAGTCCCTTTAGAGTATAATGCAGCCCCCTCAGAGTATAATGCAGCCCCACATACACAGTTTACTGCAGCTCCCCACACACAGTATAATGCAAACTCCCCCACACACAGTATAATGCAGCCCCCCCACACACTATAATGCAGCCACCCCCCCACACACAGTATAATGCAGCCGCCCACTCACAGTATAATGCAGCCCCGCTCACAGTATAATGCAGCCCCCCGACCCACAGTATAATGAAGCCCCCCACTCACAATATAATGCAGCACTCCACTCACAGTACAATGCATCCCCCCACACACAGTATAATGCAGCCCCCCGCAAACACACAGTATAGTGCAGCCCCCCGCAAACACACAGTATAGTGCAGCCCCCCACACACAGTTTAATGCAGCCCCACACACACAGTATAGTGCAGCCCCCCACTCACAGTATAATGCAGCCTCCCCACTCACAATATAATGCATCCTCCACAAAAACAGTATAATACACACATTAATGCAGACACACACACTACTTACCTCTCCTTGTTCTCCCTGCTGCTTTGGCTTCTGCTCCAGTCTCATCACCTCAACTGCTGGCACAGCTTGGCGCACGATGAAGTGACATGATCGTGTGGCCACAGAGTCACAAGCAGAAGGGGAGTGATGTGAGAGAGAGGGTCATCTGACGACGCTCTCTTCTCCATCACTGTATTGGTATCTATGATGCCGATAAGTTGAATGTGCAATGAGGGGAGGCCGGCACCAGGTACCATTTATGGGTCCCATATCGTCAGCATGGTGTGCCGCTATTAGTGGCACTCCACAGGCTGGGGTCCTCTTTAGGAACGGTGGCCCTTGTCAGCTGCCTGATCTGCCTGCCCTTAACGCCGGCCCTAGCTGCTGCAAAACCTCATAATACAGCTCAGCTGCTGTAGAGCCTCAATATACACACCTCAGCTGCTGCAGAACCTCATAATGCACCTCAGCTGCTGCAGCGCCTCATAATACACCTCTCAGTTGCTGAAGATCCACATACTACACCTTAGCTGCTGCATAATCTCATAATACACCTGAGCTGCTGCAGAATCTCATAATACACCTCAACTGCTGCAGAACCTCATATTATACATCTCAGCAGCTGCAGAACATCATTGTACATATTTTAGCTGCTGTGTGCTGCATAACCCAATGCTTCATGGAAAAAGGAAAGTCCAGCTCAAAGAGTAAAATCCAGAATTTTCTTTATTTATTTCATTAAAATACAAGCATGGCTGCTATAGTCATCATTGCGTTTTTTTACCCTGACATGGGATAGCCGCACAGAGAGTGCCCAGGAGGTTCTGTACGCGTTTCAAGTGGTATATGCTCTAAGACTCTGTGCGGGCTCTGCCGGGCTGATCGGGGGTCTGTGCGGCACAGTCCCCCGATCAGCCTGGCAGAGCCTGCACACACCCCTGATCAGCCCGGCAGAGCACGCACACACAGAGCCCCACACACCCCCCGCACAAATTATCCGCCCGCACACACATTCTCTGCCCATTACTCGCATTTCCCATAGACATACATTGGACTCGCTACTTGCTACGAGTACCCGAGTATTGGGAGCTACTCGTAACAAGTACAGCGAGTCCAAGTATTTGACTACTCGCTCATCCCTAACTGTATCTCTTTGCTATATCACCATCCACGACAAGCCCTGACGCTTATTGGTCAACCTGCCAGAAGACACATTAATCTATACAGAATTTACAGACTGTTGAGAAGCACCACTGGAATAGACCCAATCATGTGTTTAGCTATAATGAGCTTATTTATCTCCTTGGGTTTCCCGAAGTTGCATTTAAGATCCTCCATTAGGCATTCCCTCAATAAAATTGAACTACATTAGACTAGAACCATGGAGTCATCCAGTTGTAAGAGTAGGAGCTGTCTTAATTGCCACCACTGAGCCCCCACAACAAGTAAAGAAGGATGAGACAAATCCCTGCCCAAAGGGCTTTTCTTCACTTGTAGAGTCGAATAAAGACAATGACACACGAACAAACAAGGTCTACAGAAGGGTAGGGATATTGTGAATGCTTTAAAGCTCTATAGCTAAGCTCCTTATATGAAGGTCCACGTCACTTTATTTTGGAACTACAAACAAAGGAAAAAACATCCTGAAGATGACCCTGCTAAAGGCGGCAAGAGGGGACCATGCCTGTGCAGTCTACTGGAGCAGATGCAAATATTCATTTCTCAGGACTGGTGTTTTGCCCTCAATCGCGAGACGTCATAAATTATTATGGTGGTGTAAAATCCTCATAATACTCCATCACGGATATCATAATCATTTCCTAGATGCTCAAAAATGCCCATTCTGTAAGTGACATGAGGATAAGTTTGACAGTGAAGTAGGAAACAAGAGGTGGAGATGTTGTTACAGAAGGTTGTGGTGACCCAGCTAAGACTAGTAAATGGTCGTCACATATCTACAATTATTTTTTACCTACAGCAGCACATTGCTATGTGTTTTGCTGGTCTACTCTGTGGGTTGATGTGTATGCTTAATTGAAGGTAATTAGTATAGGTGCAATCATAGCACTTAGTTGCATTTTCCATCGTGTTGTTGTGACAAGGTTCCCATGATTACACAATATGTGTTTTGCACAGAAAGGAGGAAATCTAAAATAATACTTAATTAGTCTCTGTTTTCCACGTTTTGCTGAATATATTCTACAGAATCACAGTTCAGCATTGTGCGAATTATCGCATGATCTACCTGCAATTAGTTTGTATATGATGACCACTTACGTGCATATCCACTTTTGAGCAATTAAAGTTCCAATCATCCCCCAATGTATATTCATGGCTATATGGGAAGGTCACAACAAAGTAGATCAAACCCCTTACAAGATGATTTTCAACTGATCATCTAAGTTGTATGGCGACCATTCATGAGGTTATTTTTATAGCAGGATAATCATGGTCTAAGAATAAAAAATAATGAAAAAAAAAAACATTTGCTCACGTAACAAAACCCCTCTTGTCCTTAACAGCTTTCTCACTTCTTCATTCATTGGACACGATGACCAATGTGTCATTGCAGTAGGACAATGTTCAACTCTAGTCTTCAAAAGCCACCAACGGTGCATGTTTTCAGGATTTCCTTAGTATTGCATTGCTGATGGAATTATCACCTGGATAATAGAGTTGAGTGACTTTGGTCGGATTGGGTTTCATGAAACAAAATTTGTTTCAGATGAAACTGGTCCGACTAGGGCAAAAAAAGTCGGAGTTTCGTCCGATGAATGTTATCCACTCAATGCCGACTTTTATTTCCCTTTGACTTGCATTGGGGTCGGGTTTTGGACGAAACTCCGACTTTTTTTGCCCTAGTCGGACCAGTTTCATCTGAAACAAATTTTGTTTCATGAAACCCGATCCGACCAAAGTCGCTCAACTCTATAGGATAATACTGTGGAAATCCTGAAAACATGATCTGTTGGTGATTTTTGCCGACTGGAGTTAGGTAACACTGACACTTTGGTTACCGATGAGGAGAGGAGCAGAAGACCCAGGTGACATTACAGAGGAGTAGCGAGGATTGGTGAGTATCTTTTCTTTTATTCTTTTTTTTGTATAAAAATTGAGGTTTACAAGAGTTTTAAAGTCACATGCCAGCAAATAAACGCATGGTCCACCCAGCCTGTATTTATATTTCTTTTTTTTTTAGATTTATTTTTGTTCCCAAGCCATTTTACATTTATTATGGATTTCTCCAACCACATCTGATGATAGTTTTGTATTAATCTTTTAGTTTCTTAAAGAAAACATGGCATGATCTAGATATACATCCAATCAGGCACTTTTCCAGTGGTGGGATCTATTGAGAAGTAGGTGGACACTTAGTTCTTGAAGTTGATATTTTGATAGCAGGAAAAATGGGCAAAGGTAAGGATTGGAGTGATTGTGTCAAAAGCTAAATTGTGGTGTTTAGATTACTGGGTCAGGGCATTTCATGGGCTGTTCTAGGTATGCAGTAGTATCAACTACTAATAAAATAGTACAACAAATAATTGGTGAACCTATATGTGTAGGAGGTGAAGGCTAGCCTGTTGGGTCAGATACCAATGAAGAGCTATTGGTGCAAAGGCATCTCAGAAAGGATGTCACAAAGGTATCAGGGCATCTCAACGTGCTATGTATCATATATTAGACAGCCTATTTTAATGTTATGGTTGATCGATGTATGCTATAACGTCAGATCATCAAAATACTCAAAACTCAAAGTAATGCTTTAAACACATGGCAGATGTGAGCTTGCGAGGCTTCATTCTTCTGAGTTTTAAGCTAAGATATGGTGCCTCCGTTAAGAAGAGAATAAGATCGCCTCTAGCACAAAACAATTTTTTTTATTTTGATTTCTTAAACAATACTAAACAAATGCCCAAATATCAGCATTAAATAGGAGCTATATCTAGACATAATAGTCTCTCCAAATATGTCAATGGTTGATGTTAAGGTCATCTCATCACTTTAACATAGTAACATAGTTATTAAGGTTGAAGGGAGACTAAGTCCATCTAGTTCAACCCATATCCTATCCTAACTTGCCCTAACATGTTGATCCAGAGGAAGGCAAAAAAAACTCATGTGGCAAACAGTAAGCTTCACATTAGGGAAAAAATTACTTCCCGACTCCACATACGGCAATCAGACTAGCTCCCTGGATCAATGCAATATTAAGGAAACTAGTGTATATACCCTGTAATATTATACTTTTCAAGAAAGGCATCCAGTCCATTCTTAAATTTTAGTAGGGAATCACTCATTACAACATCATATGGCAGAGAGTTCCATAGTCTCACTGCTCTTACAGTAAAGAATCCACATCTATGAGTATGCTTAAACCTTCTTTCCTCCAGACGTAGAGGATGCCCCCTTGTCCCCGTCACAGGTCTAAGAGTAAAAAGATCATTAGAAAGGTCTTTGTACTGTCCCCGCATATATTTATACATTGTAATAAGATCACCCCTAAGCCTTCGATTCTCCAAACTAAATAACCCCAAGTGTAATTGTAGGGTTCGAGCAGGCTCACAGGATGCAGTGACGAGACACGAGACTGAATGTGGGGTGAAATAAACTTTTATAAGTTTATCCCGGTCCTGTCACACCACGGAGGGAATCAGCGGCCGTCACTTTATCTGAATCTTTGCGGGGGGAAACTCCCGGGGAGAGTCTCTTACGCGTCAACCTTCGGTCAGTCTCAAATTTCCCTTTTTCAGTCTCCTGCCTGTCTCTCTTTTCCACACCGTCAGTTGCCACAGTCCTCTCTCTGCCGCACGGCTTCCTCTCTCCTGTCAGGCTCTCTGCCAACTGCCACCTCAGCGCGTCCCCTGCTCCTTTTACCCTCGCCCCGCCCCCTGTTGCCCTGACAACTTCAGTCGCATGTCTCCCTTTGTAATCCCCCTGATGTGGTTTCTTCAACAACCCTGATGGCGGTCCCCCTGGTTCCAGCCCAATCACTGTATGGGGGTCCTCCTCCCCACATTCCCCCACCCTGTAAGCTCGCCAGTCCTCGGGCGAGGGTGTTAGTCTATTGAGATTGGTCTGTAAAGGTGTCAATATTTGTTGCCATACGAACTGGTCTTGTTCATACCGTTCGGGGGGTTTGCCGGCTGTTGACCGCTCGGAGCGTCTAAGTTTGACTGGGGTGGAATCTTCTGGGGTGGTGGACGTCGGTGAGCTGCAAGATGCCGGTGGGTTAATTGTGTCAACTGGCTCATTATTGGGTGGAGGGCCCTTGGGAACTGGAGGGAAATCCTCGTCGTCTGAGTCCCAGCATATGGACTCCGGTTCGGATGTCTTCGGGACGGGTTCCAGTTGCTTCGGGTCGGAAGAAATACACAGGCGTAACATATTACGATGCACAATGCGAGTAGGCAGTATTTCATCCTGCTCGGGCTGTATTTCGTACACAGGTCCTTCTGAATGGATACGGCGTAGTACCCGATAAGGACTCTCTTCCCAACGTGACTCCAGTTTATTCTGGGGGCGTTGATCTAGTACAAGCACACGGTCCCCGCTTTGGAGATGGGGAGGGGAGGTTGTATTCTTCCCGGGGTGTTCCCAGTCTTGAAGTTTGGTATGTACAATTCGGTGAAGAGTTTGCAACCTGTGGCGATGATTTCGGACCCAAGACGACACTCCGGTCCAGGGCCAAGGCTCTTCGGGGTCCAACTCTACCTCCGTGATCCCTTTACCCTCTCGTCCGAACAGCAGGAAATAAGGAGTATAGCCCGTTACTTGATGTACCCGATTATTATAAACCCACACTAATTCAGAAACATATTCAGGCCAACGAGCTTTCTTGTCACTCTCCAGAGTGCGTAGCATTTGAATCAATGTCCGATTAAATCGCTCACAAGCCCCATTCCCTTGCGGGTGATATGGTGTGGTCCGGGATTTATCAATCCCATAAAGATGATGTAGTTCCTCCATAACTTTCCCCAAAAAACATGCTCCCTGGTCGGAATGTATGCGTTGAGGACAGCCGTACACTTGTATAAAATTTCTGCAAATTGCGGAGGCGGCTGACTCCGCGGTCTGGTCTCGAGTAGGGGTGACCACAGCGAATTTAGTGAAATGATCCACCATGACGAGGCAGTGTTCGTATCCCTGGAATGCGGGACCAATGTGCAGATAATCCACCGTCAAGAGCTCCAAGGGTTCTGAAGTCACAATCGTCTGTGTTGCGGGCCTCTGAGCAGGCGGTTTGGCCAATTCACATAAGCGGCAAGTACGACAAACTTCGTCCACAACAGCCGACAAGCGTGGGTGATAAACTTTCTGTTGTAACCATTGCAAAGTCTTTTTGACTCCAAAGTGGGCCCCTTTTTCGTGAGCCTCTCGAGCCAGTTCGTGTAGTTGAGCTCCGGGCGTAACCACCTGCCAAACAGTCGTTGAGGTTGTTTGCGAAGTGATCTTACGGTACAGTAATCCCCTTCGGATAATCAGTCTCTCCCATTGTCGCAGCATCAGCGACAGGTCTTGGGTCAAAGCTTGTCGTTGAGTATCAGTGGGTAATTGACCAGCGGCGACCCATGTCCGGAGAAGTCCAACTTCTTCATCTTCTTGTTGCTGTTGTATCCACTTATTACAAGATTGTTCCAGGATGCCCCTGTGGGCCTCTGGGGAAGATACTTTTGCATCAACATTGGTGAGCACGGCAGCGGTAAGAGCGAACGGTATTTCCTCTCCTTCTAATTCTTCGTCTCGATTCTGTCCAGGAGTTGTATGTCGAATCCTAGAGAGAGCATCTGCATGAACATTCTCGGCCCCTCTTTTGTAAATAATCTTGTAATTGTACTTCGCCATTCGGGCCACCCATCGCTGCTCCAAAGCCCCCAACTTGGCGTTTTCCAAATGAGCCAGTGGGTTATTGTCAGTTCGCACTACCACCTCGGAGCCCGCTAGGTACTCTGCAAATCTCTCCGTCATAGCCCACACCACTGCGAGGAGCTCGAGCTTAAAAGAGCTGTAATTGTCAGGGTTACGCTCGGAGTCATGGAGTGAACGGCTTCCATATGCGATCACCCTTTCCCGGCCATCCTGAACTTGTGACAACACAGCTCCTAGCCCGTGAAGACTCCCGTCAGTGTGCAGGATGAACGGCTGAGAAAAATCCGCATAAGCCAACACTGGGGCATCCGAGAGTGCAGCCTTGAGATCTCGGAAGGCCTCTTCCTGAGGGTGTTGCCACTGGATTTTTCGCCCATTGGCCCCAGCGGGAGCCCCCTTCAGCAGGTCATGTAGGGCTCGAGCTCGACATGCAAAATTCTTTACGAAACGACGGTAATATCCAGCTAACCCCAGAAAAGCCCGCACGTCTTTCACCGTCTCGGGGGTAGGCCATTCCTGGATAGCAGCAATCTTCTCCCGGGATGGCCTCACACCTTCTGCCGAAACGACATGACCCAGATACTCAATCTGAGAGCGAAATAGGTGACATTTCTGAGGCTTCACCTTCAACCCGTACTTTTGCAGCCGGCTGAGTACCTGTCCCAACCGCTTCAGGTGGTCCTCGAAGGAGGCGGCATAGACGATGATGTCGTCCAGGTAGATCAACGTGGCCTCAAAATTGAGATCCCCTAGACATCGCTCCATCAATCGCTGAAATGTCCCGGGGGCGTTGGCCAGCCCGAATGGCATTCGATTAAACTCAAACAGTCCCATGGGCACTATGAACGCCGTCTTAGCTCTGTCCTCTTCTGACATAGGCACCTGCCAGTACCCACTGGCCAAGTCCAGGGTCGAAAAATATGTTGCTTTACCCAATGCAGACAGAGATTCTTCTATGCGGGGCAGTGGGTATGAGTCTTTAATAGTGCAAGCATTCAATTTACGATAATCAACACAGAATCGTAGTGTACCATCTTTCTTCCGGACCAACACGATGGGGGCCGCCCAAGGGCTTTGACTTTCCCGTATCACCCCTTTGCGGCCGAGGGGTTTACCGCACAACGTCACCTGCACCCATACTACCCCGGCAACCGGAACCGGCAGTTGGTTGGCGGCTACTAGTCTAATCATGGGCCCCCACTGAGGCCTTGCTGCCTCCGGAAAGTTTTGTTGAAAGTACGCTGCGGGCATAGTGGTTACTTGTGACCCAGTGTCCACCAGACACCGGACGGCCCGGCCCTCTACTTCGGCCCAAACTTCAGGACACTTTGCTACCAAATCTTCGGGACTTCCACCACCCCTAGTTGTGGTTTTCGGCTCCGAGCGGCGTCCCCCCAGCCCGGAGCCCTTTAGTTTAATGGCCGCCGGGGTGGGTATCTCCCACGCCGCGGACACTCTCGGGCGAAGTGGCCTGGTTCTCCACACTCATAACACCGGGCCGGTAGAGATTGACCACCTCGCGGAGAGCGTGACCCCCAGGGACCGGGATTAGCACTGGGTCGTCCAGTCTCCGGTTCGGTTCTTCTCTTCACTTCAGCCAACTCGCTCTTTATATTTTTCAATTCACGCTTCATCTCCTCCACCCATTGAGGTTCCTCAACTGTGTTCGAGGAGGCCTCCACACCTCGGACCTTCCCCACGGGGACCGCCATCCCCTGCTCTTGCTCCTGAACCCGTGCCTGACTTCCCACTTCTGAAAAGTCGATTTGGGGATTCATTCTGATCCGTTCCCTTAAAGCCTGCTTTATCAGTGGATCTCGCAGTCCAGTCACCAGTAGGTCACGTAGGGTTATGTCAACAGGTCCTACCCCTACCCCATCTTTTCTTTCAATAGCCGTATGCAACTCTTGGAGTACATTCATATACTGAGTAATCGTCTCCCCCTCTGCCTGCATCCGGCTAAACAGTCGGGTCCTTAACTCTCCCACATTAGTGGAATCCCCGTGGGTCTGTTCCACTATCTGCAACACCTTTTCAAAAGTGTTGCGGTGCCCCGGGGGTTTCAACATCACTGACCTCCGCACCTCCCCGTCTAGGGCCTTGAGTGCCACTTCAGCTTCCAGGTCAGGGGTCATTGGGTGCATCCGAAAAAGCCCCCTCATCCGCTCTGTCCAGCTCCATAGCATAGTATTTGAGCCAGAGAATCTAGGCAGGTTGTTCAACATGGCCCCCAATGAGATGCTGGTACGGGGACCCTCATTATTTACAGAGCTTACAGCTCCCCCATGTTCGGGGCTACCACTGTCCACGCTCGGAGACTGCATCCTGCCGACTACGCCAAGTGTAGGGTTCGAGCAGGCTCACAGGATGCAGTGACGAGACACGAGACTGAATGTGGGGTGAAATAAACTTTTATAAGTTTTAAAGCCGCAAGGGCTAAAACTGCTTAAATCAGACAAAACGGGAAACACTTATTTGTCCTCGCAGGGACTCGTAAAACAACATTAGAAAAACAAAAAGGGTCCTTATTTTCTCTATAATACACTTAGCCTTCCGGGCGTCGCTCGAGTTCACGACCACTCAGGGGTTGCAGATGTGGCTGCCTTGTAATCCACGACTTCCCGGAAGGACTTGTGCTTGTCCAGCCCCGAAGAGACCAGAACGATGGGGCGCAGCAGGCCCTTAAGAAACTGGACGGTGGGGCGCAATGGGCCCTGTAGTAACCGGAACGATGGGGCACAACAGGCCCTGAAAAAACCGGAACGATGGGGCACAACAGGCCCTGAAGAAACTGGGCGGTGGGGCGCAACGGGCCCTGAAGAAATGGGGTCGGTGGGGCACAACGGGCCCTGAAGAAGCTGGCACGGTGGGGCACAACAGGCCCTGAAGAAATGGGGTCGGTGGGGCACAACGGGCCCTGAAGAAGCTGGCACGGTGGGGCACAACGGGCCCTGAAGAAGTGGGGTCGGTGGGGGCACAACAGGCCCTGAAGAAACTGTTCAGGGGGTCAATCTCCCAGGCGTCCGTTTAGAGGCGCTCGTTCCCCAGCCAGGTCATGACGCAGTTTCAAAAAAAGACATAAACGTTAACAAATTCTGCTCAGTGTCCCCTCAGTAACCGGGACGGGCTCTGCGGCCGCCTATAGCGAGGTGACGTCCCCTGAGGTCGGTGATGACGGGGCCGCAGCTGTGGGAGAAGACAGGGGGGCAGTGTCCTGGCCACTGTACCGGATTGCTGTGTCGTCGCAGCGGTCGCCTGAGATCCCGGTCCTGTCACACCACGGAGGGAATCAGCGGCCGTCACTTTATCTGAATCTTTGCGGGGGGAAACTCCCGGGGAGAGTCTCTTACGCGTCAACCTTCGGTCAGTCTCAAATTTCCCTTTTTCAGTCTCCTGCCTGTCTCTCTTTTCCACACCGTCAGTTGCCACAGTCCTCTCTCTGCCGCACGGCTTCCTCTCTCCTGTCAGGCTCTCTGCCAACTGCCACCTCAGCGCGTCCCCTGCTCCTTTTACCCTCGCCCCGCCCCCTGTTGCCCTGACAACTTCAGTCGCATGTCTCCCTTTGTAATCCCCCTGATGTGGTTTCTTCAACAACCCTGATGGCGGTCCCCCTGGTTCCAGCCCAATCACTGTATGGGGGTCCTCCTCCCCACATAATAACCTGTATTGGTATTGCAGACCCCCCAGTTCCCTAATAACCTGGTCGCTCTTCTCTGCACCCGCTCCAGTTCAGCTATGTCTTTCTTATACACCGGAGACCAGAACTGTACACAGTATTCTAAGTGTGGTCGCACTAGTGACTTATATAGAGGTAAAATTATGTTCTCCTCATGAGCATCTATGCCTCTTTTAATGCATCCCATTATTTTATTTGCCTTTGCAGCAGCTGCCTGACACTGGCCACTAAATGTGATTTTGTCGTCCACCCATACACCCAGGTCTTTTTCAGTGACAGTTTTGCCCAGTGTTTTAACAATTAAACACATAATTATACATCTTGAAACTTTGGTCTTAAAGTAGTTGTCCAAGAAATAGAAATTATTTTCAATAAGGCTCAGACTTGTTTTGAAAAAGAAAACAATACTCAGCCTAAGCTCCAGTTCAGACATTTGCTGCATCCGGTTCCCGCTGGTCTTTTCTTTTAAGGCCTATCTCAACACATCAGAAATTGTTGTGTTGACCTGTTGCAGTTAGTGATTTTTTACTTATATTTTTGTTCTTTGGATTACACACAGTAATTATTGTTTAGTTCTTGGGGTTTGTTAATATGATTATATTTTTTTTAGCTCTCGTTATATTCAGGCCATTGCTTAGCAACTGATGCAAGAAGGTGTCTATCTCTTATGCAATCTGCCAGACTGTAGATGAAGTGTCATTTAGCGGCATTATTAATGACGGGTTATAAGCTCTTCTAGCATTCGGAGACATGCAGAAAAGGTGCTGCTTTAAAGGGCCAAATATTTTGCATAATAGTGCAGGAAATATAAGAACCTTTGTGTTATTTCTTATTAGAGAAATCTAGTTATTTCTCCTTTTTTATCTAGCATTTTTTCCGCCTGCCTCTTGAACACATCATTCAGTCACAAATGCATCTAAAATATATCTTTCCCAGTGCAAGATGTACTGCCAGCTCACCGATTCATCACTTTACAGGTATTGTTGTAAACCTGTAGAGCAGGCCTGTACTATATACAGTCCTCTGAAGGATGATGTGCGGCCCGCGGACCTTTCCGGGAGACTCCGCTTCCTTCTTCACATAAAACCTCAAAGAGATTAACTGAAATATAACTTGGTGTGCATGAAACATCTTGGCGCATGTTCACACTGGTCACTAAGCAGACAAAACCTAAGATAAAGCAAAATGAGCAAATACCCTTTAATAAATAAATACATAAATAGCAAAGGTGCATGAAAAAAACACAGGGTACTTAGTTAATGTGATTTTGCTAAAAAAGAAAAATCCATCCCACCACATCAAGGTGGCCATCATAAGATTAGGACCATCCAGAATCGGGTTACCTTGATGCGGTGTGACTGCTTCTACGTTTTTTAAATTAAAATTATGTTAACTAAGTAGCCTATATTATTTTCATACACTATTGCTATTTATTTACTGCAGTATACAGTATTTGATCATTTAGCTTCTTTAACTTAGGTTTTGTCCCTTCTTCATATATTCCAATGTATTTGTGCTAAAAGATGTGCAAACGTTTGAATACTGTATTGCATGAGGATTGGAGCAGAGGAGAGTGACTGTCACCTCCCAGCTCTGAAGTGCAGCTACGTGTAAGTACCCCTTCAAAAAACAATTTGCTGCCCTTGGGATTGATTAATTATGGCAATGTGCACTGTTATGAATGGGTCACCGAGGAGGAGAGCAGGTCCAGGCTAAGCCACAGAAAACCAGAGAGGTTGGCACCTAAGCAGATTGCAGATCCCTGATCCTATCCACACAACTAGCAGTAGCTGTGGAGCGTACCTACGATGATCCTAGATGCCCCGGCATAGCCAGAGAGCTAACTAAGCCTAAAGCAAGAAAGGGGAAATCTAAACTGCCCCAGAGCAGACCGCAAAGGAATAGATACCCCCCAAACATATATTGTCGATGAGACAAGATGAAAACACAAACACAGGCAGGAAAATAGACTGAACAAATGATGGGGCCCACACTGACTAGACAGGACAGGAAAGGAAAGACACTGTCTTCAATCGCGCAAAAAACCCTGCAAAAAGTCCAACACGTCTGATGCAAAAAACACTGAAGTCACACGACTTTGCCCCCCCCCTATATCAGCACTCTGGTATATTCTGAAAGCAGAGCAAAAAGAGATCAATATAACAGGGGATAAAACAAACTGGCACAAGCAGTAACATATGGGCGGTGATTCAGCACAGCCCCAGCCGGAGCTGGCTGACCCGCACCAAGAAGAGATAGACAAAACCAGATCAAATGCAAACATAATAGTAAAAAAACCACTTAGCTGAACATGCAGGGACTGAGCTGGAGAAATCAGACCTCAGGAGGCAGGAAGCAAATCACCAGCAGGGATAGAGGGAGTCGGCTGTCTTAAATCCCAATCTGAAACCCCAGATCTCCAATCGTCATCACCATTATCAGGTGGCAAGCCTCTGTCAATCAGATCAGCTCCACTACCTCCAGTAACCACCAAAGGAAGCCCAGAAAGAGAACTTGCAACCCCTCTGTCGATCTGACCAGCTCCACTACCTTCAGTAATAACCAGAGTGAGGCCAGAAAGCGAATTCACAACAGTGGACTTTGGACCAAAAATGTTTTACGCTCCTGCTGTACAGAGAGGAAGAAGGAGGCAAACAGTGGGAACAATAGACAGAAAAATGTACACAAAAAGTGATGCAGCTTTCTTGTATGTGTTTTAACTTACTCCAATGCTGGATTCAGGCTACTTTCACACTTGCGTTTTTTTTTGCTGCGCGTTTGTTTTTGCGCACAAAAATGCATGGAAAAAACACATACAAACGCATACAACCACTGCGTTTTTTTCAAGCATATGCAGGAAAAAAACGCAGCGGTTTTATGCGTTTTTATGTGTTTGTATGCATTTTTAGTGCGTTTGCGTTTTTTTCAACATTGTCCTTACCAAAAAAATCAAGATATTATTAGGGTTAGGGTTAGGGGTTAGGGTTAGTTAGGGTTAGTAGTACTCTACTACTAACCCTAACTCCTAACCCTAACCCTAACCGAAAACCCTAACTAACCCTAACCCCTAACCCTTAACCTAACCCTAACCCTACTAACCCCTAACCCTACCCCTTAACCCTAACCCCTAACCCTTAACCTAACCCAAACCCTAACCCTAACACCAACCCTAACCCTAACCCTAAACCCTAACTAACCCTAACCCCTAACCCTTAACCTAACCCTAAACCCTGACTCTACTAACCCTAACTCACCCTAACCCTTACCATAACCATTGTCTAACCAGTGTACAACAAAAAAACGCATGCGCAAAAAAACGCATACATGAGCATGCCAATGCGCACGTATGCGCACCCATAGACTTACAATAGGTGTCTTGCTGTAAAAAAACGCATAGCGTGAGCATGCGTTTTTTGGGGGCAAGTCAGACGCACAAAAAATGCAACAAGTTGCATTTTGTGCACCCGAGCACACACTGCAAAAAAACACATGCGCACAAAAACGCATACAAACGCATGGGTAAGCGCATCCCATGCAAAATACAGGAAAAAAACGCATGCATTTTTTAGCGCTAAATAACAGCACAAAAAAACGCAAGTGTGAAACCAGCCTCACAGCTACACTGCTCAGTAGAGTTGGATAATGTCCTCCATGCTCCTGCTGCTTTTGAACAATTGCTACATTGAAACAAGAAGACATAAATCCCTCATATTTATGTGTACAATAGACATTGTATAGGCTAGTCTTCACTCACTAGCTCAGAGAGAACTGAGCACTAGAGATAGAGCCGGTAGAAGCTGGTGGGGAATTGTGATAAATGCAGTATACAAGTCAGATAATGGCCTTAAACAGTGTTGTACATCATGTCCATGCACAAAACTTTTTCTGAAGTCTATTGAAACTATGGTTAAGCTTTAAAGGGGTTACCTACTTTTGGTCATGCCATTCGAGTGATGTTGATGCATGGTCTCATTGTGATCACATGAAATTGGAATACTATGTAAGCAATGCAGTCTATCAGTGGCCATTAATGGGCTGCAGTCTTCCATCAGAAGGAACTATAAAAGTTTCAGCACTTTATGACATATCATGACTTAACAATGTTACATGAAAGCAAGGAGACACAGAGAAAAACAATGCTGGAATGGCACTTGTCCAAGGTGTGAGTACGAAGGAGTTGTCCATTCATAGCTAAATGACATACATCATTCATAGAGCAAGAGAATGAAGGCACTCACCAGTAGTTAAAATACAACTTCTTTATTCACTATCAGTATGAAAACTGACTCGGGAAGATTTTTCACATGTGCGCCCAAAGTCACTGCATATGTTGTGATGTTACGATATTGTGACCTATCTCTTGCTTGCACAGAACTCTCCCAGGCCTAATAATAGCTGGAGGTCCCAGCTCAGTGTGAGAAGTCTGGGGATTTTTGCAGTAACGGCACCGATCAAAAGATGCTGCAAGAATGGAACATGTGATAATGAAGAGCGGAGAGACTGAAGAGGTGAGAGGTCATGCGAGTATAAGGGTTTTTTTTAATATATTTTACCGCTTATAGTGGTCTGGAGAAAACTTAGAGCAAAATAAGAGACATTAAATTTGGTTAAAATAAGTTCTATGCTAATCAAATTATCCAGGAAAATCCCCATAAACAGGTGAATATGAACTTAGCCTGATGAATTTTTCTCTAGCAGCTTGTCATTGCACTTCAGATAAGACCAAAATAGAACTTTTTGGTCTCAATTCCACTTGTCGTGAATGGAGGAAAAAGAAGGATGAATATAACCCCAAGAACACCATCCAAACCGTGAAGCATGGTGAGGGAAAAATCACGCTTAGAGGGAGCTTTTCTGCAAAAGGGAAAGGGAAACTGCATTGTATTGAAGGGAAGATGGATGGGGTCATGTATCGTGAGATTTTAGCCAACAACCTCAGTCTCTCAGTAAGAGCATTGAAGATAGGTCACGGCTGTGTCTTCCAACATGATAATAACCTGAAACACCCAGCCAGGGCAACTAAGGAGAGGTTACGTAAGAAGCATTTCAAGGTCGTGGAGTGGTCTAGCCAGTCTCCAGACCTGAACCCAGTAGAAAATCTTTGGAGGAATTGAGACTCAATGTTGTTCAATTACAGCACTAAAACCTGAATGATCTAGAGAAGATCTGCATGGAGGAGTGGGTAAAAATCCCTGCTGCAGTGTGTGCAAACTTGGTCAAGAATTACAGGAAACGTCTGACCTCTGTAATTTCAAAGAAAGGCCCATCTTTTTTTCTTGTTTTTACCAATTGTGGTCCAAGGCAGTGCTTCTCAAGCTGTAATGGAACTTACTAATGTCGAGCAATGGCAATGAGGCTGTATGGAAGGCAATATTAATCTAATGCTATATTCGAACATTGAGGTTTTTGGTGACTTTTTGATGCTGTAGATTTTCTGCAGCAGTTCTACACTCATTAAGTAAGATAGGTGAATTGCATTTTTTTTAATCTAAAACATCAAAACTCGCAAAAAACATGTGGTGGGAACATTGCCAAAGTGACTATTTTCTGTTCAAAACTTTCTTTGGCAATAAAAATATCTGACTTGTCAACATTTTTAACTTCTTTTGCATTGTTTGTATTGATTTTTTTATTATAATACCTTCAAAAGGCAAATGTAAGGTAAGCTGAGTTGCTTTTGCAATGTAGCATGGATTTCGACCACTGGTGACGTTTAAGTATTACCATACTATGGTCGGTTAAGGCTTGAGTAGAAAAAGTCTGAATATTTGGGTTTTTACTTCTTTATCTACTCTATGAATCATCCGGATTTTACATCAGCTATAAATATTTGCAGTGCTGTGGATAGGACTGTTGCCCGGATTTGAGTCCAGCCACAGGACATTTCTACAGTACTTGAACATTATGATGCTTTACTTTGTTTGCGTGGGTTTTCTACAAGTCTGCGTCCAGATTTTTAAGTTTCGTTAGATTTAGGCATAGGGTTTCGTTTCCTACAAACTAGTTCTGTGTGTGTCTGAAAGAGAAGAATTAGAATGTGAACCCAAAATTGAGGCAAGAACTCATATGCTGAGAAATATCTAAACACTATAGAGACTTGGCCACCTTTAACGTTCCGCAAATTTCATTAGGAACTCCAATTTTTTCCCAAAATAAATTAAATACAGAATCGACCCTATCTAGCAAAACCATCAAGAGGCTGAGCAGCAAATCCAACTTAAGCGCTCATGCGTATAGCATAGACATCTCCTGACAGAGTATCACAATTTTATTTTTGTTCAAAGCTGACACCATTTCTCCTGGGATTTGTTGAGTCAAGAAGAGAGATAAGGTCATGGCAATTCATCTAAAACCAATAATATCCTAAAATTTCAAATAAAAATGCCAAAACTCTCAACTGTATCACCATTGAAACATTAAAGAAGACAAATAATAATTTTACATATTTCCAGATCAGTCGCAGATGTGTGAAATATTATTGAGATGTTTTACATGTCAGCTCAGAAATGACTCTTTTTTTTTTATCATGCAAAGACATTTCCTGAAAGACGACTTCTCTCATCGCTGTTCTATAGTCTGATTTTTGATGGGTGAATTAATAGCACAGGAAAAGAAGGAATTAAAACAGATCACATCCCCAAAGCCACTCTGATAGATTTGTGCTGATTGCAGCTGCTAATTTGGTCTTTGTGTCTACATCAGCAAGAAGCAAGTCTCAGCTGAGCCGAGATTCTAGAACACAAGTCTTTCCGAGGCTACCCCCTCTGAGGATGCCTAGCAGCTCATCATGCTCGATGACTAATATGAAGAGTTATTTTCTATTTTATTTATTTAGATGGGTCTCCATTAGCCTACATGATGCTCTATCGCTCAGTGTCAGACAGGGAAACACCGGCCCAATAGTGCACCCTTTCCCTATACAGCGCTTTGCTGTGTTCCATTACAAGCTTATATTTGTGTTGCAAATATTTTATCATGCCGGACTAGAAGAGAAATAGTCTGTTTTTGTTTATACTACAAGAATAGAACTTTGTCTTGGTCCATGTAGAGTCCTGGTCAATAGAACCTTATTAGTCCCTAACGTTGCTGCTGGATCTTTAACTTGTGCCTTCCGTTACTCTGCTCATTGTAAATTCCTTTTGCAACCAGATGAGAGTCTTTCAATTCTTATTTGAAGGATCTTTATCCATTCCTCCTTGGAAACTTCTTCCAGTTCTGTGTGATTCCTGGATCATCTTGCTTGCACTGCTGTTTTGAAGCCTAGCCATAAATTTTCAATGATGTTCAGATCAGGAAACTGTTTGCTATTTTAACCTCATCGGTCCACAGAACTTGTTTCTAAAATGCATCAGGCTTGTTCTTTTGCATACTTTTGACTCTGAATTTTAAGATGAGGGCACTGGAGAGATTTTCTTCTGATGACTCTTCCACGAAGACCATATTCGTTCAGGTGTACCACAACTCCAAATTCTGCTAAATCCTTCTGAAGATAAGATCTTTTGCATTCAAGAAGGGGTTATAATTGGCCTCTCTAGCAATCTTAATGTGATGGTCAATGTGTGACTGGACACACCGCCTCCAGCAGGGCGAATTTCTATCACACACGTGACCCTGGATACACCACCTCGAGTAGGGCGAATTTAAATAATAAGGGGAAACACCAGGGAAACCGATACAAAGGAGGGCCCTGCGATAGGGAACAGGGACTTGGAGACCTCCTGCGCTCCCCTGAGCCAGTCTCTACACTCCTAGCAGTCCCTATACAGGCTCCGCACCTGTCGCCGAGCTGGAACCTAAGAACCCTAGCTCGCCCTGAACCTAGCCCTTTCTAGTGAAATAAACGGTGCAGAAACTAATCCCACCACTGCACTGAAACAGAGATTAGGGAAGTCACAAACAGGGAAACACCACTTAGCTTTGCTCTGTTGCTATTGCTCGCGGCAACAGAGTCCACCACCAGAATGCCGCTTTCCTCTTGAATAGCAGCTGCTTCACCAAGCCTTGTCAGAGCTGCAAGGAACTCTCTCTAGCTCCTTCCACACCAGGACTCTGACTGAACTGCCAGGAAATCCTCTCAATAGCTCCTTCCTTCACCAGACTTGGTTGGAAATGACCAATATCACCAACAGTGATTACAACACCTGACACTCTTTTATAGCAGAGCCAGAGCAATCACACCTGCTTTATAATCACATGCACTAAACAAAAGAAACCAGAGTGCAATGACCCTAACGGCCACCGGGGGCAAAACTAGAACTGAAACCACCACAGTGCAATGACCCTAATTGCCACCGGGGGCAAAACTAGAACTGAAACCACCACAGTGCAATGACCCTAATGGCCACCGGGGGCAAAACTATCTTTAAGCACCACAGCTTAAGGAAAAAGAAAGGTTACTAGTGCATTTTATCTGTCATGATCCAGCATGGATCATGACACTTAAGAGCAGCTCTTCATGAAATTTTGCTTGGTCTTCCAGACATTATCTTGACCTCCGCTGTTGCTGTTAACTGACATTTATTAATTACATTACAAACTGAGAAAATGGAAACTTGAAAATTCTTTGCTATCTTCTTATAGCCTTCACCTGCTTTGTGGGCCTCCACCACTTTCATTTTCAGAGTGCTAGGCAGCTGCATAAAATAACTCATGGCTAGTGTTGAGCATTCCGATACCGCAAGTATCGGGTATCGGCCGATACTTGCTGTATCGGAATTCCGATACCGACTTCCGATATTTTTTCAATATCGGAATTCGGCATCGGAATCGGAAGTTCAGTTGATTGACGGCCTGACGTCATCATGATGCGCGGTGTGTGCGCATCATGATGCGCCGTCATTTCGGGCCTTCCGGGGGTCTCTGCCGGCCTGCCGGGGGGCTGTGCCGGCCTGCCGGGGGGCTGTGTGGACTGCCCGGGGTCTCTGCCGGCCTGCCGGGGGGCTGTGCACCCTGTGGGGGTCTGTACCGGCCTGCCGGGGGGCTGTGCCGGCCTGCCGGGGGCTGTGCTGATGTCCGGGGGTCTGTGCAAGCATCGTCCGATGGGACTACAAGTCCCATCGGGCGATGCCTGCTACCATGACAGTGATTGACACATTAGCCAATGATGGGACAGTAGTAGTCCCATCATCCGGCTAATGTGTTAAATGTTAAAAAAAAAAAAAAAAAAAAAAAAAATACTACATACATACTACATGCTACATACATACTACATATATACTACATACATACTACATACATACTACATACATACTACATGCATGCTACATACATACTACATATATACTACATACATACTACATACATACTGCATGCTACATACATACTACATACATACTACATACATACTACATGCATGCTACATATATACTACATGCTACATACATACCACATACATACTACATGCATGCTACATATATACTACATGCATGCTACATACATACTACATATATACTACATGCATGCTACATACATACTACATGCTACATGCATGCTACATACATACTACATACATGCTACATATATACTACATACATACTACATATATACTACATGCATGCTACATATATACTACATACATACTACATATATACTACATGCATGCTACATATATACTACATACATACTACATATATACTACATACATGCTACATATATACTACATACATACTACATATATACTACATACATGCTACATACATACTACATACATACTACATATATACTACATGCATGCTACATATATACTACATGCTACATACATACCACATACATACTACATACATGCTACATATATACTACATGCATGCTACATACATACTACATATATACTACATGCATGCTACATACATACTACATGCTACATGCATGCTACATACATACTACATACATACTACATGCTACATACATACCACATATATACTACATACATACAATACATTCATACAATACATACATAGACATACAGTACATATAACATAGAGTAACATACTTACCAATACTTGTCACATTGTTCCCCGAAGCCATTGTCTTTCCGGAATAAATATTAACATAACAAACCACAAAAATACTCACCCACGATCCGAAGCAGTCCACGAGTGTGTCCCACGACGATCTTGGGTAGAGAACTGCAGCATCAGATGATGCTGCCGTTCTCTACGGGCTGCAGGAATCCAATGACGGAAGGTAGGTATCCTTCCGCACTGTATTCCTCCGCCACTTAAAAAAAAAAAAGTCCCTAGTCTCACTTTATGCCATTGCTGTGTGGGAAATTCCCACACAGCAATGGCATAAAGTGAGACTAGGGACTTTTTTTTTTTTTAAGTGGCGGAGGAATACAGTGCGGAAGGATACCTACCTTCCGTCATTGGATTCCTGCAGCCCGTAGAGAACGGCAGCATCAGCTGATGCTGCAGTTCTCTACCCAAGATCGTCGTGGGACACACTCGTGGACTGCTTCGGATCGTGGGTGAGTATTTTTGTGGTTTGTTATGTTAATATTTATTCCGTAGACGACAATGGCTTCGGGGAACAATGTGACAAGTATTGGTAAGTATGTTACTCTATGTTATATGTACTGTATGTCTATGTATGTATTGTATGAATGTATTGTATGTATGTAGTATATATGTGGTATGTATGTAGCATGTAGTATGTATGTAGCATGCATGTAGCATGTAGTATGTATGTAGCATGCATGTAGTATATATGTAGTATGTATGTAGCATGCATGTAGTATATATGTAGCATGCATGTAGTATGTATGTGGCATGTATGTAGTATATATGTAGTATGTATGTAGTATATATGTAGCATGTATGTAGTATGTATGTAGCATGCATGTAGCATGTAGTATGTATGTAGCATGCATGTAGTATATATGTAGTATGTATGTAGCATGCATGTAGTATATATGTAGTATGTATGTAGTATATATGTAGCATGTATGTAGTATATATGTAGCATGCATGTAGCATGTAGTATGTATGTAGCATGCATGTAGTATATATGTAGTATGTATGTAGCATGCATGTAGTATATATGTAGCATGTAGTATGTATGTAGTATATATGTAGCATGTATGTAGTATGTATGTAGCATGCATGTAGCATGTAGTATGTATGTAGCATGCATGTAGTATATATGTAGTATGTATGTAGCATGCATGTAGTATATATGTAGCATGCATGTAGTATATATGTAGTATGTATGTTGCATGTAGTATGAATGTAGCATGCATGTAGTATATATGTAGCATGCATGTAGTATATATGTAGTATGTATGTTGCATGTAGTATGAATGTAGCATGTATGTAGTATGTAGTATGAATGTAGCATGTATGTAGTATGTAGTATGAATGTAGCATGTAATTTTTTTTTTTTTTTTTTTTTACATTTAACACATTAGCCGGATGATGGGACTACTACTGTCCCATCATTGGCTAATGTGTCAATCACTGTCATGGTAGCAGGCATCGCCAGATGGGACTTGTAGTCCCATCGGACGATGCCTGCACAGACCCCCGGAGCCTGCACAGACCACCGGCAGGCCGGCACAGCCCCCCGGCAGGCCGGCACAGCCCCCCGGCAGGCCGGCACAGCCCCCCGGAGCCTGCACAGACCACCGGCAGGCCGGCACAGACCACCGGAGCCTGCACAGACCCCCTGGCAGGCCGGCACAGCCCCCCGGCAGGCCGGCACAGCCCCCCGGCAGGCCGGCACAGCCCCCCGGAGCCTGCACAGACCACCGGCAGGCCGGCATACACCACCGGAGCCTGCACAGACCCCCTGGCAGGCCGGCACAGCCCCCCGAAAGGCCCGTACAGACCCCAGAGAGGCTGTACAAGGGCAGGAAAGGGTTTTTCTTATTCCGATACCGGAAGTCCCATAGACTTGAATGGGACTTCCGGTATCGGAATCGGCGATACCGATACTTTTTTTAAAGATCGGCCGATACCATCCGATACGATACTTTGAAGTATCGGATGGTATCGCTCAACTCTACTCATGGCTGTTGATTTTTGGCACAAAGTTAGATGAGGCAAGGTTTTTTTTAAATCTGGATATTTGCATCACCTTGCCTCTCTTAAATATGATAGTTAATTCAGGTCTGAAACCTTGGTCAAAGTTAACTGAGCACACAAATAACCAATGGTGCTCAAACTTTTGCATCTGACCATTTTCCTTTTTGTAATTTTTAAAATGTAAAAAAATACTATATATATATTCTTTTATTTATTTTGCCTAATTACAAAGCTGCAAAGCTGAGGTGGTGAAGTCTCCTCTGTTTGCCGCTGCTCACCACATCTAAGGAGACGAATAATGAAGAGGTTCTCCAGATCATTTGGGCTGACACCGGTTCTCTATTTTGTCTGCATTCCATTTCACTGTCTGCTTAACTATCTGTTGAGCAATCCATGTGAGAAAGGTGTTATTTTTGACCGAAATGTCAAAATAATACTTTCTTCATTGCACATCTGAAGTGCTGGATTTCTTTTTGGATTTTACCTATGGAGTGAGCACCCAACGTTACACAGTGACGTATATCTTGCTTATAAATGCTCATCTCTCTGTTCATTTCGATGGTAGTTATGAGAAAGGCCAAACAATCGTGAATATGCAAATGGGAAGACCCCTCTAAAAAATCTGCTCACAAGCAAAAGTAAACTTACTAAAAATGGAGCAAGAACCTTCATCCTTAGGCTAGTTTCACATTAGCGTTTACGGCCGCAGCGTCAGGCTGCGCACGGCCGCCGCTAAGCCTCGCCCCCTGCCACGCCTCCGCCGATAGCTCCGCCTATGGGCGCATGACGCTGCATGCGTCCTGCGTCCCCTATCTTTAGCACTGGGGACGCAGGCCGAGCGCAGGTATGTGTTTGGCGGCGCATGCGTCCTTTTGACGCTGCGCCGACCGCACCAAATTGCTACAGGTTGCGTTTGGAGCTGGTCGGTGCAGCGTTAAAAGGTCGAATGCGCCGCCAAACGCATACCTGCGCTCAGCCTGCGTCCCCAGTGCTAAAGATAGGGGACACAGTATGCATGCAGCGTCATGCGCTCGTAGGCGGAGCTACCAGCAGAGGCGCGGCATGGGCGGGGCTTAGCGGCGGCCTTGCGCACCCCGACGCTGCAGCCGTAAACGCTAATATGAAACTAGCCTTAGTTGGATGATGTTAGAAGCATCCATACAGTATGTATTTGCATATAGGACAGGGCTGAGTGAATAATCTGCTTAATTGTATTACACACTTTACATTTTAGTCATCATTTTCCTTTATTTCAAATGCAAATAATCGGAGAAAAAGAATCAGAATAATGATTACTTCTTTATTTTTTTTAAATGTTGATGTGCCAGTGAGTCCAGCTGTGATTCTTTAAAAATATCTCATACAGTATGTTCTAGAAACTCCTCGCTATTGTTTATCTCTACATTTGTTGCTCGGCGTTTTTTTTTTTTAATGCTAGCTTGCATTTCGTTTGTCTTTTCGTTTTATCTAATTTTGTAGCTTTAATTTGATTTGAGACTGATTAAAATGACTTCAAAGCTGATCTTAATCAAGAAGACGGCCAGCTTACTTTAATAATGTCAGAAAGTATCCGAAAACTGAATTAGAAATACAAAAGTTTTGATTGGTCGCCATGTTATGTGGTAAAGAGATTACTAGGCATAATATGAGCATTGCTTGATGGCCTTTATATTAGACAGTGTTATTTTTACTGCAGTGGATGATTTCACAAACTCCCCTCTCTCGCTCTCTGATCACAATCTTCTTTCATTCTCTATCAAGAACGGCCAGGCCGCTCAGGTCACCCCCGCTGTCCATACTTATAGAAACATACTGGCCATTAACACCCAGAAACTTATGATGAACTTGCAGTCTTCATTGGCCCCTATCACCTCCCTCTCATGTCCTGATTCTGCACTGAAGCATTACAATGAAACACTTCAAACTGCCCTGGATGATTTTGCACCTCCTATACATAGAACAACTCGACAAAGACAGCGACAACCCTGGCACACCCTGCAAACACGTTTCCTGCAGCGGTGCTCCAGGTGTGCTGAACCTCTATGGAGAAAATCCAATCTACACGAAGATTTCATCCTTTATAAGTTCATGCTTAGAACATACCACACTGCCCTTCACCTCTCCAAACAAATCTTTTTTCAACACCCTCATCACCTCACTGTCCAATAACCCAAAACGTCTCTTTGACACTTTTCATTCCCTGCTCAACCCAAGAGTGCAGGCCCCAACCACAGAGCTTCGAGCTGATAATCTGGCCAATTACTTCAAAGAAAAAATTGATCATATCCGACAGGAAATTATCTCCCAATCACCTCATACCATGCACTGTCCTCCCTCCCCCACTGCATCTAGCTCACTCTCTGAGTTTGAACCAGTCACAGAAGAAAAAGTAAGCAGGCTCCATGCATCTTCTCGCCCAACCACTTGCACCAGTGACCCATTTCCATCACATCTGCTCCAGTCCCTTTCCCCTGCTATCACCCCTCACCTAACTAAAATATTTAACCTCGCTCTCTCTCTTCTGGTATCTTTCCCTCCTTATTTAAGCATGCCATCGAACATCCACTACTTAAAAAACCATCCCTCGACCAAAACTGTGCCGCTAACTATAGACCTGTCTCTAATCTTCCCTTCATTTCTAAACTCCTGGAACGCCTGGTCCACTCCCGTCTGAGCCGCTATCTCTATGATAACTCTCTTCTCGACCCTCTCCAATCCGGTTTCCGCTCTCTACACTCTACTGAAACAGCCCTCACTAAAGTCTCTAATGATCTACTAACAGCTAAATCTAACGGTCACTACTCCATGCTAATTCTCTTGGATCTCTCTGCAGCATTCGACACGGTGGATCATCAGCTCCTCCTCTCTATGCTCAGCTCCATCGGCGTCAAGGACACCATTCTCTCCTGGTTTTCCTCCTATCTCTCTGATCATTCCTTTACTGTATCTTTTGCTGGCTCCTCCTCTTCTCACCTTCCCATTATTGTTGGGGTTCCTCAAGGATCGGTTCTAGGCCCCCTCCTCCTCTCCTTGTACACTGCCCCTATTGGCAAAACAATCAGTAGATTTGGTTTCCAGTACCATCTCTATGCTGATGACACCCAATTATACGCTTCTTCTCCTGACATCATGCCAGCCTTTCTAGAAAACACCGGCGATTGTCTAAACGCTGTGTCTAACATCATGTCCTCACTATATCTGAAACTGAACCTGTCAAAGACTGAACTCCTTGTGTTTCCTCCCTCAACTAATTCACCTATACCAGACACTGCCATTTCCATGTGTGGTTCCACTATTACTCCCCAGCAACATGCCCGCTGTCTTGGGGTCATACTTGACTCCGAGCTTTCATTCACCCCCCAAATCCAATCACTGACTCGCTCTTGTTATCTGCATCTCAAAAATATTTCTAGAATTCGACCTTTTCTTACCTTTGACTCTGCAAAAATTCTTACTGTTTCGCTTATTCATTCTCGTCTCGACTATTGTAACTCTCTTCTAATCGGTCTCCCTCTTACCAAACTTTCCCCCCTTCAATCTGTCTTGAATGCTGCAGCCAGGATCATATTCCTCGCCAATCGTTACACCGATGCCTCTACCTTGTGCCAGTCATTACACTGGCTACCCATCCACTCCAGAATCCAGTACAAACTTATTACCCTCACCCACAAAGCCCTCCATGGCTCAGCACCACCCTATATCTCCTCCCTTGTTTCAGTATACCACCCTACCCGCGCCCTCCATTCTGCTGATGACCTGAGGTTAGCATCCTCGATAATCAGAACCTCCTACTCCCATCTCCAAGACTATACATGTCATGCGCCAATTCTTTGGAATGCCCTTCCCAGGTCAATACGATTAGTCCCCAATCCCTACAATTTTAAGCATGCCCTGAAAACTCATTTATTCAGACTGGCCTATCGCCTCAACACATTAAACTAACTATCCCTGTGTGGCACAGTCAAATGTTTTACCATAACCAGGTTCCCCGCATCATGTTCCCACATGCTTTATGCATCTATTAGCCCTCTGTGTCTGTACTGTCACATACCTAACATTATGGCTGGTCCATACAATCAGGGCAATTGTTACCAACCACCTTTCGTGTCTCCCCTTTTTCCCTCATAGATTGTAAGCTTGCGAGCAGGGCCCTCATTCCTCTTGGTATCTGTTATGATCTATGTGATGATTGTTATGCTGTAATGTCTATCGTCTGTACAAGTCCCCTCCGAAATGTAATGTGCTGTGGAATATGTCGGCGCTATAGAAATAAAATTTATTTTTATTATTATTATTATTATTGTTAATGGATTTAGAATGTGTATAAAAGTCCAGGTGACACAAAGATCCTAATGCAAAGATGATAATGGGGCCTCGTTATACCCACATGTTCCACCATGTGCTGAGATAAATGGGCAAAACTATAGGATGTGCAGATGTAGTCAAGCCTTGCTGTGAAGTCTTAGTGGACACTAGGGTGACCGCAAAAAATCGATGTCGGAATTTTGTCCGTCTGGACCCCACAAAACGATTCCCCTTTCCAGATATTGAGATAGCCAAAATTTGAGCTCGATCAAACGACGTTAACCCGTGCCGCTCGTCGCTCAAAGTTTGAAAAAATCCAAATTGAGGTATTTTAAGATTTAGGTATTTTGCATAGTCTGTTAGACTATAAAGAATGTGACAACAACATTGCAGAAATAGCCCTGACCAAATTTTCGAACCATTTGTGGTATTTGAATGCAGAGTTGGTGGGATTATCGTTTTTTGATCCCACCATTACAGACAATGAAAAGTTGTTAATGGCTAATAAATTGCTCAGTAGCACAGATGAACCATCAGAGCACGCTAGGGTTGTAAATCCAAAAGTTAGGAAAGAAAAATTAAAAGAGGTAGGAAGTAACCGACTTTAACAACCTTCTGACAAAAGATGAAGAACAAAGCAATATGTCCTGCAAGTTGTAAGCAAATGCCGAGCATTATATTCTGACGTTTCAAAAACTACTTTAACAAAAGCTCTAGAATAGATTAGATAACTATGTAAAATTATCAACTCATGTAGGTTAGCGTGCTCTGATGGTTCATACCACAAATGGTTCAAAAATTTGGTCAGGGCTATTTCTGCAATGTTGTTGTCACATTCTTTATAGTCTAACAGACTATGCAAAATACCTAAATCTTAAAATACCTCAATTTGGATTTTTTCAAACTTTGAGCGACGAGCGGCACGGGTTAACGTCGTTTGATCGAGCTCAAATTTTGGCTATCTCAATATCTGGAAAGGGGAATCGTTTTGTGGGGTCCAGACGAACAAGATTCTGACATTTTTTCCCCCCCATATGAGATCCGGTCACCCTAGTGGACACAAATAGACCTTCTGCCCCTCAAAGAAGACACCATAGCTGGTCATTTAGGATCTTCGTGTTCTGCCTCTGCTGGAAGCCTATTGCCAACATTCACTTACCGCTCATCCATATCCATTTTTCAAGCTTGATTTCTAAAGTTTTTGTGGATAGGGCAAGGCAGACACACACAGCTTGCGGGAAATAGTCCCAGAGCAAGAAGCCTTTATAGTACAGTAGAAGCTCTCTTAGCACAAATGGATAATAGTTGTAGGGTTGATCTGGTGATTAAAAATCTTTAACATGTCTCAGAATAGAGTAAAAAAAAATAGTATGATATAAAAAAGCAATACACACTTCACTGATCCACAAGACCCTATGAACTATCTATCGTACACCTTCAATACTTTCTCTATCTGACATGAATGCTTATAATGTTGCATGTTCAGAAATACTCTGTCATTCTCTATACTTACAGTCTATTTTCTTAATGCCTTGGCCTACTTCCTCTCCTAAAGACCATATACAAGTAATTGGCGAGCATGTTCGGCATTGTTCGATACTTGATCAAATATCACGAGTGCTCGAGCACCATGCCCGATTCCCCGCCCCACGTGTTTGAACATACGGGGATTGCCACCATGCACGGTAATTCCCTGGCCATGTTAGCTGTTGGCATTACTCTAATTGGCCAGCTGCATCACGCCATGGGGACTTAAGTAAGGCCAGGTGACGTGATGCTCAGCACAATGTGTTCAGGAAGCAGTTCACAGAGAAATTTTATGGGAGGGAGAATGTAGTTAAGAGCAGGGATTAGGTCCGGGTTTAATAATATTGCTGTTTCAGTAGTCGTATACTTGCCCTGCTGCATTAAAAGAAGAATCTTTTTCAGGGCTAAATATTTTCCTTTCATTAGTAAAACTGCTGTTACCTTCATTCAAAAGGAGAAAGTTTAGGATTGGAGGCATCTAGGCAGGGTTTAATATTACTATTGAGGTAGTAGTATGCCACCGCGGCTGCTGCACCGTTAAAACAACATGCCTTTTCAGAGCTAAAAATTTTGATTTCTGTTGTAAAAAGGCTGATACCTGCATTGAGTGGAGAGAAAGTTTAGGACTAGAGGCACCTACGCAGGGTTTAATATTACTATTGCAGGACTAGTATACAACCACTGCTGCTGTACTGTTTAAACAATAGTTCTTTTCAGGGCAAAACATTTTTTTCTCTATTAATACCATAAAGTTTGCAGGCATACACACCTAATTTAAAATGCTGAAAGCCTGTGGTGAGGTATAGGGAAGTGGAAATGCTGCTGATGGTGCACACAGAAGACAAGGTAGTGGACTAAGTTAAACTGTGCATGCTACAGAAGCACAACAAATACACTAGTCCACAAGATCTAGCTTCCTGTCCCACTTGGCAGGAGGGCATAGAACACCACTCTTGAAGCCAGAACAGTGCAAATAGATGATCAGTTGGATTTAAAATCTTGTTTCAAGTATCTTTCTCAGCACCACCCTTTGTTCCACACAGTCCAGTCTCACTAGTCAAGAGTCTGGACCACATTTTTCTTTCAATGATCCACCTTCATCTCACCATGGTGACTTCCAGGGGACAAGTAATCCCCCACTTGGCCTCTCTGAGAATCCCTTTACATTTCCATTTATTGATTCTGGCCTCTCTCACTACAAGTTTCAAGAGGGACATGTGTAATATTTGTGCACCCATAATTAGTAGAGGACGATTGTGAGGAATGGCAATTAATGTCTCAAGAGGTAGGTGGTGAGACAAAGTTGCCAACCAGTGATGTTGTTAACTAGTGAGGAATGAGTATACTCATTAATCGAGATTTCACAAGCATGCTCGGGTGATGTCCGAATATTTCGATGTGCTCGGAGATTTAGTTTCTGTTGCCGTAGCTGCATGATTTGCGGCTGCTAGACAGCCTGAATACATGTGGGGATTTCCTAACAAACAGGTAATCCCCACATGTTTTCAGGCTGGCTAGCACCCGCAAATCATGCAGCTACGGTGCTTGGGAAATCTCAAGTAACGAGTATTCTTGCTCATCACTATTGTTAACTCAAGAAGTCAGAAGGACCAAAGTGTGGAAGTAGAAGATGAGGTGGTGGATGATGTGGCCAATGACCCAACCTAGAAAGATGGCATGCAGAGCAAGCACTGTAGTGTGGAGGAGGAGGGATCCGCAGCACAGCAGCAGGCAGGAAGAGGCAGTGGGGTCACAAGAGGGAGAAGTTGAGTGATTGTTCCCCAAAGCATCTACAAGTGTGAATTTCCAAGGCCAAGGGTTAGGTTTTTTTAAGAAAATGTGGATGATAAATAGATGGTCATTTGCAACCTGTGCCGTACCATGATTAGCAGGGGCCTGACCATTACCAGCATTACCACCACCATGAACAGGCATATGTCATCAAAGCACCCCACTGGTTGGGAAGAATGCCCGGGTTCACAATCAGTGTCTGTGGGTGACACCGCTGCCTCTTCTCCTGGGCTATGTGCTTGACAATCCCCTGTTCATGATGCAGGCATGGATACTTTTTGAACTCCACAGGTCCTTGCCCATTAACAAGCACCATCAGCAACAAAGTCTAGTCCCTTGTACCAACCCACCATTCAGCTGTCCCTACCCCAGGCCTTGAAATGCAAATGGAAATACCCAGCCACTGACACAAAGGACCAAACACTAAACAACCACATTTCCAGACTGCTTGCCCTTCAAATATTGCCGGTTAGCCTTGTGGACACTGAGGCTTTCTGCAATCTCATGACGGAGGCCTTCCCTCAGTACTCTGTCCCCAGCTACCACTATTTTTACTGGTGTACTATCTCTGCCTTACACCAGCATGTGTCCCATAACATCACTCCTGCCCTGACCAATGCAGTTACTTGCAAGGTCCACTCAATGACCAACACATGGGTAAATGCTTGTGGCCAGGGATGCTGCATATCCCTGATGGCACACTGGGTGAAACTAGTGAAGGCTTTTACCAGGTCAGACCCTGGGACACACATGCTGCAAACACCAAGGATTGCAGGCCCTAGTTCCATCATGGTTTCTTCCACCTCCTACACCAGTTCCTGCACCCCCTCCTCATCCTCACCCTCCATCTCTGAATTGTCATCGATATCAGTTGCGAGCTGAAGCAGTGCAATACTGCCTCGGTGAAGCAGAAACAGGCTCTGCTGAAACTAGTTTCTTTAGGTGACAAACAGCACACCGCCGCAGAATTGATGAATGGTATAACAGACCAGATAGATCTGTGGCTCTAATTTTTAATGTAATTTTGGCTTGAAAAAGGCTATATTGGGCTGAAACATTGCTTCACTTGCCTACCTCAATTTTACCCTGAAATTTTTAGGATAGAATAGTGGAATAAAGGTTATATTTTATCTTCATTTTCTCTGGTGCCTTGGAATCTTGGATTGTCTATGGCTTTGGACCTTGTGGAGGGTCAGCAAGGAACTACCAGTGGTGCATGAGAAGGACTCTTGGACTAAGCAAATTCTTTATACGATCAACAGGCAGCCCTCACTCAAAATCCTTATAGGGTCATCAAAAAGGCCCTCGGACAAAATTTTTATAAGGTCAACAGGCGTCCCTCAAACAAAATAAATATTTATAGGGTAAACAGGCTGCCCTCACTCAAAATCTTTACAGGGTCATCATGAAGCCCTCACTCAAAATTACCAAACCCTCGATTGGCCCAGACTTCTCAACTCTACTGTATGACAGCAGCGGAACATAAATATAACTCAATGTAGGATCACATGGCCCTTAATCAAAATCTTTAGCGGACTATTATGCAGCACTCTCTCTAAATTTTTAGAGGGTTTTTATCGTCACTATCTCCAAATCTTTAGCGGGCCATTATGCTTCAGTCTCTGCTAATTTTTTGAAGGTCATTATAGTCACTCTTTCCAAATGTTTAGAGGTCCATAATGCATCACTCTCTGAATTTTCTGAGCGTCATTATAATCACTCTCAAAATCTTTAAAAGGCAATTATGTGTCACTCACCAAATTTTTATAAGGTCATTAAACTAACTAGTTGCTCTTTCCAAATTTTTAGAGGGTTATCATGTGGTACTAGTTTTAAATGTTTGTCTTCCATGGTGTATTGCAGTCCCTGCTAACGTTTCGCAGCTCTTGAATTTAGTGCATAGACTTTATGAGTTTATGAATCCCACTACCAAAACATTTTTAACAGAATTTGTATGAGACCCTCTTTTATGTCTAATACAGGGTGTATCAGAGTTCATTCTAATTTCATTGTCCACATAGGCTTTTTGAGTTTCAGGGTCCCTTCTTCATAAATTAAACAGGATGTATCTAATCATGTCACACATACCACACGCCCAGATAAGGTAGTAAAATGTTAAAATTACATTTAATGGTGACTACTGGTGTGTGTAGGCGACAGCCAAATAATGTGAGAGATGGCCCTGCTATTAATGGGTTGAGGAGGCATTTTTTTCCTCTCTTTAATTTTGCATTATATACAAGTCATTATCATGAAAATAATATTTCCTAACATTTATTCCTACAAAAAAGATGCAAGCATTTTATCTTCTGTTTTGTATGTTTTATTGTCAGGCCGTAAAAGAGGAGTAATATTCTGACAGTATTTTTCCCATCAGCAACCTGGGAGTCAGAGATGCATCCAGGTATCTTCCCCACTGTGTTCCCATTCCATTTGTGCAATTTTACAGCCCTGCAAGTCCTCCTGTTAGGGTTTTCTGGAAAAATGCTTAAGTTTCCAATTAATTTCCATTACACTCGTTACTAGAGTTGAGCACGTCACAGCATCCAATATGCCCAATTTGAGTAACTAGCACTTGAGCAATTTAGTGCTCGATCATCACTAAAATATACACATTAGAAAAAAGTTGTCTAAATCCAATTATGGAGACACAGAAAATTAATGTCACTGGGTTACCGAGACAGTGTGGAGACAGGAGACCGCAGTGTCTGTTTGCTCCTACTCCTGCACTGAGAAGAAGCACTTTTACTTTATTTTAATGGTAGTTTTTCTGTTAGGGCTGACGGAACGCACCAAATAATAAAATAATAGTAAGGTGCGTTCGCAGCCCGGTGTCCACCGTGCAGGGGTCATAAACTGCTGCTTATTAATGGCGGAAGTATAAAGCGGTATACAAAAGGTCACACATGGGTTAACGTCACCCAGTGTGAACAGAAGCAAACTCTGTTACAACACAGAGCCGCACTAACGCTGAACATAAATGTCGGAGCCTGTTAAATTCACTGCACTCGGCAAGAGAGTGCTCAGTATGTGGTCACAGAACTCAGCCCCAAGGATACGAGGTCTGTGTCTCTCTAGACCTACTGAGCGTGCGGCATCACACCTGCGCATGCCTCTAATGAGCGCTGACCACAGAGGAGTGCAGACTATGTGCACCGTGGCATACAGACAAAGCCACCGGTGGATGTTGATGCCAGTCGCTGACTCTACCTCTACCTGGACCTCAGCCTGGGTGCTAGCAGGCTAGGTTACACAACACATGCGTACCAAGGGTAGGGGTTTCCAATGAGTCATCCACCAGAGACATTCATACATGCATACGACACTCACTCCACATGGTCTAAATCTTTCTCTATATTAGCGCATGGCCGAGCGGCCATTTGAACCTTTTATAGCAGCGTCCTTCTGGGACCTTCCTGACCTTCCTGATGGTCCAATCTGAGTTTAAGAAGGACCTGAGCATGTGACCTCTGATCTCCAATGAGAGATCATCCCACTGGCATGCTCAGTGGACCGAAAGGAGGACTTAGTGCCCGGAGTAGCTCGCTGCTGACCAGCATGCTTTGCTATTGCTGGACCAGAGGTGGCAGCAGCAACCAAACCCACAGGGCTGGTCTGAGCAAAGCACTGGGATCGACGAGTCTGCTGAGCAGCCTCCTCTGTTGCTGGAGAGGAATAGGAGACTGCTGAATGCAAGGCTCGGGGTTCCTGCAGTGCAGCGACAGGAACCCAATGCCTAACATTACTGCCCTCCTATGGCCCCCTCCCCTCTGAGCCTCACTACGCTCAAATGCCGCAGTGAGAAGCGGAGCACAGATGTTCTCCACTGGCTCCCAGGTACAAGCTTCTGGACCATGACCCGTCCAGTCCTCCAAATAAAGCTTTTTTCCATGTACCACCCTGCATCCCACAATGGCATTAACCTCAAACTCGTCTGAGGACAGGTCTTATGTTCCGGCAGATGACTCGGAGAACCGGGACATGTGGACCAGCTTAAGGAGGGACACGTGGAAGGTGTCAGAGATAGCCAAGTGTGGTAGAAGGGCCAGACGATAGACCACAGAGCTGATCTGTTTGAGGACCTTAAAGGACCAATGTAGCAAAGAGCGAACTTAGTGGACTTGACTCGCAGCCTGATGTTTCGGGCGGAGAGCCACACTAAGTCGTCAGGGGAGAAGGTTGGAGCAGGACACCGGTGTGCGTCCGCGGAGACCCTCATTCTCTCCTTAGAGGCCCGAATAGCATCCTGAGTGCGGTCCCAAATATCATGTGCCTCCACTGCCCAGTCTGCCACCCTAGAGTCGGTGGATGACACAGGCATGGGCACAGGGATATGAGGAAGTTGGCCATAATAAAGGAGGAATGGAGTCTGGCCGGTGGAATCGGCCACTGTGTTGTTCAAGGCGAACTCTGCCCACGGCAGCAAGGATGCACAGTCATCCTGCCTGGCCGAGACAAAATGTCGGAGATATGTGACCATGGTCTAGTTGGCCCTCTCTACCAACCTGTTCATCTCAGGATGATAGGCCGAGGAGAGATTCAGCTCAATACTGAGCAAGTGACAGAGCCCCCTCCAGAACCGAGATGCAAACTGGGGACCCCAGTCACTGACAATCTTGTCTGGCATGCCGTGTAACCGAAAAATGTGTTTAATGAACAACACTGCTATGCCCCGTACGGAAGGTAGCCGAGAGAGAGGCACCAAGTGCACCATTATAGAAAAATGGCCTGTGATGACCCAAATAACTGTGCTGCCACTGGACTTGGGTAGACCCACCACAAAGTCCATGCCAACCATCTCCCAGGGCCTGTCCGCCACCGGTAAGGGGTAAAGTCACCCAGTGGGTCGTTGCTGGGAAGACTTATTCTTGGAGCAGGAGACGCATGCCTGAATAGTCTCTGACGTCACTGGCCATATGCGGCCACCAGTACGTCCTCGCCAAAAGCTCAACTGTCCGCTTAGTACCAAAGTGTCCACCCACACTGGACGCGTGAGCCCAAGAGAGGACCTCCGGACACAAACGGGTAGGGACAAAAGCCCGGGGGTACAGACTAGTGATGGGCGAGTCCTAAATTACTCGGAATCGCTTGACTCTAGCGAGTCCGAGCCCGGGACTCGCTACTCGTTGCGAGTCTAGCGAGTCCAATGTTAATGAATGGGGAAGCAAGTCTTAGCGAGTAATGTGCGATTTACAAATCGCAGATGTGTCTCGGAAAGCGCTTGCATTGGCGATTTGTAAACCCCACTCGCAACAGTTTGTTGCTGCTGTGTCCGAGTCCAAACTCGCATTTGTTTGTCTTATTTAGCGCCGATGAGGCGAGGGAAGCGATTTTCTCTAGCACACACCATGCTTTGAGCAAACAGGAAATAATCCGAGTCGAGTTGACATACGCACACACACACAGAGCAATACAGAGCAATCATGGCCCGTGTCACTGTCAACACGCTGCAGTTGATTGATCTGGAGGAGGCTCGGCCCCTGCTTTGGCTCCCCACTGACCCTGCCTATGGGCATAACATCCAGCGGACTACAGCCTGGAGGGAGATCGCTCAAGTGATGTTCCCTGCACTGCTACGGCCACGACCTCGTCCCTTTGCAACCTCTTTTTTGGGAAATTGTGGTTTTTGTGACATTGTTGACAAATGCACAGTCACCGAGATGGAGTTAGGTGGTGCTGTAGGCGTCACTTGCTGGCGGGGTAAGTGTGTGTGCTGACACCTAGCAGTGAAGCTGCACACTAGTCCCTGCACTGTGCACTGCACTGTAAGGCTTGATCCTCCCTGCCTGCCTGCCTACAGTCTACACAGTACTCCTCTGTCCTCCTGGTAGCTCTCAGAAGAGCTGTTTGGGTTTAATATAAGGAATCTTGAAGTTTCCCTACACTAACTGACAATCCCTATGATCTGCTCAAGCATCTACCTCACCCTGCTCTATCTCAGATCTCTCAGGAATGTAGAGGAAATGGCGGTGGAAAAGGCTTATATACAGCCTCGCCTCTCATACATGACATAGGCATCATGATGGACAGAAGCCAATCATAGTCCTGCCACAACCAACATTACTGAATATGATTGGCTAACATGCTTGTCCATCTAAAAAAGTTTTCTGACCTAACACGCTAGGCTGTCTCGGAAGCTTTGTAGGAACATAACAGATTCTATATTTGCGAGTCCCGAATCCAGTATACAGGACTCGGGATTCGTAGACTCGCTCAGACTCGCTCACAATCGCTGTGCGTTGACATAGGCTGTCTTGGAAACTTGTAGGAACATAACAGATTCTGTATAAGCGAGTCCCGAATCCAGTATACAGGACTCGGAATCGTAGACTCGCTTAGACTCGCTGTTGACAGCGATGTGATATATAGCGAGTCTGGCGAGTGAGAAAAAAAACCTCTGACAAAACTAGGATTGCCATTGACTTGCATTGGACTCGTTACTGTGCGAGTAATCACTGGGAGACTCGCCGAGTAACGAGTCCAGCGAGTCCCTTACTATTCGCCGAGTAACGAGTCCTAGCGAGTAGACTCGCCCATCCCTAGTACAGACTCAAGGGCGACCGGATCCACTGTCCTCAGGCTCTCAGATGGTACAATTAGCCGAGGCTCCTCTTCCTCCGCTGACACCACGGAGCGAGAGAGCGCATCGGCACAGACATTCTTCTCACCGGAAAGGAAATGTCGGGTGAAGTGGAACCGGGAGGAGAAGAGAGACCATCGTGCTTGGCGAGAATTTAACCGCTGGGTGGTTTGGAGACAGACCAAGTTTTTATGGTGGGTGAACACCTGGAAAGGGCACCGTGCACCCTCCAGGAGATGTCTCCACTCCGAGAAGGCCAATTTCATTGCTAGCAACTCCCTGTCTCAAATGGAATAGTTTCTCTCCACCGGTGAAAAAGTTTTAGAGAAGAAGAAGCAGGGGTGCTTCCGACCCTAAGCGTCCTTCTGGAAGAGGACCACTCTTGCACCGACGTAAGAGGCATCTACCTCCAAGATGAAAGGTTTATCTACATCGGGACGATGTAGAATGGGAGCGCTAGCAAAGTGGGACTTGATAGAGGAAAAGGCCTTTGAGATCTGTTCCGACCATAACTTGGGGTTAGCTCCCTTTTTGGTGAGGGCAGCCAAGGGAGCTACCAAGGTGGAGAAGTGGGGAACTAACTGGAGATAGTAGTTTATGAACCCCAAAAAGCGCTGCACCGCTTTGAGAGAGTGGGGTTCCTGCCAGTCCATTACCGCCTGCAGCTTGGCAGGATCCATAGCCAAACCCTTGGCAGAGATGATAAAGCCCAGGAAAGTCAGGGACTCCTGCTCAAACAGGCACTTCTCCAAATTGGCATAGAGGGAATTTGCCCGTAAATGGTCGAAAACCTTGCAAACCTCTCTCCGGTGGAAGTCCATGTCTGGAGAGAAGATGAGAATATCATAGACAACCACCGAGGTAGACAGCATATCTCGAAAGATATCATTCACAAAGTCCTGGAAGACGGCAGGAGCATTACAGAGCCCAAAGGGCATGACTAGATACTCGTGATGTCCATCCCTGGTGCTAAAGGCCATCTTCCACTCATCCCCCTCACGGATGCGTATAAGGTTATAGGCCCCCACAGATCCAGCTTGGAAAAAACCATCGCTCCTCATAATCTATCAAACAGTTCTGATATCAGGGGTAGAGGATACTTATTCTTAACGGTGATGGCATTAAGACCCCTGTAATTAATTCAGGGATGTAATTCTCCATTCTTCTTTTGGACAAAGAAGAATCCCGCCCCCGCTGGTGACACTGACTTCCTAATAAATCCCCTTGCCAGATTCTCCCTGATGTATTGAGACATGGCCTCGGTCTTCGGGCCAGATAGGGGATAGACACGACCCTAAGGAGGCTCAGCACCGGGCAAGAGGTCAATAGGACAGTCATAGGGACGGTGCAGTGGAAGACTCTCTGCCGCTTTCTTGGCGAAAACATCAGCATACTGGTGATAGTGCTTGGGGAGCGAGGAAAGATCTGCGGGAACCTCTGTGCTAGTGACCTGTATGCAGTCCTTCTGGCATCTACCCTGACAGGACTTACTCCAACTGAGAATTTTTCCCGAGGACCACTCTATATGAGGAGAGTGGAAACACAACCAGGGAGCCCCTACGAGGACCTGATCGATGTCCTCGGGCATAACAAGGAGGGATAATGTCTCCTGATGGGATGGAGACAGGGAGAGACTCAGTGGAGCAGGCTGGTGGATAATCAGGGAAGGTAGTGTCGCTTCATTCACCATTCTGATAGTAACAGGCTGAGGTAGCAAGACCAAGAGGATTGCGTGCCATTGGGCAAAGGTGGAGGACATAAAATTGCCCTCTGCTCCAGAATCCACACAAACCAGCACCTCCAGAGTGGAAGAGCCAAACTCAAGTGTCCCCTTAAAGGACAACTTGGATGAAAATGTCGCTGTGTCTAATAGACCCCCTTTGACAGTCACTAGACGCGAGCGTCCCGACTGCTGTGGGCACCTGTTGGCATGGTGACCAGGCTGCCGACAGAGGGAATAGACTAGGGATGCTCGCGCGGACCGGGGCTTGGAACCCGTGCGAGACACCTCCATGGGTTCTGGGAGCTCAGACACCTGATCGGGAGTTCCGGAGGTTTAGTGAAGTTTGGTGCCAATCTAAACCTCAGGCTGGACTGGGCCCGCTCCAACCCTCGCTCGGTATATCGAAGATTAATGCGGGTGGAGATGGTAATGAGCTCCTCCAGCGTTGCGGGAACCTCCCTAGTGGCCAGGGCGCCCTTGACATGATCAGCCAGGCCTCTCCAGAAGATGGGAATGAGGACCTTATCAGACCACTCCAGCTCTGAGACCAGAGTCCGGAAGTGGATGGCATATTGGCTAACCAAGGACGAACCCTGTGTTAAAGCCAGGAGCTGGAGCGCAGTGTCATGTGTGACCCAAGGCCCCAAAAAGACTTGCTTCAGAGTGACCAGGAACTGAGAGGCACTCTGTTGCACGGGGTCACCGTGCTCCCACAGTGGAGTGGCCCACTCCAGAGCTCTGCCCGACAGGAGGGAGATGATTAATCCAACATTAGCCCGCTCTGAGGGGAATCGTGCCGCCAGCAGCTCTAGCTGTATAGCGCACTGGCTGACGAATCCCCTACATGAGGCACTATCACCCGAGAACTTCTCGGGCAGAGGGAGGCAGAACAAAGTCGGAGCAGGGATGGCAGTGGTCACACGGGAGACAGCCTCTGTGGTTGAATGAACAGCAACCGCAGTAACATCCGCAGCTGAGGCTGAACGCTCGAGAGCCGCCAACCTGCCCCCCAGCTGCCGGATGTACTGCAGCAGTTGCTGTTCGTCCGCCATTACTAGCCAGACCCTGGCGCTAATATAATGTTAGGGCTGGCGGAACGCACCAAATAATAAAATAATAGTAAGGTGCGTTCGCAGCCCGGGGTCCACCGTGCAGGGGTGGTAAACTACTGCTTAGTAATGGCGGAAGTATAAATCGGTATACAAAAGGTCAAATGTGGGTTAACGTCACCCAGTGTGAACAGAAGCGAACTCTGTTACGACACAGAGCCGCACTACCGCTGATCATAAATGCCGGAGCCTGTTAAACTCACAGCACTCAGCAAGAGAGCGCTCAGTATGTGGTCACAGAACTCAGCCCCAAGGACACGAGGTCTGAGTTCCTCTAGACCTATTGAGCATGCAGCGTCACACCTGCGGACGCCTCTAATGAACGCTGACCACAGAGGAGTGCAGACTATGTGCACCGTGGCATACAGACAAAGCCACCGGTGGATGTTGATGCCAATTTCTGACGTTACCTCTACCTGGACCTCAGCCTCGGCGCTAGCAGGCTAGGTTACACAACACATGCGTAACAAGGGTAGGTGCTTCCAATGAGTCATTCACTTATTTACAGCAGCGTCCTTCTGGGACCTTCATGACCTTCCTGATGGTCCAATCCGAGCTGGAGAAGGACCTGAGCATGTGACCTCCGATCTCCAATCAGAGATCGTCCCACGAGCATGCTCAGTGGACCGAAAGGAGGACTTAGTCCCTGGAGTAGCTCGCTGCTGACCAGCATGCATTGCTGTAGCTGGACCAGAGGTGGCAGCAGCAACGAAACCCACAGAATTGGTCTGAGCAGAGCGCCGGGATCGACGAGTCTGGTGAGCAGCCTCCTCTGCGGCCAGAGAGGAATGGGAGACTGCCGAATGCAAGGCGCAGGATTCCTGCTGTGCAGCGACAGGAACCCGATGCCTAACATATTCCTTCTGGCAGAACTGGGGTTAAGCGACCATGTTGGAAATCTCTGTGCTTGCAGCTGAGCTCGGCTAGCCACTCCTTTCCCCTTTATAATCTGTGCTCTGATACATATCCTTGTCAGAGTAGCATTTGCTGCATGGCTAATGGAGGGATTGGAGTTCTTATGAGAAGGAGAAATGAAGAAGGTATCAATGACTGTTGTTTGGTTTGTATGTGTGGTAATTCCCTATCCTCTATTTTGGTTTATTCCCCTACCTCCACGCCCCTCTGTTGTATGTCAGTGAATATTTTGTATGCTTGGAGTTTTCTGTTAATGCTTGTTTGTGTTGCCTTGTTTGTTGAGTATGTGTACTACAATGAACGGTTGTGCCCCTCTTCCCTGTGTGGGAGAAGAAAACAGATGGAGGGCTAACTCAGGAGATAAGGCAAGGGTGGAGGCCCCGGCATCTTCACCTTCTGAAGTATCCCCAGTAGTAGGGCAAGCCAAGGTGCCCCCTAGTGTTTGAGACAGGTAAGGAGCTCCTGGTCCCGGGTCACTTGACAGCTGTGTCATGACAATTAATATAGATAGTTTGTGATCCTGAAAACTCCAAATAAAAGTATCTATATTCTATACCTGCTGTGCTTACACTATCCTCTCTGGCAGCGCACCAGCAATTCATTTCACTCCTCACTTCTAACCCGTTCCTCTCCCAAACAGGCTTTCAATTGGTGCTGTTCTCTGCACCTTTAGTGTGTGTACTCCTAACACCCCACACCACTAAAATTACTAGCCACTTCAGCGCCATTAAAACCTCATATTTTTTTAAATCCATTTATGAAAGGACAGGGGGATCTTTTTCTGTGTATGTTGGTCCCCTCATTTATCAGGGGAAAAGGCATCAAGCTTGGTGAATTTAACCCCTTCCTGACATCAGACGTACTATCCCGTCCATGGGACCCGGGCCCCTATGCCCATGGACGGGATAGTACGTCTAGCGCGATCAGCGGCGCCCACGTGGTGAGCGCCGCTGATCGCGGCCGGGTGTCAGCTGATTATCACAGCTGACACCCGGCACTATGTGTCAGGGGCGGTCACGGACCGCCCCCGACACGTTAACCCCTTGCACACCGCGATCAAACATGATCGCGGTGTACCGGGAGTTAAAGGGAAGCATCGGCAGGGAGGGGGCTCCCTCCGTGCTTCCCTGAGCCCCCCACGGCAGCGCAATGTGCAGCGCTGCTGCGGGGGACTCCTTTCCTCCAGACCCCCGGATCCAAGATGGCGACGGGGGCCTTCGGGGGCCTGGAGGAAGCTGGCTTCCTCAGTGCCTGCAAAGTGCAGGCATGAGGAAGCCTTGTGCACTGCCTGTGACAGATTGCTGATCTGTCACAGTGATCTGTGATGTGACAGATCAGCGATCTGTCACAGGACAGTGATGTCCCACCTATGTAATAAAGTAAAAAAAAAATTAAAAAAAAGTGTAAAAATAATTTAAAAAAAATCGCCAAATAAATTATTAAAAGAAAAAAAAAAAATATTCCCCAATAAATTCATTTTTTGAAAATAAAAAACCCCAAAACAATAAAAGTACACATATTAGGTATCGCCGCGTCCGTAACGACCCGCCCCCAATAAAACTGTCCCATTAGTTAACCCCTTTAGCGAACCCCTTAAAAAATAAAAATAAAAAACGAAGCAAAAAATAATGATTTATTATCATACCGCCAAACAAAAAGTGTAATAACGCGCGATCAAAAAGGCGCATATAAATATCCATGGTACCGCTGAAAACATCATCTTGTCCCGCAAAAAATGAGCTGCCACACAGCATCATCAGTGAAAAAATAAAAAGTTAGAGCTCACAGAATAAAGCGATGCAAAAATAATTATTTTTTATATAAAATAGTTTTCATTGCATAAAACCGACAAAACATAAAAAAACGACCTAAATGAGGTATCGCTGTAACCGTACTGACCCAAAGAATAAAACCACTTTATCAATTTTACCACACTCGGAACAGTGTAAACGCACTCCCCCAAAAGAAATTCAAGAAACGCTGGTTTTTGTTCATTCTGCGTCCCAAAAATCGGAATAAAAAGCGATCAAAAAATGTCACGTGCCTGAAAATGGTACCAATAAAAACGTCAACCCGTCCCGCAAAAAATAAGACCTCACATGACTCGGTGGGTCAAAATATGGAAAAATTATAGCTCTCAATATGTGGTGATGCAAAAACTATTTTTACAATAAAAAGCGTCTTTTAGCGTGCGACAGCTGCCAAAAATAAAAACCGCCATAAATAGTAAATCTAACCCCCCGTTATCACCCCCTTAGTTAGGGAAAAATAATAAAATTAAAAAAATGTATTTATTTCCATTCTTCCGTTAGGGCTAGGGTTAGGGCTAGGGTTAGGGCTAGGGTTAGGGTTAGGGTTAGGGGTAGGGCTAGGGTTAGGGTTAGGGTTAGGGCTAAGGTTAGGGCTTGGGTTAGGGCTGAGATTAGTGTTAGGGGTGTGTTGGGGTTCGGGTTGGAGTTAGAATTGGGGGTTTCCACTGTTTGGGCACATCAAGGGCTCTCCAAATGCAACATTGCGTCTGATCTCAATTCCAGCCAATTCTGAGTTGAAAAAGTCAAATGGTGCTCCTTCCCTTCCAAGCTCTGCCATGCGCCCAAACAGTGTTTTACCCCCACATGTAGGGTATCAGCCTACTCAGGACAAATTGCAAAACAATTTTTGGGGTCCAATTTCTCCTGTTACCCTTAGGAAAATAAAAAATTGGGGGCAAAAATATCATTTTTGTGGAAAAAAATGATTTTTTTATTTTCACGTCCGAGCGTTATAAACTTCTGTGAAGCACTTGGGGGTTCAAAGTGCTCACTACACATCTAGATAAGTTCCGTGGGGGGGTCTAGTGTCCAAAATGGGGTCACTTGTTGGGAGTTTCAATAGTTTAGGTACATCAGGGGCTCTCCAAACGCACATGACACCCGCAGACCATTCCATCAAAGTCTGCATTCCAAAATGGCACTGCTTCCCTTCCGAGCCCCGACGTGTGTCCATACAGTAGTTTTCTCCCACATATGGGGTGTCAGCGTACTCAGGACAAATTGGACAACAACTTTTGCGGTCCAATTTCTCCTGTTACCCTTGGGAAAATGAAAAAATTGTGGACTAATTGATCATGTTTGTGGAAAAGATACGATTTTTTTATTTTCATGCCCGGGCATTATAAACTTCTGTGAAGCCCTTGGGGGTTCAAAGTGCTCACCACACATCTAGACAAGTTCCTTAGGGGTTCTCGATTCCAAAATGGGGTCATTTGTGGGTGTTTCCACTGTTTAGGTACATTAGGGGCTCTCCAAAGGCAACATGACACCCGCAGAGCATTCCATCAAAGTCTGCATTCCAAAACGTCACTACTTACCTTCCGAGCCCTGACGTGTGTCCATACAGTAGTTTTCTCCCACATATGGGGTGTCAGCTTACTCAGGACAAATTGGACAACAACTTTTGGGGTTCAATTTCTCCTGTTACCCTTGGGAAAATAAAAAAATTGGGGAATAATTTATCATGTTTGTGGAAAAAATACGATTTTTTTATTTTCATGCCCTGGCATTATAAACTTCTTTGAAGCCCTTGGGGGTTCAAAGTGCTCACCTCACATCTAGATAAGTTCCTTAGGGGGTCTAGTTTTCAAAATGGGGTCATTTGTGGGGAGTTTCCACTGTTTAGGTACATTAGGGGCTCTCCAAAGGCAACATGACACCCGCAGACCATTCCATCAATGTCTGCATTCCAAAACGTCACTACTTCCCTTCCGATCCCCGACGTTTTCCCATACAGTAGTTTTCTTCCACATATGGGGTATCAGCATACTCAGGACAAATTGGACAACAACTTTTGGGGTCCAATTTCTCCTGTTACCCTTGGGAAAAGAAAAAAAATGGTGACTAAAAGATCATGTTTGTGGAAAAAATACGAATTTTTTATTTTCACGCCCGGGCGTTATAAACTTCTGTGAAGCACTGGGGGTTCAAAGTGCTCACCACACATCTAGATAAGTTCCTTGGGGGGTCTAGTTTCCAAAATGGTGTCATTTGTGGGGGGTTTCCACTGTTTAGGTACATCAGGGGTTTTCCAATCGCGACATGGTGTCCGATCTCAATTCCAGCCAAAAACGTCAAATGGCGCTGCTTCCCTTCCGAGCTCTGCCATGCGCCCAAATAGTGGTTTACCCCCACATGTGGGGTATCAGTGTACTCAGGACAAATTGCACAATAACTTTTAGGGTGCTGTTACCCTTGGAAAAATAAGAATTGAGGGTGAAAAGATCATTTTTGGGAAAAAATATGATTTTTTAATTGTACGGCTTTATGTTATAAACTTCTGTGAAGCCCTTGGGGGTTCAAAGTTCTCACCACATATCTAGATAAGTTCCTTGGGGGGTCTAGTTTCCAAAATGGGGTCACTTGTAGGGGGTTTCCACTGTTTAGGTACATCAGGGACTCTTCAAACGTGACATGGCGTCCGATCTGAATTCCAGCCAATTTTGCATTGAAAAAGTCAAACGGCGCTCCTTCCATTCTGAGCTCTGCCATGCGCCGAAACAGTCGTTCCCCCACACAAATCAGGTATCAGCGTACTCAGGACAAATTGCACAATAACTTTTGTAGTCCAATTTCTCCTGTTACCCTTGGTAAAATAAAAAAAATTGAACCTGAAGTATTTTTTTTGTGAAAAAAAGTTAGATGTTCATTTTTTTTAAATATTCAAAAAAATTCCTGTGACACACCTAAAGGGTTAATAAGCTTCTTGAATGTGGTTTTGAGCACCTTAAGGGGTGCAGTTTTTAGAATGGTGTCACTTTTGGGTATTTTCTATCATATAGACCCCTCAAAGAGGCTTCAAATGTGATGTGGTCCTAAAAATAAAATGGTGTTGTAAAAATGAGAAATCGCTGGTCAACTTTTAACCCTTATAACTTTCTAACAAAAAAAAATTTTGGTTCCAAAATTGTGCTGATGTAAAGTAAACATGTGGGAAATGTTAGCTATCAAGTTTTTTGTGTGCCGTATCTCTGTGATTTAAGGGCATAAAAATTCAAAGTTGGAAAATTGCGAAATTTTCAAAATTTTTGCCAAATTTCCGTTTTTTTCACAAATAAATGCAAGTTATTTGAATGAAATTTTACCACTAACATGAAGTACAATATGTCATGAGAAAACAGTGTCAGAATCACCGGGATCCATGGAAGCGTTCCAGAGTTATGACCTCATAAAGGTACAATGGTCAGAATTGTAAAAATTGGCCCGGTCATAAACGTGCAAACCACCCTTGGGGGTGAAGGTGTTAAACAACTTATATTTTGTTCACTAGGGAAAAAGCTGCCACTGTAGGTCTCTTTTAGCAGTTTTTGTTTAACCTTTTACATTTGCAAACACATGAACACTCATCTAAACCAAGCGTGAATTTTCATGGTGGGGCAAGAGAAATCACTGTTGACTAAACGAGTGTTAAGCCTAAGGCTATGTGCACACGTAGCAGAAAATTTCTGCTGAAAAACCTGACTCCCTTCCCAGAAACCGCGCGTTTCTTTTTGCGCGTTTTCTGTGCAAAAAAGTGCGGTTTTTATGCGTTTTTTTCTGCGCGTTTTCAAGATGCATAGAAATAGCCAGAAACGTGGAAAAATCCACGAAATTAATGAGCATGCTGCGTTTTTTACTGCGAAGCGGCTTTTTCGCAGTAAAAAAACGCAACAGTATGCACAAAAAGTGCAAAATGCATAGAAATTAATGGGAAGCTTATTTTTAGCGGTTTTATAGCGTTTTTATTGGAAAATCCGCTAAAAATACCGCTAAAAAAACGCTGTGTGTGAACACAGCCTCAAGCTACTTGTTTTTTTGTCCAGGTACTTTTACCAGTAACTCTTCATTGTTCAGTGCATAGTCTTTAAGTTCCATTTCTACTGAAGCATTTGTCTGTGCAAATTGAATTTTCTGGGAGCAAATTAAGTTTTGGTGTTTCCTTAGGGATATGTGAGTCTTTCCTAAACTTTTTTCTTGGTCTGACCTATTTCCAGATGAGTGGAGACATGAGTTTGTGATAATATGTTGGGGGATATGTATGCTATTTTTGTCTACTCATGGATAATTTGAGATTAATTTAGGCAAAAGTAATGGTTGGGAACAATAGTACTGCTGTGTGTAAATATCACTAATAGGGTTGATCGAATAGCATTGAAGATGAGCTTATCCGAATAGCTATAGCGCTTACCGAATAGCTGTATCGGGAACTCGGATACCTGGATGCTCCCGATGTTCAGCTGATCAGTGCCGCGGCTGCATGTGTCGTGGATGTGTGACAGTCACAACACATGCATGGAGAGCCTGTTTGTTGGGCTCGCCATACATATGTTGTGACTGTCACACAGCCGTGATACATGCAGCTGCTGCGCCGAACTGCTGATCATCTGGAGCATCCAGGTATCCGAGTTCCCGATACAGCTATTTGGTAAGCGCTATAGCTATTCGGATAAGCTCTTATCCAAAGCTATTTACTCATCTCTAATCACTAACCTTCACTAGCCAATGTCCTTGTCTACTGCTCATGTGGTGGTTATATTGTTAGTATAGGAATTATAGATCTTAAAGGGTGGGCGTATCTGAGCTTCACTGAAGGGACCCTTGGTTGTATCCATGGAGAAGCTGTTCAGAGTTGCACAATAAAACCCTACAAACCTGAATTGTTACCAGAAAGATGGGGAAAAGAACAACATTGGATGCAAATGCATAGTCAGAGGAATCCAGATTAGCAAACGATGCCAGACTTTCCAAGTATCAAACCACTGGAACAATAATCGTAAGGGACAGAACCAAACCAGAACAGAGAATATCAATCTTTAAGTGCACCATTTTACCACCATAACGTTATAACATCACAAGACTTGTGAATTTAAAAGGGCACTAAGAGAATCCTTGGGCATCCATTGACTTATAAAACCCATCATTTGATTGATCTGGCGATTAATTCTACACCCACAATCTGATTGGCCTATAGGATTGGACGGTGTCAATGTACAGTTGCCGTTGAATCGGGGAAACTTGAGTTTATGACTTTTCGAAAACATTTAGCTGATATACAGATTGTCATGCCTTTAATTCACGTTGGATTTCTTCCAGCCATTGTCTTTCCTTGACACATCGGAATACAAAAAAATATGACTGAGCTTTTATTCAGCTTTTGTTCACTGGTAAAACAAGGAAAAAATAATTCATTCTTCACTTAGTTTGCTGCCTGCATCGCTATAACATTTTATTTAAGAGAAATTTAATATGACTTCTTTAATCTTGGTGGTAATTTATTTCCTCTGCGTTTGTCAGAAAATATAATTTGTTCCTTTTATGTCTGATAGACAAAGTAGGTCATATTAAAATGACATCTTTTCTATTACTTTATTATTCAGAAACTTCAAGAGTTTTCCTGTTAGTATTCCTCCCCAGCAGGCTGCTCTCTGAAGCTTTCTACTCTAGAAGGGCTCGGCTCGCCGTTATGGTGTACACCACGTCTTGGAGAAATGTTGTAAATCTTCTCCGTGTAGAGCTTGCTTAGCACTTTTGTAATTATGTAATAACATTGCTTTAAGAAGGCTTCTCTGAATTCAAAAAAGGTATTATGCTTACAATGTGGAGTGTTGAATGCGGATTACTAAGACATTTATTGTTATCCTGCAGTTAAGCGGAGTGGTGCAAGAAGGATTGGAAGGAGAGATGTTTGAGAGATTTTTCTCTTGTTTTTGCCTACTTTTTGGACTTAGATGTTCTTGATTTACACCATTTTTTGCGTAGCATTAATTTACTTGTTCCACAAACAACAGATATTTGCACCAATTGTCGGTTTGTGATTTGCTAAATGGGTAGTGTTAAAGGGGATCTGTCACCCCATTTTTGGCCTATAAGCTGCTGGCACCGCCATCAGGGGCTTATCTACAGCATTCTGTAATGCTGTAGATAAGCCCCCGATGTAACCTGAAAGATAATAAAAAAAGAGTTAGATTATACTCACCCCGGCGTTCGGTCGCGTCCGATGGGTGTCGCTGTCCAGTCCGGCGCCTCCCATCTTCTAGAGATGATGTCCTCCTCCTTGCTTCTCCCTCAGCTCCTGCGCATGCGTACTTTATTTGCCCTGTTGAGGGCAGAGTAAAGTACTGCAGTGCGCAGGCACCTGACCTCTCTGACCTTTCCCTGTGCATGCGCACTGCAGTACTTTACTCTGCCCTCAACAGGGAAGATAAAGTACGCCTGCGCAGGAGCCAAGGGAGAAGCAAGGAGGAGGACATCATCATATGAAGATGGGAGGACCCGGACCGGACTGCGACACCCACCACACCCGACTCAGTCCCTCGGTGAGTATAAACTAACGTGTTTTTCTTATCTTTCAGGTTACATCAGGGGCTTATCTACAGCATTACAGAATGCTGTAGATAAGCCCCTGATGGCGGTGGCCACATCTCTTAGGGCAAAAATGGGGTGACAGATTCCCTTTAAATAGGTTGTACTATGTCAAACTTTTATTGCAATTACCACTGGTGTTAAAAATATAGGTCCAACCTCTATACCTTTAGAAATGGACCACTGCCAGGAGAGAGGTGGCCACACATTTGGAAAAAGTCACATTTCCATGGAAATCTCTTGATGTTATGAAAATACCTAAACTTGGATAGATGTCAGTGAAGGGCGCCAAGCATGCAGAACTATCTCCATAGGTAGACAGAGCTCGATTCTCAAGATAATGAAAAGGAACACACATATTAACTTCTATAACCTTGCCTATTTTCTTAATTTACACATTCCGAACGGCACATGTTGAGGACCTGCTCTTAGGAAAAGAGCAGGTGCCTCAGGGAAGATCTGCATCTATCAGAACCATAAGACATATCCTGTGGAAAAGCAATAAATATCCGGGATGGGAATATCCTTTCAAGAAGAGTCTAGCTTTTTGACATAATTAGTTTACATTCAGTTTCAGGTCCAAATTTGTGGCACAAAATATGACAAAAGATACTTGGTCTAAACTGAGATAACAAGGCTGAAGGCATTCTGGCCATTGTGGCACAAATATAATGTATAAGGCTATGTAAGGATTATTTACAATACATAAAAACATGCCACAGAATAACCAACTACAACCAAACATGGAAACAGGTAGTTTAACTCATTGTCTTTCCATTTTGGGAGGTGATGTGTAATAAAATGCAAAATGTTGGTTTATTGCTTTATTAGTGTGATTATCTTGCTGGATTGACAACCTATAACAATGTTAATGCTAGCAAATAGCTGATACAGCTGGAAGAAGCAGCCAGCACTCCACATGTGACGTTACAGCTCACCTCCTTTTATATAATGACTGAGAACACCTCTATATACAGTAAATAACACCATATCCATCATTTATAATAGGTGATATCACAGCTCACCTCCTCCTGTACAATGACTGATAACACCTCTTTATACATTAGATAACACATGATCTACCATTCACAATAGGTGATGTCACAGCTCACCTCCTCCTCCACAATGACTGATAATAACTCCTCTATATACAGTAGATAAAACTGGATCCACCATACAACAATAGGTGATGTCACAGCTCACCTCCCCCTCCTCCTCCTGTACAATGACTGATAACTAAAGACATACTGATAGGGAATTTAGATTGTGAGCCCCATCGGGGACAGTGATGACAATATTTGCAAACTGTAAAGCGCTGCGGAATATGTTAGCGCTATATAAAAATAAAGATTATTATTATTATTATAACACCTCTATATACAGTAGATAACACAGGATCCACCATACACAATAGGTGATGTCACAGCTCACCTCCCCCTCCTCCTCCTGTACAATGACTGATAACACCTCTATATACAGTAGATAACACAGGATCCACCATACACAATAGGTGATGTCACAGCTCACCTCCTCCTCCTCCTGTACAATGACTGATAACACCTCTATATACAGTAGATAACACAGGATCATTCATAATGTAGTATATATAGTATATAGAACATGACAAATCATTCACAATAGGCAATCAAAGCTCACCTCCTCCCCCTCCCTTCAAAAACACCTTGACCAATAGAAGAAGACCTAGAGAGCTCTGCTGTAGAAGTAAATCAGTTAGGGTGTGTTTATTCCTGTCTTTGTCCATATGGTTGGTGAATGTAACAGAAATTATGAGTTATAAGTCCATCATTGGTCTAAACAGCCAGTGTGAAAATGGGAAGATTTATTTTTTTTTTCTACAATGTACAGTGTTATGAGAAACAACATTAGCAAAAGTACTTAAAAAAAATAATCTAAAAATGAGATTTAAATAATAGATCAATGTCTGACGACACATTCCCAAATTTGTCCGAATCTTTAAATAGTTAAGAAATGCAATAAAATGGAAAAATAAATAAAAGTTTTTTTCTCACTTAATCAGCTATTAAATTTCACATTAGCAATAATATCTTCAACAATAAGGCAATAAAAGAAGTAACAAATGGAATTAAAATTCAGAAAGAGAAGTGGTGATGCAGCAAGACTTTTTAATTCTCTCTCTACTTACCTTCTCCACGCTTCACTGCACGGGGCCAGATTTTACTAGACCTTATCAAATCAAATAAATCTGTTTATTTTTTTACTGTGTCCATCCCCTTAAGTCATTTATGTGAAATTGCTGCAGTGCCCTTGAAATGAAAGGACATCGAATCCTCTTGCCACGGAGAACGATTTTTAATCTGACCATGCACAAAAGAATTTTAAGGAAGAACTTAGAAAGATAAAGTAAAACAGATGAGACTAATTTAATAAATAAATATATATATATATATATATATATATATATATATATATAATCAAGTAATAATTGGGATGAGGTATTGTCAGAAAAAAATATAAATAATAAGTCCAGAAAAATCCGAAAAGAAAAGAGATTTGTAATGTGATCCAACATATTTAGGTGCAGTAATCATTTCAAGCAGTGATATTAAACTGTGATTTCCCTATCTCTAGATATTGACCCTACATGTAATATGAATTGAATCACAAATGTGATTTATTTAATCTATTTTTATTAAAATTATAATCAAACTCAACTTTCTTACCGGTTTCAATATTAGTTTCATAACAGCAAAGTTTGATCTACTTTGATCAACCCCATTTTTCAGAAGAAAAGTAAAGAACTAAAGACCTCAAATTGTACTCAATGGGTCATCCCAGTATGATGCAGATGTCTTAATATCAGGGTGATCGATGAGTAGAACAGGCTGCCACGAGAGGTGGTGAGTTCTCCTTCAATGGAAGTCTTCAAACGGAAGCTGGACAGGCATCTGTCTGAGATGGTTTAGTGAGTCCTGCATTGAGCAGGGGGTTGGACACGATGACCCCGGAGGTCCCTTCCAACTCTACGATTCTATGATTCTGTGATATACCTAGTGCTCCAGATTGAGAAATTCTCCATTCATCCTGAAGATGAGTGTTATGAACCCTACTATACCATCTTTTACAAGTGTATTTTCATTTTAAAAAGTTATTACATATTGTAGGGCTGCGACTCTCTGGTAGATGTTCCGGTATGTACAGGCACTAAGTCCTTATGTGAAAACAGTGAGCAGTTCATTAAAGTCCAGGAAAACAGTCTCAGCTCGCAACACAAAACATTAGAGTTGAGAGACTTTGGTCGGATCAGGTTTCGTGAAACCCGACTGAAACAAAATTTGCGTCGGATGAAACTGGTCCGACTAGGGCAAAAAAAAGTCGGAGTTTCGTCCGAAACCCGACCCCAAAGCAAGTCAATGGGGAATAAAAGTCGGCATTGAGTGGATGAATGTCATCCACTGAATGCCGACTTTTATTTCCCATTGACTTGCATTGGGGTTGGGTTTCGGACGAAACCCCGACTTTTTTTGCCCTAGTTGGACCAGTTTCATCTGACTCAAATTTTGTTTCATTCGGGTTTTACGAAACCCAATTTGACCAAAGTCGCTCAACTCTACAAAACAGTCTTTTCTCCTTGGAGCTGCTGTCTGCTGTGTGTACTTTGCACCCCCTGCCTGTGGAAGTTCTGTACTTTAAGCAGCCGTGTGCACTCTGAAACCCTGCCGGTGGGGTATTGTGGGCCATGTCTGGATGTGACATTTGTCACCAGCTTCTGTGGAGGAAATGTGGAAATCTGCTCTGTGGGTGACATTTGTTATCAACTTCTATATTGATACTGTGCCCAAAAGCCTATGTGTGTACTCTGTCTGTACAAGTAGTTGGCCTAAAAAAATAATTTTACTCTACCTTTGGGGCCGGGCCAAAAGCTTGTTAAAGGATTTAACTTATTCCAATTGCAGAGCCTCTAAATTGTCATGGATGGCTATTCTGTCTCGCAATATCAGCTGCTGGCTCAGTTGAGAAGTGGTTAATTTGCTTGACTGCTGCCTTCCTTGGATGTGACACCCATTTATAAGGTTGCTTCTCTGGAATAGTGCCCTGATTCTCCGCTACCCATGTGAACGCTGAAAACCCGCCTGAGGGCGGTTTGAGATTGGATCGCTGAGAGTGCCTCCAGTTCCTTCACCTTGTGTTCCACTGGGTCCTCTCTTAATCATGGCCGCAGTTTGAACAAACAAATAACTAGTAACGGAGTACAATTCCATTATTCCTAGATGAAGTATCCATGCAAGGTTACCTGATTTGAATGATAATTTTATCAAAGTAAACATTTCGGGTCTCTGGGACTCTAAGGTGACAGCATTGGAGAGGCGTCCCAAGGCCTCACGGCTAGTGTTGAGCATTCCGATACCGCAAGTATCGGGTATCGGCCGATACTTGCTGTATCGGAATTCCGATACCGACTTCCGATATTTTTTAAATATCGGAATTCGGCATCGGAATCGGAAGTTCAGTTGATTGACGGCCTGACGTCATCATGATGCGCGGTGTGTGCGCATCATGATGCGCCGTCATTTCGGGCCTTCCGGGGGTCTCTGCCGGCCTGCCGGGGGGCTGTGCCGGCCTGCCGGGGGGCTGTGTGGACTGCCCGGGGTCTGTACCGGCCTGCCGGGGGGCTGTGCCGGCCTGCCGGTGGTCTGTGCACCCTGTGGGGGTCTGTACCGGCCTGCCGGGGGGCTGTGCCGGCCTGCCGGGGGGCTGTGCTGATGTCCGGGGGTCTGTGCAAGCATCGTCCGATGGGACTACAAGTCCCATCTGGCGATGCCTGCTACCATGACAGTGATTGACACATTAGCCAATGATGGGACAGTAGTAGTCCCATCATCCGGCTAATGTGTTAAATGTTAAAAAAAAAAAAAAAAATACTACATACATACTACATGCATGCTACATACATACTACATGCTACATACATACTACATACATGCTACATACATACTACATACATGCTACATACATACTACATGCATGCTACATACATACTACATGCTACATACATACTACATGCATGCTACATACATACTACATATATACTACATACATACTACATACATGCTACATACATACTGCATGCTACATACATACTACATACATACTACATACATACTACATGCATGCTACATACATACTACATATATACTACATGCATGCTACATACATACTACATGCTACATACATACTACATATATACTACATACATACTACATACATGCTACATACATACTGCATGCTACATACATACTACATACATACTACATGCATGCTACATACATACTACATGCATGCTACATACATACTACATGCATGCTACATGCATGCTACATACATACTACATGCTACATACATACCACATACATACTACATACATACTACATACTACATATATACTACATGCATGCTACATACATACTACATGCTACATACATACCACATACATACTACATACATACTACATACATACTACATGCTACATACATACTACATATATACTACATGCATGCTACATACATACTACATGCTACATACATACCACATACATACTACATACATACTACATACATACTACATGCTACATACATACTACATATATACTACATGCATGCTACATACATACTACATGCTACATACATACCACATACATACTACATACATGCTACATATATACTACATGCATGCTACATACATACTGCATGCTACATGCATGCTACATACATACTACATACATACTACATGCTACATACATACCACATATATACTACATACATACAATACATTCATACAATACATACATAGACATACAGTACATATAACATAGAGTAACATACTTACCAATACTTGTCACATTGTTCCCCGAAGCCATTGTCTTTTCCGGAATAAATATTAACATAACAAACCACAAAAATACTCACCCACGATCCGAAGCAGTCCACGAGTGTGTCCCACGACGATCTTGGGTAGAGAACGGCAGCATCAGATGATGCTGCCGTTCTCTACGGGCTGCAGGAATCCAATGACGGAAGGTAGGTATCCTTCCGCACTGTATTCCTCCGCCACTTAAAAAAAAAAAAGTCCCTAGTCTCACTTTATGCCATTGCTGCGTGGGAATTTCCCACACAGCAATGGCATAAGGTGAGACTAGGGACTTTTTTTTTTTTAAGTGGCGGAGGAATACAGTGCGGAAGGATACCTACCTTCCGTCATTGGATTCCTGCAGCCCGTAGAGAACGGCAGCAACAGCTGATGCTGCAGTTCTCTACCCAAGATCGTCGTGGGACACACTCGTGGACTGCTTCGGATCGTGGGTGAGTATTTTTGTGGTTTGTTATGTTAATATTTATTCCGGAAAAGACAATGGCTTCGGGGAACAATGTGACAAGTATTGGTAAGTATGTTACTCTATGTTATATGTACTGTATGTCTATGTATGTATTGTATGAATGTATTGTATGTATGTAGTATATATGTGGTATGTATGTAGCATGTAGTATGTATGTAGTATGTATGTAGCATGCATGTAGCATGCAGTATGTATGTAGCATGCATGTAGTATATATGTAGTATGTATGTGGTATGTATGTAGCATGTAGTATGTATGTAGCATGCATGTAGTATATATGTAGTATGTATGTAGCATGTAGTATGTATGTAGCATGCATGTAGTATGTATGTAGCATGCATGTAGTATGTATATGGTATGTATGTAGCATGTAGTATGTATGTAGCATGCATGTAGTATATATGTGTTATGTATGTGGTATGTATGTAGCATGCATGTAGCATGCATGTAGTATGTATGTAGTATGTATGTAGTATATATGTAGTATGTATGTAGCATGTAGTATGTATGTAGTATGTATGTAGCATGCATGTAGCATGCAGTATGTATGTAGCATGCATGTAGTATATATGTAGTATGTATGTAGCATGTAGTATGTAGCATGCATGTAGTATATATGTAGTATGTAGCATGTAGTATGTATGTAGCATGCATGTAGTATATATGTGTTATGTATGTAGCATGTAGCATGCATGTAGCATGCATGTAGTATGTATGTAGTATATATGTGGTATGTATGTAGCATGCAGTATGTATGTAGCATGCATGTAGTATATATGTAGTATGTATGTTGCATGTAGTATTTATGTAGTATGAATGTAGCATGTATGTAGTATGTAGTATGAATGTAGCATGTATGTAGTATGCATGTTGTATGTATGTAGCATGTAATTTTTTTTTTTTTTTTTTTTACATTTAACACATTAGCCGGATGATGGGACTACTACTGTCCCATCATTGGCTAATGTGTCAATCACTGTCATGGTAGCAGGCATCGCCCGATGGGACTTGTAGTCCCATCGGACGATGCCTGCACAGACCCCCGGAGCCTGCACAGACCACCGGCAGGCCGGCACAGCCCCCCGGCAGGCCGGCACAGCCCCCCGGAGCCTGCACAGCCCCCCGGCAGGCCGGCACAGCCCCCCGGCAGGCCGGCACAGCCCCCCGGAGCCTGCACAGCCCCCCGGCAGGCCGGCACAGCCCCCCGGCAGGCCGGCACAGACCACCGGAGCCTGCACAGACCCCCTGGCAGGCCGGCACAGCCCCCCGAAAGGCCCGTACAGACCCCAGAGAGGCTGTACAAGGGCAGGAAAGGGTTTTTCTTATTCCGATACCGGAAGTCCCATAGACTTGAATGGGACTTCCGGTATCGGAATCGGCGATACCGATACTTTTTTTAAAGATCGGCCGATACCATCCGATACGATACTTTGAAGTATCGGACGGTATCGCTCAACTCTACTCACGGCTGATCGCTATCTTTGTGGGTGAAATTTGTAGGCTGCTAATGTAGAGGTACTCTGCCCCATACTTTGTGGGTGAAATTTGTAAGCGGCTTCTGATACTTGTAAGCTGCTTCTGTTATGTGGGTAAAATTTTAAAGTGGACTGGAAGCAGCGAGCCTCAGTCTCTGTGAGCCTAAGTCATTTCCTTACTCACATTTGTTTGTAGGGCAATTGTTCTGCTTTAACCCCCATCTAGAATCCTTTTGAAGCCCCCTAGCCCTGACTATGACCATTCTATAGCTGTTTTAAAGCATTGAAATTCACGTCCCCATTGATTTCTATTGGGACTGGTTCCAGGTTCAAGTTCAAGGTCAATTTCAGACTCCAACAAACCTTTTTATTGTATGTTCGTTGAACCTGAACATCCACGGGTTCACTCATTTCTGGTCAGTACCACCAGTATACTTCAGTAGTCTAGACACAAGTCTTTGGAAAACACTGGGGAGTGAGTTCTTTATCCAGCTATAATCAAATTTCTAATTAAATGGTTTGTCTAGAGCGCAGACTAACCTCATCCTATACCACATTGGCCTCTAGTGCTGTTGGGACGTTATTCAAAATCTCAATAGTTGACCTGAAAATCTTGGAACAAGGGGCAGGAGGGTTCATTTGTAGAAATCTGCATTTGGAAAGACATAATTTGGTGAAGTAGCCTCTTAAAAACCATAACCAAATCGGTGACATGGTTTAGTTGTGTTGTAGTTATGACTTGTACTGAATTTTTTTTTTGAGAAGTGGCTTCAAATTTGGGTCCAGTATTTGATATTGGGGGGATCACGATTACAGATACGAGAGTCCTGATAGTGGAATATTTTTAACATTAGTTTTAACATCTTCGATCATACTTTTTACTTTTTTTTAGTTGTGATATCAAAGTTATGAATAGAGTTTAGTCTTCTAATGGTTAAAGGCAAGTTTTTGTCTGGGATGCGAGGTTATTTAGCAGCAGACACACTGGAGAGTAGTAAAGGTGTACAAGGCCGGTGGATGTATTTTACAATGTGCTAAGTGGTTAGCGACAGGTCCACTGAACAAGAGGCCTCGGGGGAGCCATTGCTGTTTGGTATAGATAGAAAAAGCTTTGTAGCAAAAAATGGGCCAAACCTTTAAAGAGCGATTCTAGCCATTATCTAGTTTGCACTCAATCTATTTTCAGTAAAAATATATGCTTGCGTGTTGTTCTATAGTGGGAAAATGAGGTTGTAAAATGGGCCTTTCAGCATATGATAAAGGGATTATCCGACTTTTAATACAATTTTTATTTTTTTATGGTAATGCCACCGTCTACTAATCCCCTGCCTCTTCAGCACTGTCTGTATATGGTCCACTTGGTCTTTGCATTGAGTAGAACTTTATATTAGCTCAGTTTAACCAGTCTAGCCAATGTTATGTGATGGGATCGTAGACTGGTAGAGTTGCAGCAATGGTTACTGAGAAGATAAATCACTGTATGTTGTTGCAAATTTATTTTTTATTTATACTTCTTAAAAAAAATAATAAAAAAATTTCTTTAAAATATTTCAGTTGTGATTTTTTTTATCTCAAACCATTATTTTGTTTAATACTGTTACATTTTAGTTAATATTTAACCAATTTTAGACTTAAATTTGTTTATAAATTTTAGTTACCAAAATTTTCATCATGTTCATGGAAAATTAATTTTTATAGACTTTTTTATATGCTCAGAGCCCGTTTGACAACAACAAAATAAGACTCTACAGAACTACAGTATATTATCCATAGACATTTCTTGCACATTTTGTTCTCTCCGAAAATCAACACCTTGTGGAATATGGCTCATATAACACAACTTCTGCACATTTTTGTGTGCCATTTTTGTGTAGCCCATAGTGATGAGCGAGTATACTTGTTGCTCAGGTTTTCCCGAGCATGCTCGGGTGGTCTCTGAGTATTTTGGCATGCTCGGAGATTTAGTTTTCATTGCCTCAGCTGCATGATTTGTGACTGCTAGACAGCTTGAATACATGTGTGGAATGCCTGTTAGTTAGGGAATTCTCACATGTATTCAGCCTGTCTACAAGTCGCAAATCATGCAGCTGAGACGACGAAATCTAAATCTCCGAGCATGCCAAAATACTCGGAGACCACCCAAGCATGCTCGGGGACATCTGAGCAACAATGCTACTCGCTCATCACTAGTAGCCCATGGATTTATATGGGCACTACGTTATCGATTTATGAGCACTTAGCCTTGGAAAATTGGTTGCCAATAATCAGTTCTACTTATCTTAAAATTGGATAAAAATTTGCGCTTGGCCAATTGGGATGCCAATGTAGTCATAGATGGCACAAAACAATTGAAAATAATGATTGACCATGAGTAAAGTCCTTTAAGTTCATAGTATTGGATATTTAAGGAGACAAACTAATTAAATATTTTAAGGTCTGATAAACCAACTAAAATGAGAAAGGGAAAAATAGCGGTCACTGGGGGAGCGCCGTGAGGCAAGTCCGAGAGGGCTCAGTGTCAGTAGGAGAACCACTGCAGCTCCAGCTACACACCTCCAAGGGAGGAAAAATTGCTGTAAGAGTTAAGACACATGGTCTGAGGAGCGCTTGGAAAAACAAGATACAGATTATTATTATTATTATTATTTATAATTATAGCGCCATTTATTCCATGGTGCTTTACATGTGAGGAGGGGTATACATAATACATACAAGTACAGTAATCTTAAACAATACAAGTCACGACTGGTACAGGATGAGAGAGGACCCTTCCCGTGAGGGCTCACAATCTACAAGGGATGGATGAGGATACAGTAGGCGAGGGAAGAGCTGGTCGTGCAGCAGTTTGGTGGATCGGTGGTTACTGCAGGTTGTAAGCTTGTCGGAGGATCTTCAGGTTCTTTTTGAAGGTTTCCATGGTAGGCAAGAGTTTGATATGTTGTGGTAGAGAGTTCCAGAGAAGGGGGGCTGTGCGGGAGAAGTCTTGTATGCGATTGTGGGAAGAGGAGATAAGAGGGGAGTACAGAAGATCCTGTGAGGAGCGGAGGTTTCGTGCAGGTAAGTACCGGGAGATGAGGTCACAGATGTATGGAGGACTCAGGTTGTGGATGGCTTTGTATGTCATGGTTAGGGTTTTGAACAGGAGTCTTTGGGTAATGGGGAGCCAGTGCAGGGATTGACAGAGGGGAGAGGCCGGGGAATAGTGGGGGGACAGGTGGATTAGTCAGGCAGCCGAGTTTAGAATAGATTGAAGGGGTGCGAGAGTGTTAGAGGGAAGGCCACAGAGCAGGAGGTTGCAGTAGTCAAGGCAGAAGATGATGAGGGCATGGATTAGGGTTTTTGCAGATTCTTGGTTGAGGAATGTACGGATCTGTGAAATATTTTTGAGTTGATGTTGGCAGGAAGTGGAAAGGGCTTGAATATGTGGTTTGAAAGAGAGATCAGTGTCAAGGATAACCTCGAGGCAGCGAGCTTGTGGGACTGGAGAGAGTGGGCAGCCGTTTACTTTAATGGATAGGTCCGTTGGGGGGTCACATGAGATGGGGGAAAGATGATTAATTCTGTTTTGTCCATATTAAGTTTTAGAAATCTAGCGGAGAAGAAGGATGAAATAGCAGACAGACATTGAGGGATTCTGTTAGCAGGGAGGTGATACTGGTCCAGAGATGTAGATCTGTGTGTCATCCGCATAGAGGTGATACTGAAAGCCATGAGATTCTATGAGCTGTCTGAGGCCGAAGGTGTAACCAGAGAAGAGCAGGGGCCCTAGGACTGAACCTTGTGGATGTATTGTTTCAATCCACAACGCGTTTCGACGGTGGTACCGTCTTCATCAGGTGACAGTTTGATAAACCAACTAGAACACTTTTGACCAAAAACAGACCTAAAATATAACTTTTATTAAGACTTTCATAAAAAAGATAGAAACATAAAATGCTGAATAGGTCAGACACGGGTGCCTGATACATTATACAGCCAGGAAATAAAATCACAAACAGAAAATAATCTAGGGAAACAGATCCACAATAGTCCGCTTCCCTACCTGGCAGAGGAGTTTGGCACCCTAGGGGGAAAGTGTGACACCCCAGAGTCCGGTTGTCACAGTGACATTGCCTCCCTCTAAGAGGTGAAGTAATGCTTGGAGGCAGAAAGGGGACCCCCATGCCAGGTAACATAGATTAAATCACAATTCCTGCTGCCGGTCAGAAAAGGGAGCTGCCTTATAAATTCTGGCCAGCAGATGAGGTTGGTGAGTCAGCTAGAAGTTAGCTGAGGGAGTTGTCATGGAAACAAGAGCAGCTGTGAGCTGTGAGCAAATGACAAGACAGTTAAACGTGAGGTAAAAAGATCTTTCTGGAAGTTCATGACAGGGAGCTGATCTGTGAGGAGCTGGTGAGGGGAAGCTGATCTATGAAGAGGGAAAGGACATGAGCAGAGACAGAGAGGCTCTGGGGAAGCTACAAACTGCATATAGCAGACCCCATAGCGAAGCGCTAATAGAGAGAAAAGGGACACCAGAGTCCTTGGTGGTCAGGAGCTGTATGCCCTGATCGCCGAATCTGAAGGTACAGGGGATTGTAAATTCCTGTGCGACATTGAACACCTGAGGTCACGGCATCAAATAAGGAGCCTGGGGCTGACGTTGAAAGGGACGTAACCGTGGATTAGGCTCATGCTGACAGCCGTACAGGCTAGTGAAATCATCACGCAATTAAGGGTCACAGTTTAGTTATAAACAGCAGAGACCTGCACACAAAGCGCAGACGGAAGGTCCTAAACTCCCACCTGGCAGGGTGGATCCCCTGAATGCCTCCAGGCGAGCCGGACTCATTCCATCACCTGTATGTGGTACTCCAGACTGCAACCTATTACCAGTAAAAGGTAAAGAAACTGCTCCTCTCTGTGTCCTTCTCTCATTTCTCTGCACCCCATCATTCACAGCCATCTTAATTATTAATCAAACATCTTTGCTCTGGGACTATTGCTCTACATGTGTAGAGCTATTTTCACCTCAGCTGCGACACACCAACAGTCTCAGGGGAACAACACCGCAGCGCTGGTCACCTCTGACCAGAATACCACAGGTGGCGTCACGTATTTAATCTTCTATAAACTTCTTCTTCATTTTTACGACATCTAGCAACATCACAACCAACTTTCCCCATTTTTCCCCCCTAATTTATTATTTAATGGACGCCGCAGGGTCACGGACAGGGTCACAGCCGCATGACACCGTCCCCCATTAAAGTCGACGGGCCCGGTACCGAGTACTCCACGGCCCTGCCTGCCCACGCTCACGCGCACGCCCGGGGCGCTCCAGAAGCATTGTGGCGCCTCCTCTAAGCAGCAGCTAGCCCTGTCTGACCCTAAAAGTAAATCCTTCACCAAGCCATCACCGTCACCTATAAAGTGCTTAAGTGTGTAGAACCTGCTGTAGATATGTTGTATAAGTAACAGATGCATCTCTAATGATTAGATATAGTATTTTAGTCCAATGACTATAAATATATCATGCCTAAGGCATCTAATCAAATCTTGGGGTTATCAAAAATACTTAATGCATAGTTCACCTCCCAAGGAAATACACTCAAAAACAAATGTCATAGCAAACTATTTTCTAATGACACATACTGTATGATATAATTGGTAATAAATTAAGGACATTTTGCCCCTTAATAAACTACCTCTCAAGATACACTCAGAATCAGAAAGCATAGAAAAGTATGTCTCAATGACACGAGTGATATTTTAAGTATTAGGTTGGGGGCATTCCATCCTTTAGTAGGTCACCTCATAGGAGAATATGCCGTATCAGATATTAGAGCAGACCATGTCTCAATGACATATCAAAGATATTATTACATCAGGGTTATTTTTTAAATGGAACACCTCTCAAGAGGATACGCTCCCAATCAGAGATTTGAACAAAAAAAGTCACCTTGACATATAAGAAGTCTTATTTACATGTATAAACTTACTGATATCTTATCCCTTAATGCTAAATCTCTCAAGGGAAATACACCCCAAATCCAATATCAGAGCGCACTAAATGTCTCATTGACACATCAGAAATATACACTCACTGGCCACTTTATTAGGTACACCATGCTAGTAACGGGTTGGACCCCCTTTTGCCTTCAGAACTGCCTCAATTCTTCGTGGCAGAGATTCAACAAGGTGCTGGAAGCATTCCTCAGAGATTTTGGACCATATTGACATGATGGCATCACACAGTTGGCGCAGATTTGTCGGCTGCACATCCCTGATGCGAATCTCCCGTTCCACCACATCCCAAAGATGCTCTATTGGATTGAGATCTGGTGACTGAGGAGGCCATTTGAGTACAGTGAACTCATTGTCATGTTCAAGAAACCAATCTGAGATGATTCGAGCTTTATGACATGGCGCATTATCCTGCTGAAAGTAGCCATCAGATGCCTGTTCTTAGCTGAGAGGAGTGGTACCCAGTGTGGTCTTCTGCTGCTGTAGCCCATCTGCCTCAAAGTTCGACGCACTGTGCGTTCAGAGATGCTCTTCTGCCTACCTTGGTTGTAACGGGTGGCAATTTGAGTCACTGTTGCCTTTCTATCAGCTCGAACCAGTATGCCCATTCTCCTCTGACCTCTGGCATCAACAAGGCATTTCCAGCCACAGAACTGCCGCTCACTGGATTTTTTTTCTTTTTCGGACCATTCTCTGTAAACCCTAGAGATGGTTGTGCGTGAAAATCCCAGTAGATCAGCAGTTTCTGAAATACTCAGACCAGCCCTTCTGGCACCAACAATCATGCCACGTTCAAAGGCACTCAAATCACCTTTCTTCCCCATACTGATGCTCGGTTTGAACTGCAGGAGATTGTCTTGACCATGTCTACATGCCTAAATGCACTGAGTTGCCGCCATGTGATTGGCTGATTAGAAATTAAGTCTTAACACACAGTTGGACAGGTGTACCTAATAAAGTGGCCAGTGAGTGTATATATACCATTGTGCAACTCTCACTGGGCATTACCGCCAGGTTCAACAGCATGTAACAACATAGTCAATTTTAACTAAGCTTCTAGATGAATGTGTCCCATCCCGACGCATTTCCCCCCTCTCTTAGATGAATTCAGGGGTTCATCAGGGAATTCGAGAAGTGAGGGGCTCGGATCAGCACCCAATCACCCAGACCGCATAGTAAAATTTCTGCCAATGTGTGTGAACCCCTGAATTCATCTAAGACTAGTTTCACATTTGCATTTGGAGGCGCAGCGGATGCTCGCCGTGAAGCTCTGCCCCTTGCTGTGCCTCCTCCGGTCAGCTCTGCCTATGGGCAATCGCACCAAAATTCAACATGTTGCGTTTTGGAGCAGGTCGTCGCACCATCAAAATGACGCATGCATTAGCAAATGCATACCTGCGCACGACATGCGTACCCAATGCTAAAGATAGGGTACACAGGCCGCATGCAGCGGCTTGCGCCCATAGGCAGAGCTGACCGAAGGAGGCGCAGTAGGGGGCAGAGCTTAACGGCGAGCATCCGCTGTGCCTCCAAACGCAAATATGAAACTAGCCTAAGAGAGGGGGAAACGCCTCGGGATGGGACACATTCACCTAGAAGTTAGATATAGTTTACTATGTTGTGGATCTGTTTCCCTAGATTATTTTCTATTTGTGACTTTATTGCCTGGCTGTTTAATCTATCCGGCACCCGTGTCTGACCTACTCACCATTTTATGTTTCTATCTTTTTATGAGAGTATTAATAAAAGTTATATTTTAGGTCTGTTTTTGGTCGAAGGTGTTCTAGCACGGGATATTTCCATAGAGATAGACGTACCAGCAGTTGCATGTGCCCCATAGTTCACCTATATTACCAGCTTGGGAAAAAAAGACCGAACAAACATTTTACACAAAAAAACCCTGATGTCAGGACATTTCATCCACTCCTATTATGTCATCCAGCCAAAGGGTCATTTACTTAAGTGGAAACTGTGTAGCGTCAATTATCCCATTGCAAGAAATCCGATATTTCCTTGCACTACCGGATAATTACTGATTGGTGGTTTGGGGTCACCGCATGTTTGTTCTTTTTCAATATGTTAATAACCGAACCTCACAGTATTTAATTAGTATGAAAAATACTTGGCAGCCGTCAACGTTTCCTGCCTGTTTGCCTAGAAAACATTTTATTCATGCTGACTCCATTACAAGAGATGAAAATGCTGCCATAGCCAGTTATTATTGTACTACAAGTCCCAGCAGCATACTGGCATTGTGTCCAATTTTGAGCATATTTAGTTTCCAACAAATATAGTAGGAAGATAGGCGAAATCCGAAGTGGTCGGTTACAATATTTTGGCATGGGGCAGCAGGTTGGGTACAGGTCATAAAAATCTAATTAACCCTAAGTTACCATATGGGGGTAGTATAGCATAGATTGTTCCTGAAAATGAAGAGATAACAACACCAGAAATAATAATAATATAAATAATAATAATTAATACATTTAATCCCTTAGTGACAGAGCTACAGTAATTTGGTACTTAGTGACCAAGCAAATTTTTACAATTCTGACCAATGTCAATTTGTGAAGTTATAGTTCTGGAATGCTTCAACGTATCCCACTCATTCTGAAACTGTTTTTCTGTGACATATTGTACTTCATGTTAGTGGTAAAATTTCTTCGATATAACTTATGTTTATTTATGAAAAAAGGAAATTTGGCCAAAATTTTGAAAATTTAGCAATTTTCAAACTTTTAGTTTTTTACCTTTAAGTCAGGGGTGTCACACAAAATAATTAATAAATAACATTTCCCACATGTCTACTTTACATCAGCACAATTTTGGAAACATAATTTTTTTTCTTAGGACGTTATAAGGATTAAAATTTCACCAGCGATTTCTAGTTTTTCCAACAAAATTTTTTTTAGGGACCACCTCACATTTGAAGTGAGTTTGGGGGTCAATATTACAGAAAATACCCAAAAGTGACACCATTATAAAAACTGCATCCCTCAAGGTGCGCAAAACCACATTCAAGAAGTTTATTAAGCCTTCACGTGCTTCACAAGAACTAAAGCAATGTGGAAGAAAAAAATGAACATTTTACTTTTGTCACAAAAAAGAGTATCGGGAGAAAACGAACCACAACAGTTGTTGTGTACGCTAATACCCCGCATATGGGGGAAAGCCACTGTTTGGGTGCATGGCAGGGCTCAGATGGGAGGGAGCACCATTTGACTTTTTGAATGCAAACTTGGCTTGAATCAATAGCTGCGCCATGTTGTGTTTTTTAATACCCCTGACGTACCTAAACAGTGAAACCCCCCAATTCAAACTCCTACCCTAACCCCAACACAAACCTAACCCTAATCCCAACCCTAACCATAGTCCCAACCATAACCACAACCATAACCCTAACCCAAACCCTAACCCTAGACCAACCCAAACTTTAGCTCAACCCTAACTTTAACCAAACCATAACCCTAGCCCCAACAGTAACTTTAGCCCCAATCCTAACTTTAGCATAACCCTAACCCAAGCCCCAACCCTAACCTTAACTCTAGCCCCAACCCTAACCCTAGCCCTAGCCCAACTCTAACCCTAATGTAAAAATGGAAATAAACATTTTTTTATTATTATTTTTACCTAAGGGGGTGATAAAAGGGAGTTTGAATTAGTATTTTTTTATTTTGATCACTTTGATAGGGTCTATCACAGTGATAACAATGAATCAATAGGAGAAATTTCCTATTGTCGCCGGGTGTCGGCCGGCAGATCTCAGCGGGTGCACTGCACATGCGCCCGCCATTTTCTTCACGGAGGAAGATGCTGCCGGCTGGGAAACATCATGGGGGAATGTAGGAGGATCCAGGGACATCAGAGATACTGGGGGGATCGGGGAACCCCATTTCTCTCTCCTATTATTTGCTATCACATCAGCGGAGATATTGGAAAATCGGACATTTTTTGCGGTCATCGTTATTTCATGAATAAAACTGACCCGAATCATGTTCGAGTAGCCCTTATTCCCCTTTTTACTCTTATTACCCTTATTTATCAGTGCTGTTAAAAATTGGCGCTGAGGAATAAGTAACCTTAAACTGCCGCCATTAGAAGGCGTATCGGAGGTCGTTAATTGGTTAAATACATATAATAAGGGTGCTAAAAAATGTGAAATACCAAAATAACTAATGATAGTAACAATGATTATAATAAAATATTTTAATGATTCCAAAAATTTAACCCGTTCATGAACAGCGCTGTGGGAGGTACATTTCAGCAAAACGCCGTACAGGCAGTTGTGGCAGCTTACTCCAAGTGCCGGCTCGATCAAAAGCATGTGTCCGCACAATATAAGACCTGGCATTCTGCAACAACAGACACTATTAGTACCATTTGTACCCATTTTCCCATGGGACAATGTACAATCTGGGGCTAAAACAAAAGTTATGGTAAAAATGTAATTATGTTTTCATCACCACCCAATGGTATAAAATTCTGTGACACACATGTGATCACTGCACCTCTAAATGAATAGATTGAGATGTGCAGTTTGTAAAATGAGGTTACTTATGGGGTATGGTTTGCTATTCTGTCACTTCAGGGACTCTGCCAATGTGGCATGGCACTCCCAAACTATTCCAACAAAATTTGGTCTACAATATGCTGCCCTTCCCTTCTGTGCTTTGAACTGTGCCTCAGTAGTAGTTTTTGAGCACAAATGAGGTATTGGCGTACTCAGGATATATTGTGTAACATATTTTGTTGTCCATTTTTTTTATATTATCCCTTTTGAAAATTGAAAATTTTGGGCCAAAGTACCATCTTAGTGGAAAAATTCTCGCTACACCACTAGATTAATTCCAAGAAAGGTGTAGTTTCCAAAAAGGGGTCACTGCTGTTTTGGCATGTCAGGGGTTTTTCAAATGTGACATGACTCAAATGTGACAACCTCTTTCTGTCAAAATTACACTTTAGAGTTCAGTTGGCTCTCCTTCACTTCCGAGTCCTGCCATGTGCCACATATGAGGTATTGGTTTGCTCGGGACTAATTGCACAACAAATTATGTAGTTCTTTTTCTCTTGTAAGCCTTGTGAAAATTAAAAAAATTGTGGCTGAAGCCACATTTTTGAGTGAAAATCTATTTTTTAATTTTCATGGCTCAACGGTATAAAATTCTGTGAAGCATCTGTGGGTTCAAGGTGCTCCCAACAACTCTAGGTGTAGATGTCACTTTCAAAATGTGGTCACTTGTGGGATTTTTCACCATTTAGGGACATCAAGGACTCAAACTCGACATGATGTCAGCTACCTTCTAAGCCCTGGCTCACATAAATTATTTGATATGGAGACATTTATGTACTAATTTCTCTATCTGTGCTTTTTAAGTATTAAGAGTTGTATTGGATTTTAATAGTATCTAGAATAAAAGTTATATTTTAATATTACATATACCCTTGCTGCTATCGCTATTCTATTGGGTATTAACATTGAGCAACCAATGTGATGTGGTCCCTAAAAAAGCAGTTTTGTAAATTTTATTGGGAAAATGAGACATTGCTGGTAAACTTTTAAAGTGAACCTGTTAATAGGATTGTGCTGAGTAACCTACAGACACTGTCAGGTTGGGGCCGTTATACTGACTAAAGAGAGTCAAGTGGCAAGAAGCAGCGTGTATGTAATGGCCAGGATCACCCATAAAATTATACCTTGGTTGATGAGATCTGTCTTGTGGTTGTTGTTTTATCTGTATTTGTAGTTTTCAGTTAATGAGATTCTCATGCTCCGAGGCGGCCTTCGAATGGGTCTTCCTTTGATGCTCTGCTTCCATATGAATCAGTATGGGCTTATGACAGGTCACTGATCCCTCAGTGGCCTGTCCCCTATTATGCGTACCGCATAGAATACTGTTTGAAAAAGCAAATATTTATCAGGTAGGCTTAATTATTATAATTATTATTATTATTATTATTAACTATTTTCTAGTACAAACTATTTTTATTCCCATTTCTCAATTCTGAGATTTGAATAGGTTATTCCTAATATCTTTTCAAATATTTTCAACATCATTCAGTTCTACATTAAAGTCTTCAGGGAAGTCGGAAGGGTGTCTCCAGGTAATTATTACTAATAGAATTAATATTATTATAGGTTTTTCTAGTATTTCACATATTCTATTACTTTTATTATATGTATTTAATTTTATTTAAATGTTTACATTTATTATTTTACATATTTATTATTATGATTATTGTTATTATTATTATTATTATTATTAATGAAATATCTATTAGTTCAAACTTAACTTTGCTTAGAGTTAAAAAGTAATACAAACCAATAAATTTATATATTTAATAAAAGTAATAAAAATGTAAAATAATAGAAAAAACAATAGTGATAATATTGATAATTAGAAAATCTAAAAAAAATAATAATTATGATATTATTATTATTATTATTATTATTATTATTATTATTATTATTTTATCAGTTTTTCTATTTTACATTGTTACTTTTATTATATATATTTTATTTATTTTTTTTTTATTACTTTTAACTCAAAATTGTAAAATATTTGATCCAGTTAAAGATGAATGAATCATGAAATATACTAAGAAACTTGGAAATTCTTTAAAAAACTGAAAGAATTTGCTCATACTAAGCAGTGCTTAAAAGTTTGTGAACCCTTCTGAACTTTCCATATTTTTGCAAAAATATGACCTGAAACTACACAGATATACAGGGAGGCCTTTAAATTAAATTATATTCATTGCTGAGTCCATTCTTTCTTGTCTTGCGATATTCACGTATCTAGAAACACTCAGGAGGGCAGCTCTTCTTCCCTACACGGCCATCTATCTCTGTCAGAGACGTTTACAGTCAACGCTTCCCTCTCGCCCACAATTATAAGGCAGGAAAATGCTGCTAAGTGCTTGGCAGCAGATAGATGAATGCACAAGTTCCATTGCAAGACGCAGCAGGATTGATTAAGGAGTGATGTGAATGTATCTGAGCCTTCCTGAGCATCTCACATGTCATCAGGAATGTGCCAACAACACCTTTCTAGGTGATCTGCTTGCCCAAGAAGTTTAATTGCCTTTCGAGGGTCTGCCATTTTTTAGTTTGGTTTTTATTATTATTGTTCATTTTTATAGTGCCATTTATTCCATGGTGCATTACATGTGAAAAAGGGGCATACATAGACAAATGCAATAAACATGAGCAATACAAGGTACACACAAAAACAGAAGATGAGAGGATCCTACCCGCAAGGGCTCACAGTCTACAGGGTATGGGAGAGGATACAGAAGGAGAGGATAGAGCTGGTCATTCGGCGGTTCAGTAGACTGAGGATCACTGCAGGTTGCAGGCTTGTCGAAATAGGTGGGTCTTCAGGTTCCTTTTGAAGTTTTCCGTGGAAAGGCTGTTGTGTTGGGATAAAGAGTTCCAGAGTATGTGGGGAGCATAGGAGAAGTCTTGTATGCGGTTGAAGGAAGAAGAGATAAGAGGGGAGTAGAGAAGGAGATCCTGAGAGGATCGAAAGTTATATTTAGGTAAGTACCATGAAACCATGTCACAGATGTATGGAGGAGACAGGTTGTGGATGGCTTTGCATGTCATAGTTAGGGTTTTAAACTGAAGTCTCTTGGCAATAGGAAGCCATTGAAAGGCTTGGCAGAGAGGAGAGGCCGGGGAATAATGAGCAGACATGTGGATTAATCTTTCAGCGTAGTTTAGGATAAATTGGAGTGGTGCAAGAGTGCTAGAGGGGAGGCCAGAGAGTAGGAAGTTGCAGTAGTCGAGGTGGGAGATAATGAGGGCGTGCACAAGCATTTTTGCAGTTTCTTGGTCAAGGAATCATAGAATCATAGAATCATAGAATCGTAGAGTTGGAAGGGACCTCCTGGGCCATCTGGTCCAACCCCCTGCTCAAAGCAGGATTTGCTAAATCATCCCAGTCAGATGTCTGTCCAGCCTCTGTTTGAAGACTTCCATTGAAGGAGAACTCACCACTTCTTGTGGCAGCCTGTTCCACTCATTGATCACTCTAACTGTCAAAAAGTTTTTTCTAATATCTAATCTGTGTCTCCTCCCATTCAGTTTCATCCCATTGCTTCTAGTCTTTCCTTGTGCAAATGAGAATAAAGTTGATCCTTCTACAATGTGACAGCCCTTTAGATATTTGTAGACAGTTATTAAGTCTCCTCTCAGTCTTCTCTTTTGCAAACTAAACATTCCCAAATCCTGCAACCTTTCCTCATAAGACAGGGTTTGCAGACCGGTCACCATTCTGGTCGCTCTTTTCTGAACTTGCTCCAGTTTGTTGATGTCTTTTTTAAAATGTGGTGCCCAAAACTGGACACAGTATTCCAGATGAGGTCTGATCAAAGAGGAGTAGAGGGAAATAATGACTTCACGTGATCTAGACTGTATGCTTCTGTTAATACATCCTAGAATTGCATTTGCCTTTTTTGCTGCTGCATCACACTGTTGACTCATATTCAGTCTGTGATCTATTAGTATACCCAAGTCTTTTTCACATGTGCTGTCACTTAGCCCTATTCCTCCCATTCTGTATATGCTTTTTTCATTTTTATTGCCCAGATGTAGTACTTTGCATTTCTCCCTGTTAAAAACCATTCTGTTAGTTGCTGTCCACTTCTCCAGTTTATTTATATATTTTTGAATCCTCTCTCTCTTCTCTAGTATTAGCTATCCCTCCTAGCTTTGTGTCATCAGCAAATTTAATCAGTTTACCCTCAATTCCTTCATCTAAATCATTGATAAAGATGTTGAACAATACAGGGCCAAGGACAGAGCCCTGTGGTACCCCACTTGAGACATTCTTCCAACTGGATATGCAGCCATTTACGACCACTCTTTGGGTCCGATCACTAAGCCAGTTTTGAATCCACCTAACAGTTGCCTTGTCCATTCCATACTTAGTCATTTTTTCAATAAGGATTGTATGAGAGACTTTGTCAAAGGCTTTGCTGAAGTCAAGATATACTATATCTACAGCATTTCCTTGATCCGCCCAATCAGTGATTCCATCATAGAAGGAAATTAAGTTAGTCTGACATGACTTATTAGTTACAAACCCATGCTGACTCTGTTTAATCACTTCATTCTTATCCAGGTACTGACATACATGTTGTTTAATAATTTGTTCAAAGATCTCTCCTGGTATAGAAGTCAGACTCACCGGCCTATAGTTGCCTGGGTCCACCTTCTTCCCCTTTTGGAAGATAGGAACAACATTTGCTCTTCTCCAGTCTTCTGGCACTTCTGTTCTCCAAGAATTTTCAAAGATTATGGAGAGGGGTTCAAAAATTTCTTCTGCTATCTCCTTCAGTACTCTGGGGTGTAATTCATCTGGACCTGGAGACTTGAATTCATTTAGGTTAGCTAAGTGTTTCCTCACTATCTTTCTGTTTATAGATATCCTGGATTCTTCTATTCCCTTAATAGGACAGTGAAGAACAGTTGATGTTACATTTCCTTTCTGAGAGAAAACAGATGCAAAATAGGAATTTAAAAGTTCAGCCTTCTCAACATCCTGTCTTACCATTTCATAATTTTCATCCTGTAAAAATCCTATAGCATCTTTGACTTTTCTTTTACTTTTGACATATCCCCAAAATCCTTTATTATTGCTTTTGACATCTCTTGCAAGCCTCAATTCATTTTCAGCTTTAGCTAATCTGATTTGTGCCCTCCAGGTTCTGCAGACAGCATTATATTCTTCTTTAAATATGCCTCCCTCTTTCCATTTTATAAACATTTTTTTCTTCCTTTTTAGCATGTGCTTAAGTTCTGTGTTCATCCATCCTGGTTTCCTTAAATGCTTCTTATTCTTCCCTTTTTTCGGAATTGTTAACAACTGTGCTTTGAGAATTTCATTTTTCAAGATTTCCCATCCTTCCTGGACATTTTTGTCTTTAAGGATATCCAGCCAATGGATCCCTCCAATTCTCTTTCTGAATCCCTTAAAATCTGCCTTTCTGAAATCTAACCTTGACGTCTGAGTCTTCACAGGTCTTCCGCCTCTAGTTATCCAAAATTCTATAATAGCATGGTCGCTACCTCCTAGGGTCCCAGCCAATTTTACCTCCTCAACCATTTCCTCCCTGTTTATAAGGATTAGATCCAAGGTAGCAGTTCCCCTTGTTTTCTCCCTTACCTTTTGGAAGATAAAGTTGTCAGCAACAGAGGATAAGAATTTCCTTGACCTGTTAGTTTTGCCTGAGAGAGATTCCCAACAAATGTCTGGATAGTTGAAATCTCCCATGACAACTATGTCATATTTTTTGGAGAACTTGGCCATTTGATGCATAAAGAGTTCATCCATGTCTTCAGCTTGCACAGGCGGCCTGTAGCAAATGCCTACAATGGTGTCCTTTCCATTGTTCTGTCCTTGTATTCTTACCCAAACAGTTTCCACAGAACTTCCAGTCTCTGAAGCTTCAATCTCTGTGCAAATATACGCGTTTCTAACATACAATGCGACACCTCCTCCTCGTTTATCAAGTCTGTTTCTTGCAAATAAGTTGTATCCTTCTAGTCTTGTATTCCAATCATGTGTATTGTCCCACCAAGTTTCAGTGATTCCAATGACATCATATTTCTTTTCCTGTGTTAGTAGTTCCAATTATCCTTGTTTGCTGCCCATGCTTTGTGCATTAGTATAGAAACATTTTAGTTTGTGATAGGTTTCTCTTTCTCCAATATTTTTATTAATTAGATTCTTTTGTCTTTGTTCTTCCTTTCCACTTCTAATAGCAGAGTTCTCAATAGCATTTGTCAGGTGTATGACTTTTTCTGGTCTTTTGCTTCCCTTCCCATGATGTTCTGGTTTAAAGCTCTCCTTACAAGTGTAGCAAGGCGACTTCCAAATACATGCTTTCCAGTCTTCGTAAGGTGCACCCCATCTCTAGTAAGAAGTCCATCGTATAAGTAATTCACTCCGTGATCCAGAAATCCAAATCTTTGCTGACGGCACCATCGACGTAGCCAGTTGTTCACCTGCAGAATCTTATTCCACCTCCTTGTTCCATGGCCATCCACTGGGAGGATGGAAGAGAAGACCACCTGCGCTCCCAGTTCTTTCACTTTCTTGCCTAAGTCTTCAAAGTCTCTGCAGATGGTTTCCAGGTCATTTCTTGCGGTGTCATTTGTCCCCACCTGTAGTAGCAGGAATGGGTAGTCATCTGTAGGTCTGAAGAGTCCTGATATCCTGTCAGACACATCTTTAATTTTTGCACCTGGAAGACAGCACATTTCTCTTGAAGTTATATCCGGTCTGCAGATAGCGGCCTCTGTTCCTCTCAACAGGGAATCCCCCATGACCACCAATCTCCGTTTCTTCTTCAAAACATTTTTCTTTCTCCATCCAGGAGGACTCTGAAGGTGTACAAGGTTGCTGTTTCTTGGCAAAGTCTTATCCTGATGTATTTCTTCATCGTTTTCCGGCGTGAGAGCCTGGTACTGGTTCCTGAGCAGTGTGGGTGCTAACTGCCTCCTGATCCTCCTGCTTCTCTGGGTCACATGTCTCCATTCCTCTGTTTCTTCAGGTGCACTTCGAATTTCTTCTCTTTCTGTAACATGAAGAGATAATTCTGCTCTGTCGAAGAACTCTTCACCTTCCTTAATGATCTTCAACGTAGCTAACTTCTCTTCGAGATTTTGCAACTTTTCCTCCAACAGGGACACAAGCTTGCATTTGTGGCATGTGAAGTTTGGCTTTTCCACTGGTAAGTCTGTGAACATGTAGCAAGAAATGCAGCTCACCAAATGGCTCCTGGCCTTTTCCATATTGAGATTTCTTAAAAACGATGAAAGATGAGCCTATCGGTGCGCGGTTTTCCGATTTCCTCTTTTCAGCTGCAATGGCCAAAACCCAGTGATTGTTGAGCTCGCGGAGACTCTTCACTTATCCCAGAAGGCACTGGGAATATGCAAATGATCTCCTCAAGACTCTTCCCCTGGTTTTCCGATTTCCTCTTTTCAGCTGCAACGGCCAAAACCCAGTGATTGTTGAGCTCGCGGAGACTCTTCACTTATCCCAGAAGGCACTGGGAATTTGCAAATGATCTCCTCAAGACTCTTCCCCTGGTTTTCCGATTTCCTCTTTTCAGCTGCAACGGCCAAAACCCAGTGATCGTTGAGCTCACGGAGACTCTTCACTTATCCCAGAAGGCACTGGGAATATGCAAATGATCTCCTCAAGACTCTTCCCCTAGTTTTGTATGGATCCGGGAAATATTTTTGAGTTGGAGTCAGCAGGAGGAGCCAAGTGCTTGCATATGTGACATGAAAGAGCGGGCAGATTCGAGAATCACCCAAAGGCACTGAGCATGTGGGACTGTGGAAAGTGAGCAGTCATTGACATTGATAAATAGGTCTGGTGGAGGGGTAGAGTGAGATGGGGAAAGATGATTAATTCTGTTTTGTTCATGTTCAGTTTTATTAAGCGAGCAGAAAAGAAAGATGAAATAGCTGACAGACAGTGTGGGATTTTGGTCAATAGGGAGGTGATGTCAGTTCCATAAAGGTAGATCTGCGTGTCATCGGCATAGGGATGATACTGCAAACCGTGGGATTCTATGAGCTGTCCCATGCTGAAGGTGTAGATTGAGAAGAGCAGGGGTCATAGAACTGAGCTTTGGGGAACACCGTCAGACAAGGGGCAAGGTGAGGAGGTGGTGTGGGAGAGGGAGACACTGAATGTCCAGTCTGTTAGACGTAATGAGATCCAGGATAGGGTCAAATCTGTGATATCAAGAGATGAGAGAATCTGTAACAAGAGGGAATGGTCCACAGTGTCAAAGGCAGAAGACAGGTCCAGGAGAAGGAGGACAGAGTAGTGTTGCTTGCTGTTGGCGGTTAGTAGGTCATTGGTGACTTTAGAGGGAGCAGGAGGAGAGGTGGGAGGACAGTTCAAGATGGACATGCTGTTCCAGTAGTTTAGAGGCATAACTGAGAAGTGATATTGGGCGATAGCTATACACAGAGGATGGGTCGAGCGAGGGCTTTTTGAGGATGGGTGTGATTGAGCCATGTTTGAAGGATGAGGGGAAGACACCATTTGTAAGTGAAAAGTTGAAGAGATGTGTTAGGGTTGTGATGAAGACTGTGTTGAGGTTAGGGATGAGGTGGGATGGGAGTGGGTCAAGAGTGCAAGTGGTGAGATGTGATCTTGACAGAAGAGGGGAGAGCTGATCTTCTGTTATGGTGGAGAAGCTGGTTTTGGAAGAATAGGGCTGAGCAGTTAAGAGGAGGGGCATTGGGGGCTGCAGGCCAAAGCTTTCTCTGATGTTATCAATCTTCTGCTTATAGAAAGAGGCAAAGTCTTCAGCAGAAATGAGAGGAGAGGGAGGAGGTGCTGGGGGATGGAGTAACATAGTAACATAGTTATTAAGGTTGAAGGAAGATTTTAAGTCCATCTAGTTCAGCCCATATCCTATCCTAACTTGCCCTAACATGTTGATCCAGAGGAAGGCAAAAAAACCCATGTGGCAAACAGTAAGCTTCACATTGGGGAAAAAAATTCCTTCCCAACTCCACATACGGCAATCAGACTAGCTCCCTGGATCAACACAATATTAAGGAAACTAGTGTATATACCGTGTAATATTATACTTTTCAAGAAAGGCATCCAGTCCCTTCTTAAATTTTAGAAGGGAATCACTCATTACAACATCATATGGCAGAGAGTTCCATAGTCTCATTGCTCTTACAGTAAAGAATCCGCATCTGTGAGTATGCTTAAACCTTCTTTCCTCCGGACGTAGAGGATGCCCCCTTGTCCCCATCACAGGTCTAAAAGTAAAAAGATCATTAGAAAGGTCTTTGCATTGTCCCCGCATATATTTATACATTGTAATAAGATCACCCCTAAGCCTTCGATTTTCCAAACTAAATAACCCCAAGTGTAATAACCTGTCTTGGTATTGCAGACCCCCTAGTTCCCTAATAACCTTGGTCGCTCTTCTCTGCACCCGCTCCAGTTCAGCTATGTCTTTCTTATACACCAGAGACCAGAACTGTACACAGTATTCTAAGTGTGGTCGCACTAGTGACTTATATAGAGGTATAATTATGTTCTCCTCATGAGCATCTATGCCTCTTTTAATGCATCCCATTATTTTATTTGCCTTTGCAGCACCTGCCTGACACTGGCCACTAAATGTGAGTTTGTCATCCACCCATACACCCAGGTCTTTTTCATTGACAGTTTTGCCCAATGTTTTACAATTAAGCACATAATTATACATCTTGTTCGTTCTACCCAAGTGCATGACCTTACATTTATCCCCATTAAAGCTCATTTGCCATTTATCAGCCCAAGCTTTTAGTTTACATAAATCCTCCTGAAATATAAAATTGTCCTCCTCTGTATTGATTACCCTGCAGAGTTTTGTGTCATCTGGAAATATTGAAATTCTACTCTCTATGCCCCCAACAAGGACATTAATAAATATGTTTAAAAGAAGCGGGCCCAAAACTGACCCCTGTGGTACCCCACTGCTAACCTTGACCCAGTCCGAGTGTGCGCCATTAATAACCACCCTTTGTTTCCTATCCCTGAGCCAGCTCTTAACCCACTTACACATATTTTCCCCTATCCCCATTGTTCTCATTTTATGTATCAACCTTTTGTGTGGCGCCGTATCACAAGCTTTTGAAAAGTCCATGTACACCATGTCCACTGCATTCCTTTGGTCCAGTCCTGAACTTACCTCTTCATGAAAGCTTATCAGATTAGTCTGACAGGAACGGTCCCTTGTAAACCCATGTTGATATTGGGTCATGATGTTATTCTTCTCCAGATACTCCAGTATAGTTTCTCTTAGAAAACCCTCCAGGATTTTACCCACAGTTGAGGTTAAGCTTACTGGCCCATAATTTCCAAGTTCAATTTTTGTCCCCTTTTTGAATATTGGCACTACATTTGCTATATGCCAGTCCTGTGGTACAGACCCTATTATTATGGAATCTTTAAAGATTAAAAATAATGGTCTATCTATGACTGTGCTTAATTCCTGCGGTACTCGGGGTTGTATCCCATCCGGGCCCGGGGATTTGTCAATTTTAGTGATTTTTAGACGCCGCTGTTAGAGTTGAGCGACTTTTGGTTTTTTAGGGTCGAGTTTCGTTTCGTGAAACCCGACTTTTCCAAAAGTCGGGTCGAGCAAGATCGGCAGATTATAGGGAAAAATCGGGGTCGTCCCGAAACAAGAAACCCAATGTAAGTCAATGGGGAATAAAAGTCGGCAGTGAGAGGAGGACAGGAAACACACCTACAGTGCCCATTTGAATGGCAAAAGCATCAATTCTTCTTACTTAAGCTTGTCAACCTTAATTAACTTCATAATACAAGTTACGCACTGAAAAATGGGGGTTATTTGTCTAAAGTTGTGGGGGGGTAGGACTGGCTCCAGGTTTTCATGTGCCCTGGGCGAAAGAGCGCCCCTTTAACACATACCACAACTCATCATGCTCCGATACGGCAGAGAAATAGCGGTATAGTACAATGAAAAATACTTCACTTTTTACATCTCATGACGAGGCCCATCTATTTCTCCATACAGAATCATTGGTCCCATATAATGTTTGAACCAGTATATGATGAGCTCCACATAATGCTACAGTATATGTTGGTCCCCATGGATGAAGCTCCACTGTCTTATGGGCCCAAATAATGCTCTAAACATAATGGGCCCCATTTCTAATGCTCTAGTGTATAATGGGCCCTGTAAATGCTGCTCCAGTGTCTGATGTCCACCTTTGGAATTTTCCAGTGTATGGTGGGCCCCATCTGTCATTCTCCAGAGTATAGTGCTCCCCAAAAATTGCTGTCCCAACATTGAAAACAATCAAATAAGTCTCCTCGCTAGGGAATCCCTGTACTAGACTGGACTCCTCGTCGTCCCCATCTTGCATCTCACTGCACAGTATTTCAACCTTGCAAGTGCTGTGATCCTGAGCAAGCAGGGGGGGCCCACTCGTTGGTGACGGCACTGGCACAGGGCCCCTGATAGTACGGTGGTGTGTCTGATGGCGGGTGGGCCGAACCTGCACTTTCATCTGCAGCTTCCTCTTTGTCACCGTGTAAGATGGAACTGTATATGGGAAGGGTAACCTGAGTTCCATCAGGGTCAGATTCAGGCCATGTAGCGTGCGAGGGGAATGTAGTGGTCTGGGTCAATGTACCAGCAGATTCATCGAGCAGTGGCTGGGCATCAGTGCACTTGTGTCGCCCCCAGGAGTACGGTCGCCACAGTGGCATTACCTTCCTCCTAGGGAGTGTGATGTCATGCTTGGGAGCAACGAAGGATCTCTCTAGCAGGTTAACTGATTGGGCGGCATTATTCCCACGAGTCATGACCCTCCAAACAGCGTTCATGAAGGCAAAGTGTTTGTTTTACGTGAGCAGTATGGTTGCAAAGCTGAACCTTAAAGGAATGTCCAGAAGGGCACCACCAGGAGTGGAGCCTACGGCGTAATTTGGCTCAGCACGGGCAACCTCAACCATGCCAGCTACAGAACAGATGCACACATTGCAAGCTTAATTCCGTTAACGAACGAGACTCCGTCATGCCCCGCGGTCCGAGTCCGGCTTACTAGAGGTACACGTGAGGCTCTGGCACATGAGATTGGCCAATAACTGGTGTGTCATGCCCTTACATGTCCGTGGCTGCATGTGCGCTACACTGAAAAGGCCAGCGTTTGTCGCTTACAGGTGCAGATAACCCGCTGAACAACGTTAGTGATGGGGATCACTGATTACAATTATTACTCGCGAACGATGATTTCCCAGTAAGTGCAGGTCAACAGCAGTTCCGGAATTAGGCCTAACCGTCATTCCTGAAAAAATGAAAAACTTTTGTGTGCAAACCACAGGTGCTGTAGCTTGCTTAACAGCTCGCCAGCCGTTCTCACGCCCAGTATGGATTACACGTGATTGCACAAAGGTGAGAAAGGGTACCGTATCCCCGGATAACATGTATGGATAGCGTACACATTCAAAAGATATGTCTATACATCAGGAGGCAGGCTCAGACGGTGTCAGGCCCAGTATGGCTTGCACGTGATTGCACAAAGGTGAGAAAGGGTACCGTATCCCCGGATAACATGTATGGATAGCGTACACATTCAAAAGATATGTCTATACATCAGGAGGCAGGCTCAGACGGTGTTAGGCCCAGTATGGCTTGCACGTGATTGCACAAAGGTGAGAAAGGGTACCGTATCCCCGGATAACATGTATGGATAGCGTACACATTCAAAAGATATGTCTATACATCAGGAGGCAGGCTCAGACGGTGTTAGGCCCAGTATGGCTTGCACGTGATTGCACAAAGGTGAAAAAGGGTACCGTATCCCTGGATAACATGTATGGAAAGCGTACACATTCAAAAGATATGTCTATACATCAGGAGGCAGGCTCAGATGGTGTCAGGCACAGTATGGATTTGACGGCCCAGACTACACAGCGGAGGAGCAGGGAGAAGTAAAGATTGCAAATGCTGGGGCCCTGCCCAAGTAAGGGGGGCCCACTCGTGGGCGTCAGTACTGGCACTGGGCCCCTCATAGTATGGCGGTGTGTCTGACGGCGGGTGTGCACCACCACCGTCAGAGACACTTGATTGCACTATGAGGGACCCTGTGACAGTGCCCGCGCCCAAGAGTCGGCCTACCCACCTGTCCAGGGCAACGGCACTCGCAGGGTGTCAAGCGCTAGGTGGTGACCCCGGCCATGGAGGGGGAGGCAGCACAGTTAGGGAGTTTTAGAGAGTGGCATATGTTGATGTTGGACATTCAGCTGATGCAAAAGGTGAAATAGGTCAAGTCCCAGGAAGAGGTGGACCAAAGCAAGCCATTTTTCTGTCACCCCATGTGTCATCAGGGGAAGGTGGGACAAAATCCTTTGAAACCCATGCATGGTTCATTTTAATGAAGGTTAGATCATCCACATTTTGGGTTGACAGATGGGTCCTTTTTTCTGTCAGGATTGATCCAGCTGCACTGAAGACTCTTTCCGATAGCACACTTGCAGCTGGGCAAGCGAGCTCCTGTAAGGCATATTGGGCCAATTCAGGCCAGGTGTCCAGTTTAGCGGCCCAATAGTCAAAGGGGAATGACCTGTGTGGGAGAACATCGATATGGGAGGAAAAGTAGTTTGTAACCATAGTTGACAACTGCTGTCTCCTGTCACTTTCCATCGATGCTGTATTACCAGTTGTGTGAGCGGTACTTGAAAAATCAGTCCACAACATTGTCATGAAACCCCTGTCTCCAACACCACTTCTGCTGTGTGCACCATGAACACCTCTGCCAAGCTGCCCCCGGCCCGTACGGCTCGTGTGAGAACCATCACCGCTGCTGTGTGCTGGGAATGCCTCAAGCAACTGATTTACCAGAGTTGCTTGTTTATTAGCCAATATTAGGTCAAGGTTCTCCTGTGGCATGATGTTTTGTAATTTGCCTTTATAGCGTGGATCCAGGATGCTGGCCAACCAGTAGTCGTCATCGTTCATCATTTTGGCAATGTGGGGGTCCCTTTTTAGGATCTGCAAGGCATAATCTGACATGTGGGCCAATGTTCCCGGTGTCAATGATGCACTGCGAGTGCTGGTTGGAGGAGCACTTTCTGGCAAATCCACATCCCTCCAGTCACGCACAAACCCTGTACCAGACCTTGCCACGCCAACATTTTCACTTGCCCCACGAGATGCATCCTCCTCCCCTAAGTAATCATCCCCATCATCATCCTCCTCCTCTTCTTCCTCCAACTCGTCCAGGAGAGGTCCCTGAGCAGACAATGGCTGAATGTCATCAAGGATTCCATCTTCCTCCTCGTCAACATTGGCTGCAGACGCCTGCTCCTTAAGGTGCGTCAAAGTTTGCATGAGCAGACGCATAAGTGGGATGCTCATGCTTAGGATGGCGTCGTCTGCGCTTACCAGCCGTGTGCATTCCTCAAAACACTGAAGGACTTTACAGAGGTCTTTCAGCTTCGACCACTGCACACCTGTCAACTCCATGTCTGCTCTCAAAGTGCCTGGCCGTGTATCCTACCACAAATGCATTATGGCCTGCCTCTGCTCGCACAGCCGCTCCACCATGTGCAGGGTGGAGTTCCACTTTGTTGCAATGTCGATAATGAGGCGGTGGTTGGGAAGGTGGAGCAATCGCTGCAGCTTCTGCATACAAACGGAGTGTACAGGCGACCGGCGGATGTGCGCGCACAATCTTCGCACCTTATGGAGCAGGGCTGTTAACTCCGGATAATTTTTGAGGAAGCACTGCACCACCAGGTTCAAGGTGTGAGCCAAGCAAGGTATGTGGCTGAGTTTTGAAAGGGCTATGGCTGCCACAAAATTACGGCCGTTATCACTAACTACCTTGCCTGCCTCAAGATGTACACTGCCCAGCCATGACTCAGTTTGTCGCTTCAAGTACTCGGCCAGCACCTCGGCGGTGTGTCTGTCGCCCAAACACATCATCTGCAACACAGCCTGCTGACGCTTTCCACTAGCTGCTCGATAGGGGGACACCTCGTGTGCAACAGTGGCAGCTGCAGATGGAGTGCTCGTACGACTGCGCTCTGTGGACGAGCTTTCGCTTCTGGAGGAGGAGGAGGAGGGTGGAACACCTACAGCCAACTGTTTCCTATACCGTGGGCTAGGCAGCACTGTCCCACCACCGCTGTCCCCTGTGGACCCTGCATCCACCACATTAACCCAGTGCGCAGTGATGGACACGTAACGGCCCTGGCCATGCCGACTGGACCATGCATCAGTTGTGAGGTGCACCTTTCCACTCACTGACTGCTTGAGTGCATGGACAATGCGGTCTTTCACATGATGGTGGAGGGCTGGGATGGCTTTCCGAGAGAAGAAGTGGCGACTGGGTAGGTCATAGCGTGGTACTGCATAGGCCATGAGTTCGCGGAAAGCTGCGCTTTCCACCAACCGATAGGGCATCATCTCAAACGAGATTAGTTTGGCAATGTGGGCGTTCAAACCCAGTGTACGCGGATGAGAGACTGAGTACTTTCTTGACCTACTCATAGTGTCTGGGAGGGTGAGCTGGACTTGAGAGCTGCATATAGTGGAAGTAGCGGTGGACAGGGCGGACTGAGAGAGGGTTGATGATGGTGATGGAGTTGGTGTTCTTTCTGATGGCCTAGATTCAGTATTTCGTTGATATAACAGTGGGATTCCCTGACTGCTGTGGCCTTGCAACGACACCTCAACATTTGCTGCTGTGCTAACCGGTGGGCTTACAGTGGGGGAAACAATGTAGCGTTGCTGACTACCTTCTTTGTGATCAGTTGCACATGTGGCACTTGAGGTTTGGTGTTGTGTCCATGCTTGCAAGTGCATGCTGGTTAAATGTCTAAGCATGCAACTGGTATTCAAATTTTTCAGATTTTTCCCTCGGCTAAAGGTCTTTGCGCACTTCTTACAGATAACCTTGGCCTGATCATGAGGATTTTGTTCAAAAAAGTGCCACACTGCACTCTTCCTACTTTGGCAGACATTTTGCGGCCTAGCACGCTGTGATCTTTTGACCCTCTGGACAAGCTGTCCAGCAACTCTTTTGATTTTTGGAACCTGTCTTTGGAGTGCTCCGGGCCTGCCAGATAACAGCTGTTGCGATGTCAATGTCTGCTGTGGATGCTCCTCATCTGAGCTATTGGAAGCAGCACCCTCTTCCCCCAATGGATGCCAATCTGGGTCAACAACTGGGTCATCCATCACCTCCTCTTCAATGTCATGTGCACCTTCCTCTGTGTCACCGTGTATGGTGGTATAGTGTGCGGGAAGGGGCACCTGAGTCTCATCAGGGTCAGAATCTGGCTCTGTACACTGCGAGGACAATGTAGTGCTCTGAGTGAATGTACCAGCAGAATCATCTATCAGCGGCTGTGCATCAGTGCACTCCATGTCAGATTCATCTTGGCCTGGGTAATTCACCATTTCACTTGATAATCCAGGCATGGTATGTGAAAACAGCTCCATGGAGTAATCAGTAGTATGGCCTGCGTCATCCTTCAATCTTGGTTGGGGTGAAGGACACAAGGAAAGGTGTGGTTCATGAACATGAGCCTCCAATGACGACTCAGTGCTTTTACTTTTTACAACTGACGAAGAGGAGGCGATAGAGCTGGAGGCTGAGTCAGCAATGTAAGACAAAACTTTTTCCTGATGCTCTGGCGTTAAAAGCGGTTTGCCAACTCCTAGAAAACTAAGCCTTCGAAGCCTTATGGAGCCAGACGATGACGCAGGCTCAACACCTCCTGCATTCGGTCCTATTTTGCGTTTGCCACTACCATCAGATCCACCACCAACACCATCATTACCAGCTGCCAACCCCCACCCAATTCCACGGCCTCTTCCACCAGCCTTCCTCATTTTTGGTAGAAATGTAGACAAAATCCAACAAACTATATAGTAATGTAAAACAAGGTACAAGGTGTCTATAGGACAGGGGAGATTTAGATTTTCTGCAGACAATTGTGGACACTGGACACTTGGATTGTGTGAGGCCCACTGAATATCAGAGCGCTATGTCACAGGCTCGATGCAGCAGGTGTGAAAAAAGTGACTACAGGATAAGGGAGATTTTGAATTTCTGCAGACACTTGTGGACACTGGACACTTTTGGATTGTGTGAGGCCCACTGAATATCAGAGCGCTATGTCACAGGCTCGATGGCACAGCTGTGAAAAAAGTGACTACAGGATAAGGGAGATTTTGAATTTCTGCAGACACTTGTGGACACTGGACACTTGGATAGTGTGAGGCCCACTGAATATCAGAGCGCTATGTCACAGGCTCGATGCAGCAGGTGTGAAAAAAGTGACTACAGGATAAGGGAGATTTTGAATTTCTGCAGACACTTGTGGACACTGGACACTTTTGGATTGTGTGAGGCCCACTGAATATCAGAGCGCTATGTCACAGGCTCGATGGCACAGCTGTGAAAAAAGTGACTACAGGATAAGGGAGATTTTGAATTTCTGCAGACACTTGTGGACACTGGACACTTTTGGATTGTGTGATGCCCACTGAATATCAGAGCACTATGTCACAGGCTCGATGGCACAGGTGTGAAAAAAATGACTACAGGATAAGGGAGATTTTGAATTTCTGCAGACACTTGTGGACACTGGACACTTTTGGATTGTGTGAGGCCCACTGAATATCAGAGCGCTATGTCACAGGCTCGATGGCACAGGTGTGAAAAAAGTGAATTGTAGAATTGGGCAGAATAGGAATCTCCCTAGAGTGTAGGTCTGTAAGAATGGAACAAGTGCTCCACTTATTCTTCCACAGTGACACACAGATAGCTTCACTGTGGCTGTGATAACAGCCGTTACACGGTACTGTGTGAGGAGCGTACACCGCTGTATGGTGTGAATAAATGCACGCTCAGTACCTCAGCATGACAAAAAATAAAAATTGGGATTGCTTTTAAAAAAGCAGTTTGCAGAGCAGTGGGGAAACAGCAATGCAGCTGTCAGGAAGCCTTAGAAGGCAGCCTAACAACCAACACCGCTGATCCACCACAATATAGCCTCCCCTTGCACTGCACACACAGTGACTGGTGTGTTGCACAGGCAAAATCGCTAGCAGCAGAAGCAGTTTTTTTTTCTTCTTCCCTGCCTAACGCTCTCCCTACAGAATCAGCAACCTCTCCCTATGCTAAGATCGGCAGAAGTAAGATGGCGGTCGGCGTGCACGCCCTTTTATAACCCCTGTGACGCCCACCAAAGCAAGCCAATCACTTGCATGCCCTTCTGAAAGATGGTGGTGACCCCTGCCTATGTCATCATGTTGCCCACAGTGTCCGTGGATTCTGATTGGCTGAAAAAGAGCGCTAAACAAACTTTTGAAACGCGACTTTGGCGCGTAAGTCGCCGACCTCGTGGCCGACCTCATCCTAGGGTCGGGTTTCGTTTCATGAAACCCGAATTTGCCAAAAGTCGGCGACTTTTGAAATTGTTCGACCCGTTTCGCTCAACTCTAGCCGCCGTACTTCCTGCTCGGTTAAGCAGGTGACATTTAACGGAGAATTTTAATCCCTGATCATGTTATCCGTCATGGGATTTTCTTGTGTAAATACTGATGAAAAAAAGTCATTTAGCATATTGGCTTTTTCCTCATCCTCATCCACCATTTCACCCAGACTATTTTTAAGAGGGCCAATACCATCATTTTTTAGCTTCTTACTGTTTATGTAGTTAAAGAATATTTTGGGATTATTTTTACTTTCTCTGGCAATGAGTCTCTCTGTCTCAATCTTTGCTGTATTTATTTGCTTTTTACAGAATTTATTTAATCTTCTGTATTTATTTAATGCCTCATCACTACCTACTTGCTTTAATTCTCTAAATGCTTTATTTTTATCTCTTATTGCGCCCCTTACAGCTCTATTTAGCCATAGTGGTTTCCTCCTATTTCTCGCATGTTTATTCCCATACGGTATATATTGTGCACAGGTCCTATTCAGGATGCTAATAAACGTCTCCCATTTTCTTAGTGTATTTTTATGTCTCAGGATATCGTCCCAGTTAATTGCACCAAGATCATCTCTCATCCGCTGGAAATTTGCCTTCCAGAAGTTTAGTGTCCTTGTATCCCCTCTACTACACATCTTATTAAAGGATACATGAAAACTTATTAATTTGTGATCACTATTACCCAAGTGACCCCCAACCCTTACATTTGATATGCGGTCTGGCCTGTTGGTTAATATTAGGTCTAGCAGTGCCCCCCCTCTTGATGGGTCCTGAACCAGTTGTGAAAGGTAATTGTCTCTCATAGTTGTCAGAAGCCTATTGCCTTTGCTGGAACTGCAGGTTTCGGTTGCCCAATGTATTTCAGGGTAGTTGAAGTCCCCCATAATAATGACTTCTCCTTGAGTCGCAGCTTCATCTATTTGCTTTATGAGGATATTCTCTGTTGCTTCCATTATTTTTGGAGACTTATAACAAACCCCTATCAGTAATTTATTATTTTTCCCCCCTCCCCTTATCTCTACCCACAGGGACTCTACATTTTCATTAGATTCATACATATTATCATGCAGGATGGGTTTTAAGGATGATTTTACATATAAACATACGCCTCCCCCTCGCTTATTTGTTCGGTCATTTCTGAACAGACTATAGCCCTGTAAATTAACCGCCCAGTCATGGCTCTCGTCCAGCCATATCTCATTTCCCCACCATGTCATAATTATGTTCCAACAACATTGACTCCAATTCCTCCATCTTGTTGGCGAGGCTTCTGGCATTAGTATACAGTACATGCACTTTATGTATCTCTCTGTACCTCTATTCTTTCTTAAATTATTAACTGTTCTAACCCCACCCCCCATGCCACCCCCAATTTCATTATTTGTGCCCAGGTCGCTATCTGCACTGACTTCCCCTCCTATAAAAGGAATACCCCCCCGTCCCTAGTTTAAACACTCCTCCAACCTTCTAGCCATTTTCTCCCCCAGGACAGCTGCACCCTCCCCATTGAGGAGCAGCCCATCCCTAGCGTAGAAACTGTAGCGAGAAGTCGGCCCAGTTCTGCAGGAACCCAAACCCCTCCTTCCTACAACAATTCCTGAGCCACTTATTAACCTCCCTAATCTCCCGTTGCCTCTCTGGCGTGGCACGTGGTACAGGAAGTATTTCCAAAAATACCACCTTGGAGGTCCTTGCTTTAAGCTTACAGCCTAATTCCCTGAAATCATCTTTAAGGACCTTCCACCTACCTCTAACTTTGTCTTTTGTGCCAATGTGCACCATGACCGCTGGATCCTCACCAGCCCCTCCCAGTAATCTGTCAACCCGAACAGTGATGTGTCGGACTCGAGCGCCATGTTCGACGATCCCTGTCTTTGTGACAGATTGCCCTATCTGTTCCCCTAATAATTGAGTCTCCCACTTCCAGAACCTGTCTGGCCTGCCCTGCAATCCTATTTCCCCCCTTACTGGAGCAGACACTCCTCCGGCTTTCAGAGGACATGCCTTGCTGCAGCAGTGCTACTCCTGCACTAACACTCCCCTCATCTGCCAACTTAGCAAACTTATTGGGGTGTGCCAGATCAGGACTAGCCTCCCTGGTGCTCTTCCCTCTACCCCGCCTTCTAACTGTCACCCAGCTAGCTGCTTCATTGTCCTGCAGCTCCAACCTAGCATCCCCCCCTCATCTATCCCATTAAGCGTCTGCTCAGTGAGCAGAAGACTCCTTTCCATATTGTCTATGGATCTCAGTGTTGCCAGCTGCACATTTAGATCCAGTATCTTGGCTTCCAAATGCACAACGTGCTCACATCTCGCACAGCAGTATGCACCCTCGACAGGCTGTTTAAGGATTTCATACATGCAGCAAGACGTGCACTGGATGGCATTGGCAATAGTGGAGCACATCCTAATGGGGATTGCACCAGACAAAAAGATAAGCAAAAATAAATAAAAAGTATTAATATATTATAACAGCAATTCAGTAATACCTCCCTTGGAAACTCCCTGAATCCAAAGTCACTGAATCACAAGTCACACACTTACCACAGTTCGCAATTACGTTCAGTTCATACTCAACTCATTCACACTCGCTCAGGCAGAAGATTTAAAAGAGATTTTTTTTTTATTTTAGAGAATTAAAAGTGTTGAAAAGCTGTTTAGGGTTGTGAGACAGGGAGGATATGAGAGATATGAAGTAAGTAAGTTTGTTTTGTGGCAGTGAGAGTAGGCTTGAAGCTGGCGAGGGATTGCTTGTATGCGATAAAATGCTTGGCAGTACAGGACCTCTTCCATCCACTCAGCAGCCCTGGAAGACTGTCTCAGTTCTTTTGGTCAGGCTGGTCAGTCAGGGTTGCCTGTTGATTGTACAAATTTTGCTGTGCGTGAATGAGGCAGCCGACCATGTGCCCAAATGTCCTTGACATGTTGGCCACTAACCAAACTCTTCTGGGCCCTGTAATTGGAACCGAATGTGCAATAAATCCTGACAGGTAGTTCATAATGATCCCTTGGGATCCATATCCATCTCAACAGGTGGACTGATGGTGCACTCCAACAATTCATTCAAACATGTAAGTATCACAATTTGAGTTGTAGATGATATTTTCTAACTATGCCTTGAACAGGATCTTTCTTCTTATGCCATTCCTGTTTTATTCTAGTAACGTGCATCTGAGATATTCTTAAGCCTCGATTCATCACTTTTCTGGAGAAATTTGCTCTTTTTCATGAGCTCACTATTTGCGACTTACTCTCTATACATTTTGTGACATATTTTAGGCTTTTTCTCTTTATTAAGTCTTTTTGTTCCTCAACAACTTAGTTTATTTGGATATTTTAAACAGATTCTTGAAATGCGATTTTTACCAAATGCGCCCATTTTTGATGCATTTTCCTCCATTCTCTGCCTGGAGCAATATTTCTGGGGGAGTATTTCATTTACCATTTCTCTTTAGGCAAAAAAGAAACTTTTTAAGGCCATTGTGAAAATAAAATGTAGAGCAGTTTTTTTTTGCATTTTACACCAAATGAATCAAATTTGTGAGCCATATTGACGAATATAATGCAAAAATAAAATATAAAAACATACATAATTTACTTAAAGGCAAACTGTCATAAGATTCATGCTACCGGAGCACCATGGGTAATATGATTTAGACATTGGTTTGATTGCAGCCAGGTGTGTTTTGCTCTGAAATTATGCTGAGCTTCAGAGAAAATAGATTTTAAAAATCCAACCGGGAATGATGTGTCTCAGCTGACTACTCTGAAGCCTGATCTATGCTACTGGCAGTGCTCTCCTCATGTCCAACTAGAGCAGTTGCAGGGGACCGGCTTCGGATTAGTCAGCCAAGACACATCATCCCTGACCTGTTGTTCAAAGTCTGATTATTCTGAAAAGTAACGGCGCTACTGAGTAAAACATACCTGGCTGAAATCGCGTAGCCAACATTTGATATATGCTGCTCTTTTTTGGGCAGTATGAAACTGATGACAGCTCCCCCTTAAAAAAAAAAACAAAAGAACACATGGAAATATTCACAAAAATTGTTCAATTTATTAACATTTTAAAAAACTATTTTGTTGACAAGTGGTGATTTTTTTGCAAACAGATAATTAAAAATTTGCCAATAAAAAGTACAAATATCAAAGTGTAATGAAGATAAGGTATTTTTATAATCAACTCTCTGCTAGGTACCGTATTTGTGTACATAAAGGGGTTCAAGAGATGAAGCTCTGGTGTTGCCCATGTTTCTTTCTTTACTTTTCATGATATTCATGGTATTGATTCTACGCATGCTAGGATCAGCTCTGAAACACTTCCATAAGTCAAAATATTTATGAGCAGTTTAACAAAAATATTGTGACATTTTTGGCGTCTACACGCCAGTCCCAGCCGGCTATGGCAAATGGGCATGGTGTAGTCAGAATATGGGTGGTAAGGGGCATATTCTCACATGCTTATTAAATTATTCATAAGTTACACCACTAAAGTAGCATAATTTACTCTACAAATGCATTCCAGTCCCCGGCTGACTTACATTTTTGTCAATGTTTCATGCTGGGTTTCAGATGGGCCTGATTCTTTAACCGGCTTATGTGTCAGGTCGGTGTACTCCAGCGAGTGCTTCATTAAGACTGGGGTGCCCTATGCCAGTCTTAATGAATCACCCCTTAGGGGACCGTTACACCTAGCGATGCACCAGCGATCCCGACCAGCGATACGACGCGGTCAGGATCGCTGGTTCATCGCTAGGTGGTCGCTAGTGAGCTGCCACACAGGCAGATCTCACCAGCGACATCGCTGGGGACGGGGGTCGCTACTTACCAGTCAGACGCGGCGATCCTGCGTCCTCCCGCCCGGCTCCACGCGTCGCTCGTCGGCGCCACAGGAAGCGCTGCAGGAAGTGACCAACGAGGAATGGTCCAGGAGCTTCTCGCGCGATCAGCGATAACCAGCGGGGGAGACGGTCGGAGGTAAGTATCACATGCAGCGATATCGCTAGCAATATCGCTGCAACGTCACAAAATCGGTGACATTACAGCGATATTGCTTGCGATATCGCAGTGTGTAACGGGGGCTTTAGTTTTTTGCACATCCTACAAGGTACCTCCCATGAGGTGTCACATGTTTAATTTTGTACAATTGTAGGGTCTTTATGTGCCCACTTACAGTTCAGTTGTTGCCTAGCTGTAGCTTGACTTTTCTTCATCCTTGCCAAAGGTGCAATTCCTTTTGGTAGCAATAGATTTGAAGACCCTGGAAAAGGTAGGGTATAAGGCAAAGTGGTCTGTTGGTGCTATCTCACCAGCTCATGCATTACAGCCACAGCATGGTAGCCACTTTACAATATACCCAATATACATACTATAAATGATTGCTCTTCGCTACAAACTTTTTCTTTTGTGCTAGGATCCATGAAAGTAAATAAAAGTTCTCTACAGGAACACGTTGTGTGCTTTACATAATGATGCTCAGATGTTCATGGTCTGCATCTTTCTATGTTAGTGATATTTTAATATTTTGAGAACATTGTATATGCTTTTTAAGAACTGCCAAATTGGTATAATTAGCACTTAAGGATGCAAATTTGTCTTTTGTAAGAATATGCAAAAATCTGTCAGTTCCGTACTCCCTACAGATAGGACGCTTGTGCCCAAGTGTTACAAAGTTGGACGTGCAAGATCATACCTGCAACACATTATCTAGTAATTAAGAAGTTTTCTTATTTTCAAACTCTAACTCATAATTTGCAATTGACTCCAAACTGGTGGATGGAGATGGATACCACAACTTCTCTCATGCGCGGAACAGCTTGGCTTCTTGATCTTCATTGATTAGCACACAGACAGAAACAGCACGAAGAAATTTATACAACAGCACTGAGCAGTGTAGCTGTGAATCCATCTCTGCTGTTTGGTAAAAGACTTTCATGATCTTTCTTAGGGATGAGAAAGCACTAAAATGCTCAGAAGCTTATTACTTGAACAGAGCAATTCCTAATGCTCGGCTGCCCATTTCAAGTAAAGAGAACAATAATGGGAAATCCAAGCATTTTTTCCAGCAGACCTTAAAAGGAGGTTTTGGGGGGGTTAGTTAAAATGTTGAAATGGATGGAAAAATTGCTAAATGGAAGAATTACATCATGGGGAAGACCCCTGGAAGCAATGGCATCACACTTTTACTTCATTTTAAGAACTGACAATAAAACATTCTAAATTAACGAGAAATTGGAGTTTACAGGAAAAAAAAAATTGAAAAAGATTCTTTCCTGTATAATTACTTGTATATAAAGCAAAATTTTAAAAGAATTTTACAAAATAATATTTTAAGTAAACAAAAATTTATTTTATTTATTTTTATTACATTTTTATTTATTTTTTATATTAAAAATGTGAAATGTCAGTGCTATTCTTTAAAAGAAAAGGAACTCATACACCCTATAGTAGACATAAAGGAGGGCATCATGCACATTATGTTTAAATAGTCATGTAATGGTACTTCTAGGCTCCTAAAGGCTATGCACTAAGTGCATAGCCTGCCAAAAATTACAAGCAGGGTCATCCATTAACCCTTAAAGACACCAACTGTAATGCTTCATTCTAATTTTGTGAGTAAAGTGTAGCTGAGGTACTCCTACTCTCATGAAGGATCTGCATGCAGTGCAAGGCCTGCCAGAAGTTACAATCAGGGTCATTCACAAACTCTTGAAGGCACTAACTGTAGTCCATCATTCAAATATTGTGGACAAAGCATAGCTGTGGTACTCCTACATTCATAAAGGCTCTGCACACACTACGAAGCCAGAAAAAAATTATAAGGAGGGTCATCCATACACAATTGAAGGCACCAAATGGAGTGCCACATGAAAAAGTTAAAAAGTTTAGTCGATGTAGTCTAACACTTATAAAGATTTTGCACAAAGTGCAAAGCCAGGAAAAATTATAAGAAGGGTAATTCATGCACCATTTAAGGTAACAACTGGAGGGCCTCATTCAAATATTGAACATTAGAAACACTTTATGTGCTACTGTCATCTGGTGGTGTGGAAAAGGGGGGGCTAATCCAGGCTTTGTTAATTTCTATCAGAGTGAGCCTGTCAGCATTCTCTATCTGTTATGACCCCTTTTTATGGCACTAAAGATCTCCTCACACAAGATGCCAATGGCAGGGCAGTACAAAACCTTGAAGGCATAGAGGGACAGCTCATGCCTGGTGACCAGCTTTGAGACCCAATAATTGAAGGTCATAGAGAAATTAGAGAGTAAGCTGGTTTGGTCTGCTTTACCATCTTTAAAAACTTCTCCCTCCTTGTCAAAAAATACCCGGTTATCAGGCCCTGGACACTGGACTGCTGTCATCAAATTGGGCCAGGCCTTTGACAGTGTACACCTGCCACTGCTGTTTGTCTCCCTTGCCTTTCCTCCTTGGTTGGGCAAGGATGCTTGACCCCTTGCTGCTAGCGTTATCCGATAGAAATTTTTTCAAGGTATTTTCTACAATGTCCTTCTGGTATAGGACCATTTTAGAAGACCTTGCTGCCTCAGGAAGGAGAGATTCAATGTTCTCCTTATAGCATGGGTCTAACAGTAAAAAAAAACAGTTCTTTTTCTGGTCAAGATAAATATAACGCAAGGGACACAGAAAAGGCAACAGTACATAAAGTCAGCCATAAGACTAAGCTCCTTTCAACAAAAACTTACCTGTCTCCACCATGGTGACAACTATCCATGTCCTCCTCATCCTCTTACCTCTCTTTCTCCTCCTCCTCAGCCCATCCATGTAGGAGAGATGGGATGAAGGTTGTGTGGTTACTAGCCTTTGTTGTGCTAGCAATCATTTCCTGTTCCTCCTCCTCCTCAGCTGCCACCTCTTCATTGTTACCCAATCCACACTAAGGCTGGCTAGGCTGGCTAGTATCTCCCTGTATCTCCTTCCATCTCCACCTGGTCCGCATATATAGCTTCATGTTTAGTTGTGAGCAACAACTCTTTAAGTAGGCAGAGAAGCAGGCTCATTGCCCTGACTATGATGTCAATGCCCCTCACCATCTTTGTAGAGTCCTCAAAGTCTTAGAGAATGGCACAAATGTCATCTATGCCCTCTCTTCAGTCATTAAGTGCAGAGAGTACCAAGGATACTGTTGGGCATGTAGGTGCTGGTATTTGACAACTGGCCTCTGCTGCTCACAAAAGCCTCGCTAACATGCAGAGAGTAGAGTTCCGGCATGTAGCGATGTTGCACACCTGTCGGTGAGCTGGAACTTGCATGCACTGCTTTAGCATAGGCAAGGTGGCAGCAGCTGTAGTGAACTTGCAGAAATGGGTGATGATGCGGATTACCTTGACCAGAAGCTCTGGCAAATCTTGGTATATTTTCAGAAACTGCTCAACTACCAAGTTGAGCATGTGTGCCAAGCACGGTACGTGTGTCAGCTTGCTAAGCTTCACAGCCACAATCAGGTTGCGCCCATTATCACACATGACCATGCCTGGTTGGAGGTTCAACAGCAAAACCCACAGATCTGTCCAATCTGTTATTCCTTTAAGTAACTCTGTACATAAAAGAATCAGATGGCATAACTGCAAATAGATTCGAGATCACCTAAAGCAAGAAAGGGAAATATTCAAAGAACAAGAAGAGAAAGATCATGCTATATTAAAAGGGAGCACCAGAATGAGATGTGCAAATTTATTTTATTAATGCAAGCTGCAAACAACAATTAAACAATTAAAAAGTCAAAGCATATGACTATACACACAACCACCAAAAATAGGGTGATGGGCCCTGTCAAACATTTTATGAATAATGTCATGACCTAAATACAATAATTAGATTTGAGACACAGGCAAGAAGAAACAAAATACAGGTTCCAATATGATGAACCAGAAAGGTAAGTATACAAGCCATATCTAGTCACCATGCAGGAAAGAAGCCCCCAAAAGGGCATTAATCTCAATATTGGCACTGGACTAAAACCAGTGACCTATTGTCCCAGCAGAATACAAAGAGCACCTAAAGCAAACAAGAGCATAAAAGTGTTAATGTAACCTAGGTGCAGAAGGTGATATCTGTTACCTACGAAAATAATACTGTAAGCATAGAAAATGCAAGATGTACAAGTGACAAGCTGCTAATAGTGCAATGGAACCTCTATTATAAACAGAGATGCACAAATACCTATGCCTAGAGGGCAAATATGCCAATGGTGTTGGTCATAAGGCAAGCATGGTGGCCTGGGTCATAGCAAAACAGAGGGCACAGCGCCCTCTGCAGTCGATAGTGTATTCAAATAATTCAAGAGTTGCAATGATCAATGATATGGAAACCAAAGAAATGTATGGTACCCTACTGTAGCTTCATATGCCTTTTGTATTAAATGGAGGCCTAGTGGTAAAAGCTCAGATGACTTGGCATCCATGCTAACTGTGGCCACTGTTGAGTCTATACTTCCTGGACATAACCACCTGACAATGGCTACAAGCATAGCATATACTTAGCCTAAGTGCCACGCCGCTCCCTGAAGCATTTTTTGGAAACCATGTTGGAAAAAGTATTGCCATTCAGTGGGCAAAACAGTGTTCCAAATCAACAAAACAATGGGATGCCCTTTATAGGCATTTTTCCCATTAAATTCGACATTTAATTTGTGTATTCCACATTAAAATTCATATGAAAAAACTGTGTATCCTTAGTTAAGTGTGTTTTTGAGGTAGATTACGCTTAAAAACTACACAAAGTAGAAGCAGAAGGAGGGTGAAACCACCTGCCGCCCTAACACATGGTAGAGCCTTAATAAGGATCCATCAGGGATTCTGTCATGAATTCCAGAGCAACATACATGTTGTATTTTTCGGACATGTTGACATGTATTTGTTGCAGGTCATCACAGCCTTAATATTTTAGTATTACTATTATTAAAGAGAACCTGATAGCTGATAAATGCTGCCCGATCCACAGGAAGCATGTATCAGGCACTGGATGCATATATTCAGCCATATATGTTTAACTCGAAAACACTTCTATGTTTCAGAGAAGAAGCGCAGCTTCGTAGCAGCCGGGACCCGAGCCACATAGTAGATTAGTTGGACAGGTGGGTCTCTCTCGGCTTCTCCCTGCACGCTCCCCTTGAGTGACAGGTGTCTCCCTGCTTGCTTATATAGGTAAATCTGTCAGTCATTGGTAGTGGCTAGGAGTAGCAGCCAGGTATAGAACAATATAGGAGATTAGCTAGACAGGCAGGTTCCTGCCTTGGAGTGTCAGGTCTATACACACATGCAGGGAGACATGTTATGAATGGGTCACCGAGGAGGATAGCAGGCCCAGGCTAAGCCACAGAAAACCAGAGAGGTTGGTAACTAAGCGGATTGCAGACCGTTGATCCTATCCACACAACTTGCAATAGCCGTGGAGCGTACCTACGATGATCCTAGACACCTCTGCTCAGCCAGAGAGCTAACTAAGCCTAAAGCAAGAAAAGAGAAATCTAAACTGTCCCGGAGCAGACCCCAAAGGAATAGATAGACCCCAAACATATATTGTTGGTGAGACAAGATTAAAACACAAAAGCAGGCAGGAAAATAGACTGAGCAAATGATGGGGCCCACACTGACTAGACAGGACAGGAAAGGAAAGACACTGTCTGCAATCATGCAAAAAACCCTGCAAAATGTCCAACACATCTGATTCACAAAAAACACTGAAGTCGCATGACTTCACCCCCACTATATCAGCACTCTGGTATATTCTGAAAGCAAAGCAAAAAGAGACCAATATAACAGGGGACAAAACAAACTGGCACACGCAGTAACATATGGGCGGTGATTCAGCACAGCCCCAGCCGGAGCTGGCTGACCCGAACAAACCAGAGATAGACAAAACCAGATCAAATGCAAACAAAATAGCAAATGAACCACTTAGATTACCCATGTAAGAACAGAGCAGGATACATCAGACCTCAGCAGGCAAAGGAAAAAATCACCAGCAGGGATAAAGGGAGTCAGCTGTCTTAAATCCCAATCTGAAACCCCAGATCTCCAATCGTCATCCTCATTATCAGGTGGCCAGCCTCTGTCAATCAGATCAGCTCCACTACTTCCAGTAACCACCAGAGGGAGCCCAGAAAGAGAACTCGTAACCCCTCTGTCAATCTGACCAGCTCCACTACCTTCAGTAATAACCAGAGGGAGGCCTGAAAGAGAATTCACAACAGAGACACCTGTCACTCAAGGGGAGTGGGTAGGGCAAAGCAGAGGGACCCTCCTGTCCAACTAATTTCCTATGCGGCTTGTTCCCCGGCAGCTTTCTCCTGCCCACTGCTAGTGACTGCAAGTGGTAAGGATTCTCTGGTGCTAGCACCAGGTGCAGGCAGGCATTTGACAGCAAGTTTGCACTTTGTACACTTCCAGCCACATGCTAACTAGACTGTATCCGGCCTTAATCACTGGCACAGGAAAATCCTCACAACGTGCAGTGTCCACATAGAGTGACTGCAGACTTGTAGCCTAAGCCTGGACAATCCTTTTTAAACTGTTTTTCTCTGAAATAATGCAGCATTTCAGAGTTAATGATGTATGTCTGAAACCATGCAGCCAACGCCTGATATATGCTGCTCGTGGATCGGCCAACATGTATCAGCTGTCAGGTTTTCTTTAATCCTTTCATACCAGTGGATCTCATATATAAAAATAGTTTACATCAAGGTCCTCTCCTTGGATCTGTTCTCAGTAAAATTTATGTTTTTGGAGCATTTTTACCCATTACATTCGTACAGTTGCAGATATCAAGCTGCTTTTAGCTACTGGTACGTGGAGAAAATGCAGCACGTATATCACTTGTAAACAGATCTGCGGTGAAATTTCCGGCTGGAGCAGAGCCTATTATTTCTCGATGAGTTTTAAGCCTATCTATTTCTTCATATCTCAGCCCCAGATAGCAGTTTTTATAGTTTGTTGTGATTTGTCACTGGATGCTTCTCGGGGGATTTTTGATGCTTGCAATCAGCTCTCCATTGTCATGGCGGCATAAAAACGAGGCTTTTATTGCTATATTCATGACTGAGCATTGAGGCTTCGAAGCTCCTTGCCAACATTGTGTCTGTGGTGTTGGACTCTGTTTCATGTGCGAGTCCCATCATTGTTTTGTCTGCTTCGTGGCCAGATACTCATTTGCCAATTCTCCTTGTATCACAGCTCTACAAAATATATAATGTTCTCTGTGTTTCGGCTGTAAGAGAAATTCATGTACCGCATTAGACGGCCATAACTCAGCCTTCTCTTCTACATTTGCATGCTGTGTGGTAATTGAATATGTATTCCAGGATCTGTGAAATTATCCACAGAGCAGAAGGAACTGGATAGATCGACATAGATTTGTAGGATAAGATGGAGACTAACCTGCAAGTTACTGATATAAAGGGGTGATTCCATTTGGAAAACTCTTCTCCATATCATCCATTGGAACAGACCTGGGCAATCTAAGGTCCATTGGTCACATCCGAACCTTTGGTTTTGTTTGAGAATAACTGGGGGTCATCATTCTTTTAGAGGAAATGTGGGGGATCCTATTGTGTTGGGGTGTTGTTAAGCCATCATATTGTGTTTACTTTGGCTATGGAGGGTCATTATTCTGTGGTTGGGGGCTGTAGGGGTCATCATTCCACAGGGTGGGCCATTTATATGGCTGCACCAAAAAAATGGGAATGGTTGGTGATATCAACTTCCTGTTTGTGGCACATTAGTATATGGGAGGGGGAAAACTTTTCATTTTGAAGTCGGCCATTTTGGATTGCATCTTTCTAAATGGCACACCCAGGTGTATCCATATAAATGGCCCATCCTGTATGTTTTGGGCTATAGGAGTTAATACTTTTGGGGTCATCATTCTGTGTTTGGAGGACTGTGGGGATCACCATGCTGTGCTTAGGAGTGCTCTGGCACCATCATATTGTGTTACGGGACTGTTGGGGATTAATTTTATGTGTTTGAGGGTAGTGGGGGATCATACTGTGTCTGGGACCATACAGACACTCATACTGTGTATAGGAGACTAAGGGACCACTCATAGCATCTGTTCACACATTGAATTTTGTAAGTCTTTTTCTGTGCAGTTTTGTCACAAAACCTGAAGGATTTTCCACTCCTAGCAAAGCAAATAATATTCCAGAAATCTCATGCACACCTCACCTACATTTTACTTTCAGCATTTTTGTTGCAGTTTTCACCCATAGTAATGAGGGGGAAAACTCTGAAAAATAAGACATGACGAATAAGGCAGAAAAAATGTGCATATTTTACGCTGCTTTTTTCCAGCCAAGAGATACAGAAATGGTGCAGAAATGTTTGTAGCAAATACTTGACTTGTGTGTACATACCAATACTGTCTGGGGGCTGTGATGGCCAAGATATTGTGTTGGGGCTATGGAGGATCATACAATGAGGGCCATAATTCTGTATACAGGGAGCTGTAGGAATCATACTGTGTGGGTCTCATCATTGTGTGTTTGGGATCATACTTTTTAGGGATGTTTTAGGGGCATCATACTGTGTATCTAGGGCCATAGGGTCCAGTAGTATAATGTATTGGGAGCTGTGGGGACATCATATTTTTTGGAGGGAGCTGTTGGTCATAGAACAATGGCTGAATGAGAGGAGCAGTATTATTTACTATTTTTGATAAACTATAAAAATCAGTGAATAATATGGTTTTGATCTACTCAATGATGAGAAATAAAATTAATCTAAAGTACTGTATATACTTGTGTATAAGCCAAGATTTTCAGCACATTTTTTGTGTGCTGAAAATGCCCCTCTTGGCTTATACACGAGTCATTGTCCAGAAAGCTGGCGGGGGAGGGGGAGTGGCGGAGCTGCGGCAGGAGCCAGCTGCTGTGGCACAGTGACAGCTGCAGCTGTCAGCTAACAAAAGACATCATACTCACCCTCCTTGCGCCATCGCTGCATCTCTGCCCCATCGTCGGCAGCTCTTCCTGTGCTTAGTGGTCACGTGGTATGGGTAATTAAGCTAATGAATATGTACGCGTCCCAACTCCCTTAGGCGCAGAGCAGATATTCATTACCTTAATGAGTGGTACCACGTGACCGCTCAGCACAGGAGAGCTGCTGCCCAGGACAACGGAAATGCAGCGACGGCGCAAGGAGGGTGAGTAGGATGGGGTTGTTTGTGCCATGCATACAACCAAGGGACAGGGGGTGAGCCATGCGGTATCGGGGGAGCCATGCGGATCCGGGGGAGCCATGCGAACAGGAGAGTCATGCATGCGTACGGGGGAGGCACATAAAGCAGGACAGACAGGACACAGGAGCCACATATCAGGACAGGACAGGGGTAGCCACACATAGCAGGACAGGGATAAGGGAATAATGCATACCTGTCTTATACTCGAGTCAATAAGCTTACCCAGTTTTCCATGGCAAAATTAGGTGCCTTGGCTTATGCTCGGATCAGTTTATACTCGAGTATATAGGGTAATATGCTAATGTTAGTATTAAACAGAATTAAACGCAGCCTATTGGTTTGGTTTCAGTACCGTTCTCTTATGTGTCCCCTCAGGAAAATTCATTACCCAGTCCTGGATTTACGCCCATCAACCATTGTCAGGAAAACAAATTTTTCACCCCTGAATTAGAAGAAATAGATGTCATACAGGACTATAACTATAGTGATCCCAGAGGTTGCAACTACAAGCATGCCACAGAGCCTAGAGGTGCCTAACAGTTTCTTTTGGCCATTTCAGAGGAGCAATCCTATCAAAAAGCTGATTTAGTTGAGATTGGCACCATGAGATTCAAGTGACAGAGCCACTACAAAATATGGCAGCCATTCCTGCAGACCTCAGTGAGACCATGCATTACATTGTTGCCTATAATATGACAATTTCAAGTGGTCTGATGCTTCAACTATTGTATATCAGGTGTAAGAGACTGTGAGGAGATGGCCGCTTACTAAAGTCTATAGGACAAATGGACGAAGAGTGGAGTCCACAGCTCTAAGAGATAGAGACTTTTTCCAGCACAGAGCACCAGTTACATCATTATTATTGTAATTTAATAGTTAATTTACTTGAAGTTTTTAATGTTATTTGCTTGCTCGTCAGGCCACTCTCTATCAATCTCATCTGTATCAAGGTTTCACTCCTATTGTACTCCCAGCCCTAGGCCCATTGTGTGGTTGGGGATAGTAGACCCAGGGGAGCCGTCACCACGGAGAGTCTCACATGTAGTCCAAGGTGATGGAATATGCTTAGTTCTGTGAGCTAAAGGAAAATATTTAAGGGGGATGGAGAAAAAGACACGAGGGTTGAATCATGCAGTTGTTGGAGGGAGTTCGAAGGGAGAGGATTCAAGGTGGGATAAATCATCTATGGAGTTTTAGAAATCTGTTGCCGACTGGAGGGGTATCCATGAGCTATGGTCGTGAAATCCATCATTTAGAGGAACATAGGTTGTTACTGCACACTATACCGGCTGAAGATACCAAAAGCTGTGGGCCAGCCAAAAGTTGGGAGACAGTGGGTATCGCCTGGTACGGGGCCAATGGAACTACGGATCTCAGATTGGGAACTTGTGGACTGAGGATATTGTATGTTGGCCATCTACCTGGATTTGTTGTGCAACCATGGATGCATGGAATAAAAAATAGTTGCATCGTTAACCTGCCTAGGTTATTTGTATAACCCACCACCTCACATCCTCATAGAGACCCATTGTGATCAGTTGATCTCTGGAACAACTTCATTTTCAAGAGATGTAGGACAAAGAGGGCAATTCCTTTACAAGGTTATTGACACCATAAATAGTGAAAGAAAATTATTAAAATTAGGAGAGGTCTGAGCTCCGAGACCAACTTAATCAAGAGAAGGGAACACAGTCCTTGTGTAGCAAAGAGTTAGCTTCAGAAAGCCCTTGTCCATAGATGAAGTTTGTTTTTAAAAAATATCTTACAGTACTTTACTCACCGTCCTTCAGGGCAGACCTTCTCTAAATCTAATGAATGCAAATATTTGCAAGTTTGATTTCTATGAATACAACAAAAACCAGCCAACCATAATTTTTCTAGCCAGGAATGAAGGCCAGGAAAGGATTAACCTGCCCTCCCTCCCACAAATACACTTGTGGCCAAAAGTATTGACACCCCAGCAATTCTGCCAGATAATACTCAGTTTCTTCCTGAAAATGATTGCAAACACAAATTCTTTGGTATTATTATCTTCATTTAATTTGTCTTAAATGAAAAAACACAAAAGAGAATGAAGCAAAAAGCAAAACATTGATCATTTCACACAAAACTCCAAAAATGGGCCAGACAAAAGTATTGGCACCCTCAGCCTAATACTTGGTTGCACAACCTTTAGCCAAAATAACTGCGACCAACCGCTTCCGGTAACCATCAATGAGTTTCTTACAATGCTCTTCTGGAATTTTAGACCATTCTTCTTTGGCAAACTGCTCCAGGTCCCTGATATTTGAAGGGTGCCTTCTCCAAACTGCCATTTTTAGATCTCTCCACAGGTGTTCTATGTGATTCAGGTCTGGACTCATTGCTGGCCACCTTAGAAGTCTCCAGTGCTTTCTCTCAAACCTTTTTCTAGTGCTTTTTGAAGTGTGTTTTTGGTCATTGTCCTGCTGGAAGACCCATGACCTCTGAGGGAGACCCAGGTTTCTCACACTGGGCCCTACATTATGCTGCAAAATTTGTTGGTAGTCTTCAGACTTCATAATGCCATGCACACGGTCAAACAGTCCAGTGCCAGAGGCAGCAAAGCAACCCCGAAACATCAAGGAACCTCCACCATGTTTGACTGTAGGGACCGTGTTCTTTTCTTTGAATGCCTCTTTTTTTCTCCTGTAAACTCTATGTTGATGCCTTTGCCCAAAAAGCTCTACTTTTGTCTCATCTGACCAGAGAACATTCTTCCAAAACGTTTTAGGCTTTTTCAGGTAAGTTTTGGCAAACTCCAGCCTGGCTTTTTTATGTCTCGGGGTAAGAAGTGGGGTCTTCCTGGGTCTCCTACCATACAGTCCCTTTTCATTCAGACGCCGACGGATAGTATGGGTTGACACTGTTGTACCCTCGGACTGCAGGGCAGCTTGAACTTGTTTGGATGTTAGTCGAGGTTCTTTATCCAACATCCGCACAATCTTGCATTGAAATCTCTTGTCAATTTTTCTTTTCCGTCCACATCTAGGGAGGTTAGCCACAGTGCCATGGGCTTTACACTTCTTGATGACACTGCACACGGTAGACACAGGAACCTTCAGGTCTTTGGAGATGGACTTGTAGCCTTGAGATTGCTCATGCTTCCTCACAATTTGGTTTCTCAAGTCCTCAGACAGTTCTTTGGTCTTCTTTCTTTTCTCCATGCTCAATGTGGTACACACAAGGACACAGGACAGAGGTTGAGTCAACTTTAATCCATGTCAACTGGCTGCAAGTGTGATTTAGTTATTGCCAACACCTGTTAGGTGGCACAGGTAAGTTACAGGTGCTGTTAATTACACAAATTAGAGAAGCATCACATGATTTTTCGAACAGTGCCAATACTTTTGTCCACCCTCTTTTTTATGTTTGGTGTGGAATTATATCCAATTTGGCTTTAGGACAATTCTTTTTGTGTTTTTTCATTTAAGACAAATTACAGTCATATGTAAAAGTTTGGGCACCCCTATTAATGTTAACCTTTTTTCTTTATAACAATTTTGGTTTTTGCAACAGGTATTTCAGTTTTATATATCTAATAACTGATGGGCTCAGTTATATTTCTGGATTCAAATGAGGTTTATTGTACTAACAGAAAATGTGCAATCTGCATTTAAACAAAATTTGACCGGTGCAAAAGTATGGGCACCCTTATCATTTTCTTGATTTGAACACTCCTAACTACTTTTTACTGACTTCCTGAAGCACTAAATTGGTTTTGTAACCTCATTGAGCTTTGAACTTCATAGCCAGGTGTATCAAATCATGAGAAAAGGTATTTAAAGTGGCCACTTGCAAGTAGTTCTCCTATTTGATTCTCCTATGAAGAGTGGCATCATGGGCTCCTCAAAACAACTCTCAAATGATCTGAAAACAAAGATTATTCAACATAGCTTTTCAGGGGAAGGATACAAAAAGTTGTCTCAGAGATTTAACCTGTCAGTTTCCACTGTGAGGAACATAGTAAGGAAATGGAAGAACGCAGGTACAGTTCTTGTTAAGCCCAGAAGTGGCAGGCCAAGAAAAATATCAGAAAGGCAGAGAAGAAGAATGGTGAGAACAGTCAAGGACAATCCACAGACCACCTCCAAAGACCTGCAGCATCATCTTGCTGCAGATGGTGTCACTGTACATCGGTCAACAATACAGCGCATGCATAACGCCTTTTTGTATGACCAAACAACTCAATCTTTGTTTCATCAGTCCACAGGACCTTCTTCCAAATTGTAACTGGCTTGTCCAAATGTGCTTTTGCATACCTCAGGCGACTCTGTTTGTGGCGTGCTTGCAGAAACGGCTTCTTTCGCATCACTCTCCCATACAGCTTCTCCTTGTGCAAAGTGCGCTGTATTGTTGACCGATGCACAGTGACACCATCTGCAGCAAGATGATGCTGCAGGTCTTTGGAGGTGGTCTGTGGATTGTCCTTCACTGTTCTCACCATTCTTCTTCTCTGCCTTTCTGATATTTTTCTTGGCCTGCCACTTCTGGGCTTAACAAGAACTGTACCTGTGTTCTTCCATTTCCTTACTATGTTCCTCACAGTGGAAACTGACAGGTTAAATCTCTGAGACAACTTTTTGTATCCTTCCCCTGAAAAGCTATGTTGAATAATCTTTGTTTTCAGATCATTTGAGAGTTGTTTTGAGGAGCCCATGATGCCACTCTTCATAGGAGAATCAAATAGGAGAACTACTTGCAAGTGGCCACCTTAAATACCTTTTCTCATGATTTGATACACCTGGCTATGAAGATCAAAGCTCAATGAGGTTACAAAACCAATTTAGTGCTTCAGGAAGTCAGTAAAAAGTAGTTAGGAGTGTTCAAATCAAGAAAATGATAAGGGTGCCCATACTTTTGCATCGGTGAAATTTTGTTTAAATGCAGATTACACATTTTCTGTTAGTACAATAAACCTCATTTGAATCCAGAAATATAACTGAGTCCATCAGTTATTAGATATATGAAACTGAAATACCTGTTGCAAAAACCAAAATTGCTATAAAGAAAAAAGGTTAATATTAATAGGGGTGCCCAAACTTTTACATATGACTGTAAATGAAGATAATAATACCAAAGAATTTGTGTTTGCAATCATTTTCAGGAAGAAACTGAGTATTATCTGACAGAATTGCAGGGGTGTCAATACTTTTGGCCACAACTGTATATCATATTATCGTAGTCCTTTGTTTCTGTGATCTCAGCTGTCCATCTGACTTCCACTAGTGCCTGACTTTTTTTCATTCTTTGGGATTCTGGCCCTGTCTAGGCCTTGACATGCAGTCTGAAGTCATGCCGTCATCATACAAATTGCTCCATGTGAGGTGGCGGATGTCATGAGGTCATAATGTGCATCAAAGCCTATCTGACGCTGGAAGAGTTGAGAGGAGACTAGAGCCAGAGTTGGAATAGAGGCAAGTGTTTTTTTGAAGCTAGCCAATGTCCAGCTGTTACAATACTGGTGAAGCACAAATCCAGTGATTTAGACTGGAACTAGACAAATACCTAGACATAATACTCAAGCAATGAGTGAGTCTTCCATGTGGCTTTATATAGGCCCAAACCGGAAACAAGATGGCTTCCATAGGTTCAACATTGGCCATCTTACTAAAGGGCGATTGCAGATCCCAACAGCAACCTCAAGTGGTAAGGAGTGGAAATGCAGCACTATTTATCAAAGTGAATATCAGCAGCCACTAGTGGTAAATCCGCAGGAGGACAACAGAATCCTGACATTGCCAGGCAGCTGCAGCTACAGGGACATGTGAAAGGTGAGGTGAGTATGATATTTTTTTTTTTTTTTTTACCCTTTTTGGTTCATTTATGATTCGGGTTCAGGAAAAGAATATATGGGTTTTTTCTGGCTATTGGGGCATTGAAATTTGAGCAAATTCTACCAAACCTGATCAATTTAAATTTTGCATGTAGACAACTTGGTCAACCTACGAATATTGACAGCATTAATGCATAACCTCCAGCATGTTTTACAGATTTTTGTACCCCAGTTTTATATATTGGATGTCTTCCTAGGGCTGAAAAAAGTCAATCATAGCGACTTTGAGATAATGAATATAACACGTAGACTGTCGCAGTTGCAGAGATTTTGTGACACTCGCGTTGACACAATTTCCATTTTGGACAGGCAGGGCTATAATTAATGATGATCTCGGTAATTCTGTGTGAGCTTTGAACAAGTGATGTGATAACACGGTAACTGACAGTCGTGGCTTTACCGTGCCTGTTATTGTTCGGTGATGGGTACTGCCTTATTCTAGATGATTTATTCTGATATCACTGACTAAATGGTCTTATTCCTAAAAGGGAACAACCATAATTATTATATACAGCAGGTCAGGGATTCAACTACAACCCCCCTATTATTAATAGGTTCATAGGATATTCAGGGGTTAAAAAATAGCTAAAATAATATGAATAAAATCATAAAACATTGAAATGTGGACTGTTTTCCCCTTTTTTTTTCCATTTATATTTCTTGTGACATTTTATCTAAATCCATAGTTCATATTACAGCCAAGATTACATTTTGATGTCCCCATGACAACTCGAATTGTCTGAATCTCTGATTGTTCAGTTTTTACTTTAACAAATGTTCAGAGTAAATAGACTATTAGCATTTGTGAGCTTAATACTGTCATTTCAGGTAAATTTGTTAAAATAAGCTGTCGTGTGTGTACATGACTGTTATGTGAATTTTATGCTACATTTTTCGTCAGTTTCTGCAGGTTGTATTTCTAAGTTTCATTTGTCTCTGAGTTAGTGGACAGAGATTAGCTGGTATGATGTCTCCCATTCACTGCATCCACAGACATGAGGGATTCCTTCTCTCCTGTGTCTTTTTGACATTTATGCAAAACAGCAGTAACAGAAAGGAAGACATTTTACCACAGTACTGAGCAATGTAGCTGTGAATTCAAAGTAGGCATAGGGCTGTCAGCTGTCCAGAAATTCTTGGACAGTCCATACAAATAGGGTACTTTTTTACCCTGTCCATAAAATGTGCATGTGTGAGAGAGGGCCAGGGCCGTATTCGTGGCTGAGAGTATATGTTTCACCGTTCCCTGGTCTCCTGTCACATGAATATAATGTCCCCTCTGCAGCATACCTTCTGCTTCACCTTCTGAACCATCAGGGTCCCATCGGGCTGGCTGAAACTTTACTGCAAGCGTTATTGCTTTTAAAGCGACAGAGTCAATTTCAAACTTAGAACTTGAAACTTTACTTCCTTTGCACAGCACATCCTTATCAGAAACAGCATTTGCATAGGGTTCCAAACAGCTTCCATTCTACACTTTCCCTGCACTCTTTCCTTGGTCCCCAGTACGTGTCCGGGTCGTACTGCCTCTTGCAGTAATGAAGCGTCCTCCCTGTTCAGACTATTTGCACTTTTGGGTTCCCTCAGCCGTTTTGCCTTCAGATCTGAGGGCATCAGCCCATGTGATGATCTGCCACATGATAAGCCACCTGCGTCCCCGTACTGTTCTGGACCTCTTCTCCACTTCTGTTCCCCACTGCTGTCACACTGCTGCTTCAGCTGCACCTCTATCTACTGAGCCCTAGATGGCTGAGTCCTGAGCTTTTTTTAACATTACGGAGCTACTGCGTAGCTTGGGTTCTAAGCCCACCCAAGCTGTATGGGCTCGCTAACCCCTTCTGAACTGACCAGGAAACTGTTCCTGCCTTGCCCTCCAGTGACTCCTCCTATACTTAACTATTTACAGGGCTACTGCTACAAACTACACTGTGTCCCCCTCTAGTGGCTAAATTGAGGCACTACACTTGTCCCTATGTTAAATATATTATACATAGCAGAACACACATATATATATACAGAATATATATATAGATATATATATATATATATATATATATATATATATATACATATACAGCTATATACAAGGAAGGCTTGACAATAAGGGAGGGACATTAAGGAAGGGAGTGGGGTATTACACAGTCCTGGTACACCCCTTACACATGCACATGTTTATGGGTGTTGCTCCTCTTCAGTGCAAAGCATGATATTTGATTTGGCTGTACGAGAGGCCTATTTAATTTCCATGCGGAGCATTGCATGGCCTATAAGCCTTCTTATCCCGGCATGTCATATGTGTTTACACTGTGCAAGAGAGGGGTTATATACAGTTGTGTGAAAAAGTGTTTACCACCTTCCTGATTTCCTATTCTTTTGCATGTTTGTCACACTCAAGTGTTTCAGATCACCAGACAAATTTAAAAATTAGACAAAGATAACAAATGTGAATACAAAAATGCAGTTTTTAAATTAAGGAAAAAAGAAATCCAAACCTACAGGGCCCATGTGAAGAAGTGATTAACCCACCTCCTTAAAACATAAATTAACTGTGGTTTATCACATGTTTGGGAAGCTCAGTTCACATTCCCTAGCCACACCCAGGTCTGATTATTGCTGTATCTGTTCTCAATCAAGAAATCACTTAAATAAGACCTATGCGTACCGTTACACCTAGCGATGCACCAGCGATCCCGACTAGCGATATGACGCGGTCAGGATCGCTGGTGCATTGCTAGGTGGTTGCTAGTGAGCTGCCACACAGGCAGATCTCACCAGCGACATCACTGGGGACGGGGATCGCTACTTACCTGTCAGACGCGGCGATCCTGACGTCCTCCCACCCGGCTCCACGCGTCGCTCGTCGGCGCCACAGGAAGCCCCAGCAGGAAGTGGCTTGGTCCAGGAGCTTCTCGCGCGATCAGCGATAACCAGCTGGGGAGCCGGTCGGAGGTAAGTATCACATGTAGCGATATCGCAAGCAATATCGCTGCAACGTCACAAAATCGGTGACGTTACAGCGATATTGCTAGCGATATCGCAGTGTGTAACGGGGGCTTATCTGGCAAATTGAAGTAGACCAAAAGATCCTCAAAAGATAGACATCATGCCGCAATATAAAGAAACTCTGGAACAAATAAGAAACAAAGTAATTGAGATCTGTCAGTCTGGAAAAAGTTATAAAGTCATTTCTAAAGCTTTGGGATGCTAGCAAACTACAGTGAAAGCCATTATCCACAAATGGCGAAAACATGGAACAGTGATGAACCTTCCCAGGAGTGGCCGGCAGACCAAAATTACCCCAAGAGCACAGCAGTGTCTCATACAAGAGGTCACAAAATACCCCACAACAACATCCAAAGAACTGCAGGCCTCACTTGCCTCAGTTAATGTCAGTATTTATGATTCCACCATAAGAAACAGATTGGGCAAAAACAGCCTACGTGGCAGAGTTCTAAGACAAAAAACACTGCTGAGCAGTAATAAACTAAAGGCTCGTCTCAGTTTTGCCAGAGCATCTTGATGATCATGAACACTTTGGGAGAATACTCTGTGGACTGACTATACAAAAGCAGAACTTTTTAGAACATGTATGTCCCATTACATCTGGCATGGAAGTAACACAGCATTTCAGAAAAGTAAATGTAAAATATGGTGATGGCAGTGTGATGTGTTGGTCTGGGGCTGGTTTGCTGCTTCAGAATATGGAAGACTTGCTGTTGTTTATGGAACCATGAATTCTGCTTATCAAAAAATCCTGAAGAAGAATGTCTGGCCATCTGTTCGTGTCCTCAAGCTGAGGTGCACTTTTGTTTTACAGCAGAACAGTGATCCAAAACACCCCAGCAAGTCCACCTCTGAATGGCTTAAGAAAAACAAAATTAAGACTTTGGCGTAGCCTAGTCAAAGTCCACACGATGCTGTGTGATGAACTTAAAAAGGCAGTTTATGCTCGGAAACCCTTTAATATGGCTGAATTACAACAATTCTGCAAATATGAATGGGCAAAAATTCCTACAGGGCATTTTAAAAGACTCATTGCCAAATATTGCAAGGGCTTGATTGCGGTTGTTGATTCTAAGAGGGAATTTTTTAATTTCTTTCTTGTTTTTAATTTGTATTTTTTTGTAATTTTCTATATTGCAGTGGGCGTTTGGGGAGCGATTGGAGGACATAGGGACTGAACAGTCCTGAAGGCACTGAAGTGGGTTCATAAGGGCCTGATGTCTGGTCCCTGTGCCCTCTATTCCCTTAGGTGCCGCTGCGGAATTTTCTTATGTGACTATGTTGTGTCCTGCATGAGTAATAAAGTTTGCTACAATTTTTAGATGTGATTGGCTCTCCTAGATACCTTAGGCAATTTGGTGTTTTTTGCAACTTTTTAAATTCTAAAAATAATTTTGGGTAATTGTCTTTTGTATGCTCCGGTGGCGGTGGATTGTTTACATGATGGTCCATGTGGCTGCACATGTGACCTGTCATGTGACGCCTCTGCCTCTGGTTGGCATCCTTAACTGAATCGATATATTTAGTGCTATGGATATGGCACTTTGATATGGGGGTTGCTTGTGCCCATGTGCGGCTGCAGGTGGGCCTGGTGGGGCGGGCTCTCGGTGATGACGTCTCGTCTGTGAGATCGCACTCGCGCGATACTCCTGACGTTGACTTCTCGCGAGACTTCGCCGTGTCTGGGCTTCTCCTGCGGCCATGCGGCGCCACCGCCAGCTATTGGTTATGTCATGCACAGCTATCTATGACAGCGTCTCTGTTATGTGTCTTATAATGATTGTAAGGATTAGTCACAATTTTGGCGCTAATGGTTTAGAGCGCCTTTATTGTTTAGTGCAGGTGGGCCATGTTAGGATCATAGCGATTGGATCGTTGTGGTCATAGCAACAATGATGCTGGGAGTTGATTGGGTGATCGCTTTAGTCTCTGTGTTTACCTTTGCCTTCTTTCCTCTATTTATGGGATTATTTGGATCCATATAACTGCATATTGTGTTTTTCATACTATATTACCTATTTTATACACTTGATGTTTTGTTTGAAATGTTGTGTATGTATTTTGATATAAGGGCATTTCCAATATGGTGATTGGTTCGTCCACACCACATATGGCCGCTCATGTTGTCATTTGTTGTACTTGACAAAGACCTTATGGTAGAAACGTTGTATCTATTTTTGGCGGAATAAAAGATATTTACCTCTTCACCTGGAGTGGATGCTGTTCCCCTTTCGTCTCTAGGTTCCCTTTAAGTGTGACAAACATGCAAAAGAATAGGAAATCATGAAGGTGGCAAACACTTTTTCACACAACTGTATATATGAGAGGGACACTTGCAGGGGAGAGGTTCAATTCGCTGTTGCCTCTTGATCATAAACTGCCCCTCGCCCTTAATGGGACATGGCCCTTTTGCAGAGGAGCTTCTTATCTTTCTACTATTGCTATTGAGATATGGTTTGTGGGTTGAGTATTATTGAGGAGGAGGAAAGGTTAACTATGTTAATTCTTATATTTTTATTCTTCCCTGTTTTTTCTTTTTTTTCAAGTCTACCTAGATTAGAAAAAATCTTGGAATTCTTTGCCCTTAGGTTAACTGTCAGCACAGGCATCTCAAAGCCCCGCTTTGGCCTTTTGTTCCACGCACTGTCATCCATCAAAAGTTTTCAATCCCCTGGGAAGATTGCACGAATACTTGAGTATCACAAAGGTTTTAAGACAGTAATTCCTTTGCTGCAAAAGAGACTTACAAGAAGAATCTGTGGTGCACCAATAATAGGGAAACAATTTGAATTCAAAGCAAAAGTTCAATGCATCGTGTTCCTGACACTCATCATACCGAGATCCACGTTCTTTTATACGCTGCATCTTGGAAAAATGTTTCTTTAAGGGCATTGCTCTGTGATCTCACTGTGGTTGGACATATCTAATCTTGACAAGTCAGCCGGGTCTTCAAATCAAAAAATACTCATGTAGGATGATCTAGGAGTGAGTTATATAGCAAAGAGGATGTGGTTATGCCATTTCGTGTGCTAGCCCTGGCACTTATTCAATTCTTTTTCCTTTGGGACATAATGTTACAGATTTTTTTAAGTCTGTCGTGAAGAAAAATGGACTACAAAGTACGTAACTGAAAGGTGGATCCAAGTGGACAGTTTTGCTACAAAATTTGCACACTTAAGCTCAAAAGCTGCTGCTGTCCATTACTGATATATGCATGATACCTTTTATTTTTGCACAAAATGCTATATTTTTATGCATTGTTTTTTGTGTAATTTGTAACTTTTACAAGTTTTGTTAAAAGTGGGCTAAAAAAAATTAAAACAGAAAATAATAAACAAGAAGCAAGAAAAATAAAAATTACTTCCCTACCCAAACCTTAGCCAACCTACATCAGTTCTGTATTTCTGTACATAAAGCTTTGCTTGTCAGGAGGCAAATATAATTTGGATAGCATAAAAAAGTTAAAAACCAAAGAAAAAAAAAAAAACACAAAACCTATTAATCTGTTTCTTAAAGACCATAAATCACTCTGTAAAAATTTTAAAAAAATGATAATGGCGAATCCTGATTTATGGGTCTTAAACTGAAGCCAAAGTGTAAAAGTGATGTCAAAAAGTTTCAAAACTTTTCAAACTTTACAGAAAAAAAAATTAGGAAAAAATTGTTACTTCCTGTCTGGATCAAAAAAATAATCTGTTGTAATCTTTTATTTTGTATCTATTAATTTTGGTCTATACCATTTACCATTATATCAGTTTTCTCGTAACATTATTATTATACTGCAGTATAACCAATTAGGATGCTACAGAGGGGGAGTGAGACATAGCATGTTAACGTACACATACAACAGTCAAACGACCTAAAATTAATGTGGAATTAAAGTACATTTCTGTATGTCCGATTTTTGACTGACAGTCCTTTAATTCTCTATGAGATAAGTCTGGCAGCTCTTTTCATACAGTGAATATCTCTTCTAAGGCCGGAGTCAGACATGCAAGAATCTCACATGAATCTGGCACTGCTGCTGGCACTCGGACAGGAGTGTGCGGCTGCATATATTTCTGTGCAGCTGCACGCTCCGGTCCCTAGTGCCGGCGGCAGTGCCGTGTATTGACATGCGAGACTCGTGTGAGTTTCTCGCATGTTTGACCCCAGCCTAACTCCTCATATGTGGAGGAGTCAGGAGAAATAGCTTCCAGATTGACAAACGGCTATCTATTGAACATGGGGACCCATTTTAAGTTATATCACTCTGCTAATTAGGGGCATTTAAGGGGGGAATGGTTTTATAATAATAATCATTGATATTTCTATAGCTCCAACATATTCAGCAGCACTTTATAATTCAGATGGGATATGTAAGACGTTACAGAGTAATGCATAATTCAACAAATACCAAGACGACTGAGGTCCCTGACCAGAAGCTTGCAGTCTATGGGGAAATAGGGGAGACCCAGAAGGTGAATGGTAAAAAAAAGTTTGTATTGTATGGTCCAGCCATCAATATAGTAAATAGGGGCATTCAAATAAAGCTACTTGAACTGGTCTCCAGCCAGTATGTGTACAGTACAGATAAAGAGTGCTACTGAGTACGAGGAAGAGAGAACATAGCTAGAGTCCTGAAGGGAGGTGATGTGATAGTGTAAAGAAATGTGGTTTTAAGGCAATCTTGAAACTTTTGTTACTGAGAATTATTCAGATTGTGTGGGGTAATGTATTCCAAAAAACTGGTATAGCTCGTGAGAAGTCTGGGAGAAGGGAGTGGGAGGTTCAGATTATAGAGGATGTTAGTCTTAGGTCATAAGCAAAATGAAAAGTACAGGTAGGGTGGTAGACAGAGATAAGGGAGGAGATGTTGAGGGAAGCAGAAATGTGAAGCGATTTGTGTGGACCAGTGTTAAGTTTATATTGGATCCTGTAGTGGATGGGGAACAAGTGCAATGACTGGCACTGGATAGAGGCATTGGTGTTGTGGATGGACAGGAATACAATCCTGGCTGTTGCAATAATGGTAGATTTGAGAGGGCAGAGTTAAGTAGGAGGAAGACCAATTAGTAGAAAGCTGCAGTATTTCAGGCAAGAACGAATAAGAGGTACCTTAATATTTTTTGCACATTCAAAGGTTTTGCTCCACGAGATTTGTACACTGCTGTTGGTGTTGGTTTGTGTCCTGTCACAGTCACAGAACACCCCACCTATATTTCCCTAAGATTGAAACGTGACCTAACCTGAATCTAGTGCTGTTCTTACCCAGACACTCATGCTATTTGGGGGGAGATTTTAAAAATACATTCGTTTTCACAGACATTTTGTTGAGATCCTTAGGAGGACAAACCTTCCATTCAATATAGTTGTCAAAATTCCATTTTAGGTTTGTCAAATATGAAAAACTGCTACACTGGAAAAATAATGACAATAACTCTATTTAATAGGCTACTAAGATCTTGAGATTAACAAGACAATGCTGTATTTGATGTCTGTGTGTTGACCCCGGTACGACACATTCCAATTTTATCTATTCGGTCAATTTGTGTCTAGGTTCTGTCAAAAACTGGTAACAGTTATCTTAATGAATGTCAAAAATATAGCTTTTCATAAAGCATTCAATTTTACCTTCCACTTTGTGGCCTTTTAAAGCCTGTGTTCGGAAACTTGTAATCCTTAACACAGAAGAGCCAACAGAGGTTACGTTCCAATTACCTTTAATGTTAAATGAGTCACCAGCTCTACGTTAGAGTCACCCACTATAAGTAATTCTAGATGATTAATTTCTGACCTATCTCCGATGTCAAAACCTCCTCCCTGAACATGAGATTGTCATGGAATTAATAAAGTATTTCCAATACATTGGAAAAAAAAAATAAAGTGTATTCCGGTAGAGACAATAGGTAATCACATTTCCAAAGAAGTCTTGATCCTTTACAGAACACTTTGGCAGTACCGCACAATTAGCACATATCTTACGTTGGAATGTAGGAAACTTGACCCATGAAAATCAGAGTTAGATTTGTTTCCTACTTGAGCTAATATCCATCTCAGAAATAGCCATCCTCTAAATAGCCAGATAGGAAGAAGGTCAAACTCTGTTTTTCATGAAGTTCATCTACAGCTACATCAAATGCCTCCAAAAAAATTATAATAATTCCAATTATATCCTCTATAGTATGAAAGCTAATAAGCAGCTGTGAGCAAACCTGCCGAAATTCAAATTACTCAGATTCGCTTACATTTGATAGGGAAATTTTATAAAATCGAATGCGCCCCAATTGCCATTATAAGTCATTGATTAACTTCTGAGTAGTGTTGAGCGATACCATCCGATATTGAGAAATATCGGATCGGATTGGATCGGTCGATACCCAAAAAGTATCAGGTATCGCCGATTCTGATACCGGAAGTCCCATTCAAGTCAATGGGACAGAAATATCGGAATTAAAAAAAACCCTTTCTGTACTTGCACATCCTGTTCGGGAGGGGGGAAGAGTGTGGGCGGTGCGTGGGCGGACACTGTGCGTGTCTGTGTGTGTGAGCGGGGTCTGTGCGGGCCTGCCGGGGGTCTGTATGGGACTGCCGGGGGTCTGTGTGGACTGCCGGGGGTCTATGTCGGCTGCTGGGGGTCTGTGCGGACTGCCAGGGGTCTGGACGGGCCTGCCGGGGGACTGTGCCGGCTGGCGGGGGTCTGTGCGGACTGCCGGGGGTCTGTACGGGCCTGCCGGGGGTCTGTGTCGGCTGCCGGGGTCTGTGCAGACTGCCGGGGGTCTGTGCAGGCCTGCTGGGGGTCTGTGCCGGCTGCTGGGGGTCTGTGCAGACTGCCGGGGGTCTGTGCGGGTCTGCCGGGGGTCTGTGCGGGCTGCCGGGGGTCTGTGCGGGCCTGCTGGGGGTTGTGTGTGTGTGCAGGCATCGTCCGATGGGACTACAAGTCCCATCGGGCCATGCCTGCTACAATGACAGTGATTGACACATTAGCCAATGATGGGACAGTAGTAGTCCCATCATCCGGCTAATGTGTTGAATGTAAAAAAAAAAAAAATACTACATACATACTACATACATACTACATATATACAACATTCATACAACATACATACATACTGCATTCATACTTCATATATACTACATTCATACAACATACATACATACTACATACATACTACATATATACTACATTCATACAGCATACATACTACATATATACAACATTCATACAACATACATACATACATACCGCATACTACATACATACTTCATATATACTACATTCATACAATATACAGTGGGGAAAAAAAGTATTTAGTCAGTCAGCAATAGTGCAAGTTCCACCACTTAAAAAGATGAGAGTCGTCTGTAATTTATATCATAGGTAGACCTCAACTATGGGAGACAAACTGAGAAAAAAAAATCCAGAAAATCACATTGTCTGTTTTTTTTTCATTTTATTTGCATATTATGGTGGAAAATAAGTATTTGGTCATAAACAAGCAATCAAGATTTCTGGCTCTCACAGACCTGTAACTTCTTCTTTAAGTGTCTCCTCTTTCCTCCACTCATTACCTGTAGTAATGGCACCTGTTTAAACTTGTTATCAGTATAAAAAGACACCTGTGCACACCCTCAAACAGTCTGACTCCAAACTCCACTATGGTGAAGACCAAAGAGCTGTCAAAGGACACCAGAAACAAAATTGTAGCCCTGCACCAGGCTGGGAAGACTGAATCTGCAATAGCCAACCAGCTTGGAGTGAAGAAATCAACTGTGGGAGCAATAATTAGAAAATGGAAGACATACAAGACCACTGATAATCTCCCTCGATCTGGTGCTCCACGCAAAATCCCACCCCATGGGGTCAGAATGATCATAAGAACGGTGAGCAAAAATCCCAGAACCACACGGTGGACCTAGTGAATGAACTGCAGAGAGCTGGGACCAATGTAACAAGGCCTACCATAAGTAACACACTACTCCACCATGGACTCAGTTCCTGCAGTGCCAGACGTGTCCCACTGCTTAAGCCTGTACATGTCCGGGCCCGTCTGAAGTTTGCTAGAGAGCATTTGGATGATCCAGAGGAGTTTTGGGAGAATGTCCTATGGTCTGATGAAACCAAACTGGAACTGTTTGGTAGAAACACAACTTGTCGTGTTTGGAGGAAAAAGAATACTGAGTTGCATCCATCAAACACCATACCTACTGTAAAGCATGGTGGTGGAAACATCATGCTTTGGGGCTGTTTCTCTGCAAAGGGGCCAGGACGACTGATCCGGGTACATGAAAGAATGAATGGGGCCATGTATCGTGAGATTTTGAGTGCAAACCTCCTTCCATCAGCAAGGGCATTGAAGATGAAACGTGGCTGGGTCTTTCAACATGACAATGATCCAAAGCACACCGCCAGGGCAACGAAGGAGTGGCTTCGTAAGAAGCATTTCAAGGTCCTGGAGTGGCCTAGCCAGTCTCCAGATCTCAACCCTATAGAAAACCTTTGGAGGGAGTTGAAAGTCCGTGTTGCCAAGCGAAAAGCCAAAAACATCACTGCTCTAGAGGAGATCTGCATGGAGGAATGGGCCAACATACCAACAACAGTGTGTGGCAACCTTGTGAAGACTTACAGAAAACGTTTGACCTCTGTCATTGCTAACAAAGGATATATCACAAAGTATTGAGATGAAATTTTGTTTCTGACCAAATACTTATTTTCCACCATAATATGCAAATAAAATGAAAAAAAAAACAGACAATGTGATTTTCTGGATTTTTTTTTCTCAGTTTGTCTCCCATAGTTGAGGTCTACCTATGATGTAAATTACAGACGCCTCTCATCTTTTTAAGTGGTGGAACTTGCACTATTGCTGACTGACTAAATACTTTTTTTCCCCACTGTACATACATACTATATACATACTTCATATATATTACATTCATGCAACATGCATAAATACATACATACATACTACATACATACTTCATATATACTACATTCAAACAACATACATACATACTACATACATACTACATATATACTACATTCATACAACATAGATACATACTACATACATACTACATACATCCTACATTCATACAGCATACATACATACTACATATATACAACATTCATACAACATACATACAGTACATACTACATATATACAACATTCAAGCAACATACATACATACAACATACATACTACATACATACTACATATATACAACATTCATACAACATACATACATACTACATACATACTACATATATACAACATTCATACAACATACATACATACTACATATATACAACATTCAAGCAACATACATACATACTACATACATACTACATACATCCTACATTCATACAGCATACATACATACTACATATATACAACATTCATACAACATACATACATACATACCGCATACTACATACATACTTCATATATACTACATTCATACAATATACATACATACTATATACATACTTCATATATATTACATTCATGCAACATGCATAAATACATACATACATACTACATACATACTTCATATATACTACATTCAAACAACATACATACATACTACATACATACTACATATATACAACATTCATACAACATACATACATACATACCGCATACTACATACATACTTCATATATACTACATTCATACAATATACATACATACTATATACATACTTCATATATATTACATTCATGCAACATGCATAAATACATACATACATACTACATACATACTTCATATATACTACATTCAAACAACATACATACATACTACATACATACTACATATATACTACATTCATACAACATACATAAATACATACTGCATACTACATACATACTTCATATATACTACATTCATACAACATAGATACATACTACATACATACTACATATATACTACATTCATACAGCATACATACATACTACATATATACAACATTCATACAACATACATAAATACATACTGCATACTACATACACACTTCATATATACTACATTCATACAACATACATACATACTACATACATGCTACATATATACTACATTCATACAGCATACATACTACATACATACTTCTTATATACTACATTCATGCAACATACATACTACATACATACTACATACATACTACATACATACTACATTCATGCAACATACATATATACTGCATTCATACTTCATATATACTACATTCAAACAACATACATACATACTACATACATACTACATATATACTACATTCATACAGCATACATACATACATACTACATACTACATATATACAACATTCATATAACATACATAAATACATACTGCATACTACATACATACTTCTTATATACTACATTCATGCAACATACATACATACTACATACATACTTCATATATACTACATTCATACAACATACATACATACTACATATATACTTCATATATACTACATTCATACAGCATACATACATACATACTACATACATACTTCTTATATACTACATTCATGCAACATACATACATACTACATACATACTACATACATACTACATTCATGCAACATGCATAAATACATACATACATACTACATACATACTTCATATATACTACATTCATACAACATACATACATACTGCATTCATACTTCATATATACTACATTCAAACAACATACATACATGCATACTACATACTACATTCATACTACATATATGCTACATTCATACAACATACATACATACTACATACATACTACATACATACTACATTCATACAACATACATACATGCATACTACATACTACATTCATACTACATATATGCTACATTCATACAACATACATACATACTGCATACATACTTCATATATACTACATTCAAACAACTTACATACATACTACATACATACTACATATATACTACATTCAAGCAGCATACATACTACATATATACAACATTCATACAACATACATAAATACATACTGCATACTACATACATACTTCATATATACTACATTCATACAACATACATACATACTGCATTCATACTTCATATATACTACATTCAAACAACTTACATACATACTACATACATACTACATATATACTACATTCAAGCAGCATACATACTACATATATACAACATTCATACAACATACATAAATACATACTGCATACTACATACATACTTCATATATACTACATTCATACAATATACATACATACTACATACATACTACATATATACTACATTCAAACAGCATACATACTAAATATATACAACATTCATACAACATACATAAATACATACTGCATACTACATACATACTTCATATATACTACATTCATACAATATACATACATACTACATTCATACTACATATATGCTACATTCATACAACATACATACATACTACATACATACTACATATATACTACATTCATACAATATACATACATACTACATTCATACTACATATATGCTACATTCATACAACATACATACATACTACATACATACTACATATATACTACATTCATACAGCATACATACTACATACATACTTCATATATACTACATTCATACAGCATACATACTACATACATACTACATATATACTACATTCAAACAGCATACATAAATACATACTGCATACTACATATATACTACATACATACTACATATATACAACATTCATACAACATACATAAATACTTACTGCATACTACATACATACTTCATATATACTACATTCATACAACATACATACATACTACATACATGCTACATATATACTACATTCATACAGCATACATACATACTACATACATACTTCATATATACTACTTTCATGCAACATACATACTACATACATACTACATTCATACAACATACATACATACTACATTCATGCAACATACATACTACATACATACTACATTCATACAACATACATACATACTACATACATACTTCTTATATACTACTTTCATGCAACATACATACTACATACATACTACATTCATACAACATACATACATACTACATTCATGCAACATGCATACATGCATACTACATACTACATTCATACTACATATATGCTACATTCATACAACATACATACATACTACATACATACTACATATATACTACATTCATACAACATACATACATACATACAGTACATACATACATACATACTACATATATACTACATTCATACAACATACATACATGCATACTACATAGTACATACATACTACATATATACTACATTCATACAACATACATACATACATAGTACATACTACATACATACAACATGCTACAGGCATACAAAATACATGCTACATACATACAACATACTACAGACATACAACATACATACTACATACAATACATTCATGCATTCATGCAATACATACATATAGACTTACAGTACATACAACATAGAGTACATACTCACCATCACTTGTCACTTTGTTCCCCGAAGCCTGTGTCATCTCACTGTAAAAAATATTAAAATAACAAACAAGCAATATACTCCCTGATCCGCAGAAATCCACGAGTGTCAGACGATGATCTGCCATAGAGAAGAGCAGCATCAGCTGATGCGACCGCTCTCTAGGGGCTCCAGGAATACAATGAGGGGAGGTAGGTATCCTTCCGCACTGTATTCCTCCGCCACTGTAAAAAATAGTCCCCAGTCTCACTTTTGGCATTGCTGTGTGAGAAAGTTCCCACACAGCTTTTGCCATAAAGTGAGAACAGTAAACAATAGTAACCTCTCAGTGATGCAGTGCAGGAGATCATCGTAGGACACTTGTGGATTTCTGCGGATCAGGGAGTATATTGCTTGTTTGTTATTTTCTATAAATGACACTGGCTTTGGGGAACAAAGTAACAAGTGATGGTGAGTATGTACTCTATGTTATATGTACTGTATGTCTATATGTATTGTATGAATGTATGAATGTATTGTATGTAGTATGTATGTAGTTTTGTATTTTGTATGTCTGTAGCATGTTGTATGTATGTTGTATGTATGTAGTATATATGAATTATGTATGTAGTATGTAGTATGTATGTATGTTGTATGAATGTATTTGCACTATCGGAATGCTCAACACTACTTCTGAGGTCTCTCCATATTCCAGAACAGAAGAAACAGAGGGATGAAAAAATGTTGAAAAGTGCTACATTTTCGGTAATCCACCTCTAACTTAACTTAACTTTTGCTGCCACTGCAGCTTCCCGCCTAGAGTTCTGCTGGCTCACATCCTCCAGATCAGGTCTTTTCATAAGCTCTTTGGATCTTCTGGCACTGACTAGTTCTAAGGCAACATTATGATAGTCATCACCTTGGAATGTAATAATGTCGCGTAAGGTCTAGTCAGTGACATAATTGCCGGAGTCTGAATCCTGAAGAGAAGATGAAGGTATGCTAGCAGAGAATCAGGTGGGGAAGCTTCCATGGCAAGGTGAGTATATTTTTTAACCAAAAAGATTCCAGCAAAATCTTGTGTTCATTTTTCTGCATTCGAAAAAACATTGGATTCTGGGGATTCGGATTTTTTTGTGAAATTTGTAGTAAATTTGATTTGCTTGAAATAGATCCACTCATATTTGCTAATAATAGATACCATAAGCAATGGCTTGATTTAGGCTGGAATTCAGAAGGAACATTCATTGACCCTAAGGAAGGAGACAGAGACGCTTTGTGCTCTGTGTGGCTTCCATTTTTGGATAATGTGGAGAAAAATATGGATTTTCCACGCAGCTGATGAACTGACGAAAGTGTTTGGGACACAGAGAACTGTATTAAATGTGGTTTTATTATCGATGGGTTTCAAAGTTGTGACACTTCTTCAGAATTTAACCACATGTAGAAAATATTAATTGGACTGTGAATGATTATGTGACTATTACCTATAAAGTAATGGATGAGGAGATTTAAGCGGAAAAAAGGGAGTAATTAATATCTTTGAAAACATCATGTGATCCCTGATATGTTCCATATTTATTTGGTTCCATCCCCTAAATAATGTTCCACCCTAGGCATCTGCTGTGTGAGAGGCGTCTGACCGATATCCAAGAAGTATCATTTCTCCTTGCGGAGAATGACATGCTAAGCATGTCGAGGTGAGGAGACTTAAAGCCGCAATGCTCCTCTGGGAAATATGCTAATGATGCAAACAATTAACTGAAAAACACACATTAAAAAAAGTAAGCAAATTTCGATTATCCATGACAAAATATGCAAAAAGTTAGCCCAGCAAATGTTGAAAACTAACATATAAAGGGAGAAAACAAAATTTTCATCCTTATATATGACAACCATTTGCTTCCAGTTTATTAAAATCACCAGGAAAATGGCATCACAACAACCAGACAGATGTAATCACAATTTAAAAAAAATGCCAAACTTTTTTTCACTTCGGTATACTCATCCAGAGGGGAAAATGAGTGTTTAATTCTCTGTCGATTTTGCAAGTTTTTCCACCTGCAAAGTATGGAGAGGTCTGTAATTTTTATCATAGGTACACTTCAACTCCGAGTGACAGAAACTTAAAAAATAAACAGAAAATACCATTGTATGATTTTTACATAATTAATGTATTTGGTGGAGAGACCTTTGTTTGCAATTACAGAGGTCAGATGTTACCTGCAGCTACAATATAGAACAAGGTTGCACACACTGCAGCAGGTATTTTGGCCCACTCCTCCATACAGATCTTCTCCAGATTATTCATGTTTCAGGGCTGTCACTGGGCAGCAATGAGTTTCAGCCTCCTCCAAAGATTGTATATTGGGTTCAGGTCTGGAGACTGGCTAGGCGACTCCAGGATCTTGAAATGTTTCTTACAGAGCCACCCCTGGCTGTATGTTTCAGATTTTTGTTATGCTGGAAGACCCAGCCTTAATCTTAAATGCTCTTACTGAGGGAAGGAGGTTGTTGGCCATAGTCTCACTACACATGACCCCATCCATCCTCTCTTCAATATTGTGCAGTCCTGTCCTCTTTGCAGAATAACACTCGAAGGTATGATGTTTCTTCCACCATGCTTCACAATTGGGACATTGTTCTTGGGGTTGTACTCATTCTTCCTCTTCCTCCAAACATGGTGAGTGATGTTGAAGTTTTCATCTGACTAATGACCTTCTCCCATGACTCCTCTGGATCATCCAGATGGTCATTGGCAAACTTCAAATGGGCCTGGACATGTGCAGGCATAAATAGGAAGATCTTGCATCCATTGCAGGAATTTAATCGAGCATAGCGTAGTATGTTACTAATGGTAATGTTTGGAGATGTGGTCCTAGCTCTCTTCAGATCATTGACTAGGTCCTCCCATGTAGTTCTTGGCTGATTCCTGTCCTTTCTCAGAATCATCCTTACCCCATGAGGCAAGATCTTGGATGGAGCTCCTTACCAAGGAATATTGACAGTCATCTTGTGCTTCTTCCATTTTCTAATAATTGTGCCTTTAGTTGTTGCCTTCTCACCAAGTTGCTTGCCTATTGTCTGGTAGCCCATCCCAGCCTTCTGCAGATCTGCAATTTTGTCCTGGTGTCCTTAGATAGCTCTTTGGTCTTGGCCATTGTGGAGAGGTTGGAGTTTGATTGATTGAGTGTGTGGACAGGTGTCTTTTATACAGATAACAAGTTCAAACAGGTGTAATTAGTACAGGTAATGAGTGCAGACTAGAAGGGCTAACAGGTCTAACTTGCCTGTGAGAGACAGAATTCTTGCTGGTTGGTCGGTGTTCAAATACTTATTTCATGCAATAAAGTGCAATTTACTCATGTAAAAATCATCCAATTTGATTTTTTGGGTTTTATTTTTAGGTTCTGTCTCTCACAGATGAATTACAGACCTCTCAATTCTTTATAGGTGGAAAAACTTGCAAAATCGGCAGAGTATCAAGTACTTATTTCCCCACTGTATATTTTCCAGCATTTATTTGTACAAACTTTTAGCAATACCCTTTTCTTGTCAATCAAAAGTCCTAAATTCGTCTTTTCTCCCTATAGTGTTTTAACACGTAAAGCAGCAGCCTCATGTAGTATGCACACCCCGGTGCATTGGGATGGAGGAGTACAGGGGGGGTGTCTCAGCTTGTCAAGTGTGGACTTTTGATCTTGTGACAGCGATGTCTGCTGCTCCCTTGATAGATATGTGTTTTTGGAGCTTGGGCCATTTATGTTGTTTTTAATAATGCCAGTAAATTTAGGCTGAGATAATTATGGAGCATCTGCCCAAGTTGCACAGTGTCCTCTGTCCTGCTGTTATTTGCATAACAGTAGGAATTACGCTGGCACTCTGGATTATAAACGAGGTTGCCTTCAACTCCAAGAATCGAAATGTTTTTTAAAGACTGTACGTTCATTCAATATTCAAAGACCAAGTTATTACCATAGTCATATTCATCGTCATCATTATTTATCAGAATGTGTTAGATAATTTTATAACATTTTTTTTGTAAAAATGAATGTAAGGTGCCATTGATAATTAATTGTCCAATCTAGACCTTCCCAAATTAGCAAAAGTTAGGAATTCTAGAAAATGTGTTATGTTGACTTGGCCACTTATCCATGGGATGGGTGATACATTGGTGCTCACAGGGGATCTGGCTGCTGGAACCCCAATGACCCCAAGATTGCGGCTCTGAAATGCTCCTTCTGCAAAGAGCCTTGAAGTTCAGAACTTAACTATTTCCATTAATCTCAAAGACAGTGAATTGAGTGGTGACTTTCATGCCCAATCCGTGCTCCATTCCTTTAGACCATTTCAGTGGCCTGCTTTCAAGTTGTGACAACCTCGTTAAGATTGACACCTCAGGGTATTTCTTAGAGGGTGCGATTGTGACTTATCATTTACGGACATTAAAGAGGGTTTTGTAGTTTCCCATATGGTTAGGTCCAAAAATATGTGGACAGGGACTGAATCTTTGTGATTTCATCTCTGCAATAGAAGTGTAGACTTTCAGGATTAATTAAAGGGGTTGAGAAAAAATACCTTGTGAAACATTTGGGAATTGCAACCATTTTTCTACAAAGCTTCTTCATTTCAGGGGCTCAAAAGTAATTGGACAAAGTAACTTTGCCACAAATAAAGTGTTAATTTTTAATACTTAGTAGAGAATCCTTTGCAGGCAATGACTGCCTAATGTCTGGAAGCATTGAACATCACCAAATAGTTCTTTGTGATGCTTTGACAGGTCTTTACTGCAGCGGACTTCAGTTGCTGCTTGTTTGCTTGTTTTTGGTTCTTTCTTACTTAAAATTTGTCTTAAGCCTGTGAAATACTGTTCAATGGGGTTTAGATTTGATGGTTGACTTGGCTATTGCAGAATATTCAACTTCTTTGCCTTAAAAAGCCTCCTTGGTTGTTTTCAGAGTGTGTATTGGGTCATTGTCAATCTGAATTGTGAAGCGCCATCCAATCAACCTTGCTGTATTTGGTTAAATCTGTACAAAAAGTATCACCCTGTATGAGTACACTTCAGAATTCATCCGATTGCTTCTGTCTATAGTAGAATCATCAATAAACACAAGTGGCTTAGTGCCATTGCAAGACATGTATGTTCCTGCCATCACACTGCCTCCACCATGTGTTGCAGAAGATGTGGTGTGGTTTGGACCATGAGTCGTTCCAAGACTTCTCGATGCTTTCTTCTTCCCATCATTCTGGTATAGGCTTATCTTAGCTTCATTTGTTCAGAGAATTCTATTCCAGAACTTGGTGGCTTCTTTAGATTTTTTTTTTTTTGGCAATGTCTAATTGGGCCTTTCTATTTTCAAAGCAGATTAATGGCTTGCACCTTGTGGTGAGCCCTCTGTATTTGCTCACTTTATGGTAGACTTAGATACTGAACCATCTACTTCTTTGAGTGTTTTTCACTTGGATAGATGTTATGAAGGGATTTTTCTTTACCATGCTAAGTGTTTTTCAATCATCCAGCACTGTTGTCTTCCATGGACAACCAGGCCTTTTTGAGCTATCAAGCTCACTGGTGCTCTCTCTTTCTTGCAGAATGTACTAAACTATTGATTTGGCCACTCCTAGCATGTCTGCTATATGTCTGATCAATTTCTTCTTTTTATCAGCGTAATAATGGTCTATTTCTTTTCCATTGAGAGCTCTTTTGACTGCATATCGTGGGTTCACACCAACGGCTTCCAAATGCAAATGCCACACCTGGAATCAGCTACGGACCTTTAACCTGCTTAATTGATGATGGTTTAACGAGGGAATAGCCCATTCAGCCCACTAAAGAGATTTTGCGATAACTGTCCAATTACTTTTGATCCCATTAAGAAGAGGCAGCTACATATTAAAGAGTTGTAATTCTAAAACCCTTACTATAATGTTTGTGAATACCCTCAAATTAAAGCTGAGAGTTTGCACTTTAAGGGGTTCTTCTGTTCCAAATAATAAGTTTGCAGCCACTCTGTGTGACTCCTCTATGTAGCAGATTTGATGTAAATGTACATCATATGTCGTGAAGAGGTTAAGGTCTTTAAGAAAGTATTTTTTGGGTATTGTATGTAATCTGGCCGCTGATTAGAGTTATTATGGAGAGTATTAGTTTGTTTACTTTTCTCGCTCCATTAATTTGCACAACACTTCACAGATATGGTTATCACTGTCCCCTTTGGGGCTCACAATCTACATTCCCTGTCAGTATGTCTTTGGAATGTGGGATGAAATTGGAGAATCCAGAGGAAGCCCACATAAACACAGGGAGAACATACAAACGCTTTACAGATGTTATCCTTTGGTGGGATTTGAACCCTGGACCCCAAATCAACAGTGCTAACCACTGAGCCACCATAGTATTATCTTGGCAGTATAATTGTGTGTTATGCCAGTTAATATTAATAAATATTAATAAAAAAATGCCTGAAACAGACATTTTTTTTCTGTTCATAGCCAATGTTTTTCTTGTTTTTCTTGTCCCGGTTCCTTTTTTTATGAGTTAGTATTTTCTCTATTAGTTTGTGACCTTCATATTTGCTCGTGTCTGTTCAGTCTGTATTGTGACATTCTCTCAAATTGTTCAGAGATGTCTACTATGGTTTTAAGTAGTTGTATAAACTTTGGATTTTTTTTAGAAGGGGGAGGGATGTAGGTAAATGCTTATACTGTTTTCTTTGCTTTACTCAATATACAAAACTTCTTTATAACATCAGATATTAATAATGATTCCACCTAGAACATCTTAACAAAGCCATTGTTTCCACTGGAAATTGTGTTATTAATTCAGCCGGATTCCATCATGCTGACGCACGCATTAAAAGGAATACATGGAATAAGCAAAAAAAGATTCTAACGCTATAGAGAAGACAGTCATTTCCAAAGGCTCTTTGTAAAGGGACACATAACAGAGCCATTGTGTGCGGCCCGAGTCTGGATGACTGTTTACAGATAATCTTATCTCTATTTTGTCGCATAAGAGACGATGGCACATAAAATACCACTTAATGTTTTTCATGTGGTGAAACATATTTCTATTACCTGTGTTTGTAAATGGGAAATACTTTTCATGTCTTCTTTTGAGGGTTTTTTCAAGTTGTTACAATTGCAGAAGATGAAAACACTGAAGGTTCTGACGAGAGTTTCTTATGTCAGGCGGGTCGATTTGGCTTCCATCTTTCAAGTGCTGTAGATATTTGATGGCGGCTTCATATTTTTGTTGTTATTTTTTTTTTTTTCATCATGTCACTATTCTAACACCATAAAGAGTATGTAGATGCTCCAATATTTCCCATTATAACATCTAACAGTCCATTGTTGGCCCAGTTTCTATTTCCGGTAAAGAGCACCTTGATCACATTAGCAAAATGTAATGTTGGCTGAATGTACCCTACGAAAAAGGCCCCACTATCTAGCCACAATACTTTGCCTCCACTACGTAACATAAGAAAACCGTTGTCTATAGTCATGCCCATTGCAGACTGGCATGTGCCATCACTAACTCCGTATTTGTTTTATAGAAAAAGGAAGCCAACAATTGGCGTACCCTTGGCCAGTTATCCTTTCCCTCCTCACATCTGCAAATACTTGGAAATGGAGGCCACTTCCAAGATTCATTGCACATATGGGGTACTAGTATGCTACGCTACTACCCTTAGCTTCCTTTCTTTGGCCCCCACTACGCTTTATAAGACAATTCTTGCCTAAAATTTTGCATGATGTAGCAGGCCATTGGTGATTCCCTTTTCCTCTCTAGACATGAGGAGCTCTGGCTTGAACCTTGGTCTTTTCCCTTTTTCCTTGTTCACATTAGCAAATCTATCGAACGAGAAGCCAAGACTTCCAAGATTCATACTACATATGGTGCACTTAGATTATATTTTGGCCTTCATTTATTAGTCTCCGCTGTTAAAAAAAAGACATCTTTACAACATTTTCATCATTGGAAGAAGGCATAACCCAGAGTTAACGTTTTTTTTGCTTCTTAGAAAAGGGAAACTTGCCCTCGGACTCATGCTGACAAGCTTGTGAATGGAAGCCTCCTTCCCAGATTGACAACATACATTGAATATTTGGATCCCATTACCTTAAGCCTCCTCTCTTTGGTCACTATGATGTTGCATAAAGACATCCAAAATATTTGCCTAAAGTTTTGTCCATATAAGACAGGTGGAGTCCATCCTAGACTGACTCTTATCTTTTCTAGGGAAGAAAATGTTTGCCTTTTTTCACATTTTGTTCTTTATGTTGTAAGGCCTATGGAAATGGACTCATCTACCAAGATTGACATCATACACCTGGGAACCTCCACGCTGTCAGATTAAGCGCCACTCTGGGTTTGATCCACACTCTAAAGACATACTGATAGGGAATTTAGATTGTGAGCCTCATCGGGGACAGTGATGATAATGTGTGCAAACTGTAAAGCGCTGCGGAATATGTTAGCGCTATATAAAAATAAAGATTATTATTATTATTATTATTACATGGACAGATTGACATCCTTGCCTAAACTTTTGTTCAGAAGATCGGCGGGTGTTAAACTCAAGGAACCCCTCCAATCAGCTGTATAATATATATAATGTATTTTTTTACATAATGTACATTGTTTTTATGCCTCAATCAGTAAGTCAAGTTTAAAGACAAATTTAAAGATGCATCGGGGTGTAGACAACTCAACTTTGTCAATGGCAAGTTAAAATGGTTTTTCTAGAGTAAGCCATCAATCAGCTTTTCTTAGGATATAAATGTCTCATTGGTGAGGATTTCATCTTCCATCATCAATATTTTTGACACTGCTACTTTACATGTACAGTAAGTGGAAGTTTGGTCCTGTAATAAGGAGCTGGCCACAGGGGTTGTATTTCCCCCCAGTCCTGAAAGTAAGTCTGTGCTTTACAACCTACTACATTAATTTAACATTTTGGAAAACTATGTAATTTTTGCTGTCTGACCAAACAGTCTGTAATGTTCCAGAAAAGCAAAAAAAAATCTATTTTTCCATTCATGTTTGCATTAAACTATATGTGTAGTGTTAATTAAATGCAAAAAGTGACTACGTGATTTATCTGGGATCCTTAAATTTTTTTGTGTTACTTTTTGTATGTAGAGACTTAAAATCCAACTTTCTTTCTTTTTCGTAGTCTGGAAGAAAAGAAAAAGGTGACCCATTAAACATTGCTATTGATAAGATGACCAAAAAGACACGGGATCTTCGCAGACAGGTAGGTGCAGACAACATTTTTTCTAATAACTTTATAAATATCTTATATTGTTTATTGAACCTACTCACCACCCATTCTTCACCCGCCTCCCTATGCTATCAGTCTTGTATATTTTGGTACAATAGTCAAGCCCACCACTTTTGACTAGCACATAAACAAGAAGTGCCTCTATGCAAAGATGGGATGATAGGTGTAATTTGCGTTTTTGGCAAGCCAAATGAAGTCTGGAGAAAAAAATCTTGCTTCTGCATACTATCAGCCATCGTTATCTCATATGAGACTGCCTTAAAGAGATAGACCACTAGTGTTCTATTGATAGGCTATTCTTAGGATAAGAGTCGTGGGCGTCCGGAAGTTGTTAGATGTTGCCGTAACTCAACAGCTTAGTCAATACTATAGCGGCATGGCCCGGTACTGAGAACCCATCCCTTATTTTTTTGAATAGGTACCTAGTACCTAGCTTTGTCTCTGATAGAAATGACAGCGCTGCTTTGTAACAGCAGCATTTAAGAGCTTCTGCTGCCGCCGCCGGTAACAGGTAAGAAAACAAAATTCAGATCTGGTACTCTTCTTGAAACGTAGAGTATGTTTATTTAAGTAAAGCAATCTCAAAAGAAATGTGACGTTTTGGTCTTAAACATAGACCTTCCTCAGACAGATTTCTGTGAAATAGGTACATGAGAAAGAGATAGCGCTAGGTGAGATGGTTATGGGGATTTTCCCTGTGAAGAGCACTCCTAACCCATGGTAACAGCCATGTGTCGCACCCCATCCAATAAAATATTGATAAACCTTCATATCAATAAGTCATCAGTATAAAAAAAGTAGTGGCAAACCCTTTAATGCCCTTTTACAATAACCCCCACAGATGGACAACCAGATATATCCCAACAATGTGCCAACCTCATGACCCGTAAACCAGTGTCAACCAAGATACATCTACAGTAGTGCCAAACACTGAGACCCAAACATTGAAAATCACAGAGCCCTTACAGCAGCGCTATCCTGCAGGGCCCATATGAAAGCTTTCCAAATAGTGCCAGACCAAAAACACTTGTGGACTAGCTGAAATTCCTAAATTCCTTTGCACAACTCAGTGTTATACCAACGTTTTCTGACTTTTAAAAGCAATATAGTGCTTTGATTATTTGGGTCCATAGTGTGTAAATTAAATAATTTTGTCACCCTCCAGTGGTGTAACTACAAAGTTATAGGCCCTGGTGCAGTGCGGGTAAAAATAGACTCCCGAGCGGGACACAGGTGGGGGGGTCAAAAACAGGACTGTCCAGCGAGAATCGGGAGGGTTGGGAGATGACCTGCAATGGCGCCTGCTGCGACCGTGGTAGTTACACCACTGTCACCCTCCCTTTGAACCTTGACGAATGGGAATTATATGTTCTAGGTACAGCGCTGTAGAATATTTTGCTGCTGAAGGAACAAGTGAATTCAATGAATGTTAGTTATCTTTTACATAAACTGTAGGAGCTTCCTTTTATTTCGTTCCTGAAATATAATATATACGGTATATATATACAACATGTGCTACTCTATAAAACAAGAGCAATTTACTGTGTATTCTTAACAGTTGGGTGCAAAACAAGTCAGAAACAAAACAGTTCAACCTTGAGTCGCTTTGTTGTTTCACGCGCTGTGCATATTTTTTATTCCTATTTTATGCCTATTTTTTTATTATTTACCATATTATTTAAAGCACTTACAAAGGAGCAATTCGAGAAGCTGCTGAAGGCTGCATAAAAAAACGCAACAAAAAAACTAAATGTTTACATTAAGCCGATAAAAGATAGAAGGATCTGCAAAGATTCGGCAATTTACTCGAAGACTGAAAGTCGTATTAAGTAAAACTGAAGTCATTCTTCTGGCTGATAAATTTGATTTTACAGCTGGGCCATCCAATAAGAATTTTTAGCTTCAGTTTACAACTATGTTTTTTTTTCTTGTCTCTGATCAAAGGAAATTTTGTTAAATGTTTACCGGGATGACATTGGATTTTACGGTCCACTTATGTGCTTCAGAGGAAATGGAGAGTGGTTGACTCCAGATGATTTACTCTCCCCAGTTTGCAATCATTTCCTTAGCGCCTAATTATCGGCCCGGGTTTAATTTACTCTACACATAATGTTTGCCGATGCACATATGGCCCCATAGCACACATCATTATACGCATAAGAGGTCAGTGAAAGTACAAAGACTCCAGTTTTACCCAAAAGCATTCACGTCGTTTCTTAATTCTATGTCGAAAAAAATGTCAACTAGGAATCAGTTGGTTGTTGTATATATTGAATTGATAAGTTGAGTCTTAGGCCGGGGTCACACTTGCGTGTGCAATGCGAGAAACTCACGCGAGTCTCTTGCATCAATACCCAGCACTGCCGCAGGCACTCGGGACTGGAGGGGGCGGCTGCATGTGGTCCCGAGTACCGGCGGCAGTGCCGGGTATTGATGCGCGAGTTTCTCGCATTGTACTCGCAAGTCTGACCCCGGCCTTACATTGATAATATACAGACATGTCTCTCCCTATCTTGCCCCCAAAATCCACCTGAGGAGAGTAGCGGTCCGCTGCCGAAACGTGTAGTGGTCTAATAAAAAGTTTGTTTACCACTAATCCATTGCATTGTGTTCTGTATCCATTGTGCTCCTTAAATTGACCACATGTATATGTTTTCCAAAAAATATCTTGCCCCCAGGCTGAGTGTTTCAAGAAATGAGTGATGAAAGTTGACCAGCTACATGGCTTTGAAGTACTCTGTCAGGAGATGTTTATGCCACATGTGGCTACATTTGGCTACCAAGTGGTTGTGATGCAGTTTGCCGCCTGTAAAAGAGTTTTTATAGCATGTCACAACTTTTTGAGTCTTTATTGAAATTTATGGAAAGATAGGAGAGCATCCATCTGAAGATATAGAGATACCAGCCGAAAATATGCGGTGAGTATCTGATGTGGGCTTATGTGATCATTTTCCCTTTTATTACCTAAAAGCAAGACTTAAGGTTCCAGAACGTTTTCATATCATGGGCCGAATTAATTAAAGGGTATCTGTCATCAGATTTTTACTCTGTAATCTGAGAGCAGGATGATGTATGGGCTAAAACCCTGATTCCAGAGATGTCACTTATTCAGTTGTGTGTTGCTTTTTCAATAAAAATCAATATTTTAACAGTAGGAGATTATCACTACCGGACTAGGTGTCTGGTGCAACTGCCCACTAATGAATAGTAGGTCTCTGTCAGTGCACAGTGTAAACAGAAAGCAGCCAATTAGTGGTGTGGGCGGGGTTCCACACAGCTCAGCATTCAGAGCTCTGCTAGAGAAAACAGGGATTGTATGAAAATTACAGCATGCAGCCCAGAAAGTGACACATCGCTGAAATCAGGGTCTTAGCCCCTACATCAATCTGCTCTCAGATTAGGTGGCATAAACCTGGTGACATATTCCCTTTAACAATATCAATCAAGAACAGAAAGTAACAAACTAAATGATCTATTTCACCAATCTTATTCCACGTATATGTGACCTCCATCACCAAGTACTAAATGTTCAAAAGAAATCTATTTTCTATGCAGAAGTAGGGAGCATTTTGCAAATCTCTATGTTACAGAGTCGTTAGAAAGTGACAACATGCCATTCCTGACAAGAACCTGATTTAATTTCTTTATTGTCATCTGGGATGGTCGGGTATCAACTCTGTCAGTGCAACAGTTTACAAAGTTTTCAAAGTCTCCTGGGAATCCGGGATCATCATTCACGTTGCAGCGTTCTTGACACATTGCGGTATGAATGTGTCATCAGAAAATTACTTATTCAATCAAGTTTTTATGATAAACTTATTTTTCAAATAATTTGGGGTGATGTTTTTTTTTAATTTCATGCCAGTGTTTATATATGAAAATAAACTGATCACTAGATCATTCTTTTTGTAGACATCTCATTTTCATCAAAGACAGAATTACAAATACTGATTTAAAATACTGACCAAAAACTGAACTTGAGAACTTGGTCTATTACAAATAACACTGGACCCAGCTTTCATAATGATGATATCATAGCTCATCTCTTCCACCACCTTGTATAACAATCTCTGCACAGGTCACTGAGCATGCCCACAACAGAGCATGCTCATAGTAATAAGGATTACAAATACTGTTGTAAAATACTGACCAAATACTGAACATGTGAACGTGGTCTTACATAACTAACACTGGATCCACCATTCACTATAGATGACATTATGGCTCATTTCTTCCACCTCCCTGTATAATTATTTCTGTGTGGATGCCCACAATAGAACATGCCCACATTAGTAAGTGAACATATTTAATACTTAGCTTTCTTGGGACTGTTGATAGCAACTTAGACAAGGGGCCACCTCCATGATCATTAGGAACAACCATGTGAAGGGCAGTCTCCAATGAAGGAAACCACCTATGCCAAAACATGGTATCCATCCCACAGACAGCTGTTTCGGGGTATTGCCCCTCATCAGTGTGGAGTAGGAAACTGGCCAGTAGGAGCAATGCCTAGTGGAAGACTGTGAAAAATGAGGATGAATGAACTCATGGAGATCAACATCCAACACTGTGGAGACACCATCACATGTTTCTCAACGCAGTGATTCTAGAGCAATGCCCCCATCCCTTATGGGAAATATGTAAAACATGCAAAACACAAGCCGCGGAGACACCATCACGTTTCTCAATGCAAGCAAAGACCTGGCTAGTCAGTGTTGGATGTTGATCTCCATGAGTTCATTCATCCTCATTTTTCACACACCTCCATGATCATTGTCACGGTTCCTAAAGTGGATCCACTGGATCACAGGACCGACTGGTTCGGGCGAGCTGACCAGGTGGAATTGCCCCCTATACAGGGAGTGTTAGGAGCAGGCCTGAGGGGTAGGCACACCGCAATGGCTAGTATCGGCTCGTAGGAGACACGGCGCAGGTTGCACACAGGGAAATGTGACGGAAATCAGAACAGAGCAGAGAACGTGCCGGGTAATGTACGAGAGACTTGGACAGAGCAGAGCACGCACAGGGTAAAGTAAAGGAGACTAGGACAGAGCAGGGTACGCACAGGATATAGTACAGGAGACCAGGACAGAGGAGAGTGCATACCAGGTAATGTACGGAAGACCTGGACAGAGCGGAGTGCGCACAGGGTAAAGTACAGGAGACCAGAACACAGCAGGGTATGCACAGGATATTGTACAGGACATATGAGAGAAAGAAAAGCATGCACCCTGGGGAGAGCGTGGGGACCTGAGACACACCAGCACAGGGTATGAACCCGAGTGAATCACCAGGCGCCGATGTGAGAGAAAGAGCGCCAGAAATACTAACGCCAGACACAGAGGAGGACAGCACTTCCGGGTCGGTCACCTGGAAATCAAACAAAGGAACTAAGCAAGTGCACGCCCGCAGCCTAAGGAGGCACATGGCGCAGATGCCCCGGGAGGTACGCAAGCCCGGAAGCACCCGATGTGAGCCCACATTACCAGCGCGGTAGACTCAGGAAGCGGCGACAGGGTGGCCGGACGTGGCGGTAACAATCAGGTAAAAAAAATTAGAAAATAAAATCTACAATTTGAAAATGACATTATAAATATTTGGCTTCAATAAAAACAAGGTGACAGTTTTCATTAAGATACTTTGGTTTAGATTGTGTTTTATTGTGTAGAGGTCCACTTGATGAACACTTTTTTGTCTTTATCCATTTGTTATTGTAATTATGTTGGGAACTTAGGATTTTCTAAAATGTGATCAGACGAGATTCTCTTCATGTTTGTGAACCCCATCACCAAACACTAATCCTACAGAACAAATTGTACTTTCTACACAGTAGAACTGAGCATTTTGCACTTCTCGATGTTCCCAGATGTTTTGCAAAGTGACAGCACATTGTTCCTGGCACTTTAGGACACACATACAGCATCTTTCACTTATTAGATATGGCTTTTGGAAATGAAACGTTGAACACATTACGTTTTCTTCTTGAAAATTACAGTATTTCTCAAAAAAACCCGTAATGGTACTGTGCAAAATGTGACTGATTCATCTGCTAGCTAGCAGTTTCAGAAATTTATTCAGTAATGTATTTTGCGCCAGAACCAAAGAAATGTTCTTCACAGCGTGATATTAATTTGTCTCTGACTTCAGAGGCTATAGAACATATTCCAAGGGCTGACACATCTGAACTTTCCAATCTCTTCACCATTGGGTGAAAAAAAGTAAAAAAATGGTGAAAGTAAATCAAATAATTCAACAGAATCTGATCCTTATTTTCTATCAGTTACCTTTATATCTGTATGTTTTCTACAAAACTACAATATCTAGTGCACATCTTGCAGACCAAATATCCTGAAAGCTTCTTTGTCGGATGAAAAGGTGGCTATTTCGACAGTGATGTTTCTGTCAAAAATAATAATAACTATATGAGATGATAAAGGGTTAAAATGGTCTTGCTGAGCACGAAGCTTAAACTGTTTAGACCCCAACTATTCAGTAAATTAAAGGGTGATCAATAGTGTTGAGCGATACCGTTTGATACCCCAAAATATCGTATCGGATGGTATCGCCCGATACGAAAAAAATATCGGGTATCGCCGATTCCGATACCGGAAGTCCCATTCAAGTCAATGGGACTTCCGGTATCGGAATTAAAAAAAGCCCTTTATTTCCTTGTTGGCTAATTCTACATAATTGAAAACAAATAAGAATCATGTAGAATGTATTGTGGGAGGTGGAGGAGACATTAAAAGCATAGTGGTTTATTCAAATCACATGGCATAGCATTAATTCCAATTTTTTTTTCAATACGTTCGGAGTTAAAAAGATATTGACTATGTTAACCTTTTTTATATTTTGTCAGATATGTATGTTTCACAACTTCCATGCTCTTCACCTTCTTTTGTACTTCTCCCACACTTTCTCCTTCATGATCTGCAGCAGTAGCATTTTTTTCATCAACTTTTTCTTCATCTTATTCATCTTCTTCTTCATCTTCTTCCCATTAATTTTTTTTTCCATTCTTCATATTCTTCTTATTCAGCTATTATTAATTTTCATATGCTATTTCTTCATCTTCTTCCTATTCTTCTTTTTCTTCATTTTCTTATGGTGACAGGCATTCCTGCAGTACTTATCTATAAAAGTTATAAGATTACACCTTACGTTCTGCCTGTCACTAAAGATTTACAACAGGATTTGTCCGCGTTCAGTTTGGCCTGCAGCAGCAGGCATTTTCCAGGGGCACCACGAGGAGGAACGGACTCACCCCCATTTACTGCTTAGTCTTCATCTGCTTATAATTTTGATTTCTTCTATGATGATTTTTAGTCTTATGCTTAATGTTCTTCTGCTTTCTGTTCTTCTGCTTTTGCTTCTTCTGCTTCTTGTTCTTTTGTCTTTTGTTCTTTTTCTTGGTGGTTGTCTTCATGTTCTTTGTCCTCTTGGTCATATTATTTAGGGTCATATTTCTGGTATTCTTTGGTGTGGTCTTCAGGGTCGTCGTCATCAGGGTCGTCGTCATGGAGATCAATGCGGATTACCAAAGACAATTTCAAAAATCTTGATCTTGGAAATGTAGCAGAAGGTAAAAGAAGGCTGAGAAACTGGCGAGAACCAGCTGACAGTACTGGAACCCGTAGTGGCAGCAGAAGGAACAAGAGCCAATGGCACTACTGAGGAACAGCTGACAGTGCTGGACCACGGTTTCTAAGCAGAAGGTACCTGTGCTAAAAAGCACTACCAAGGACCAGCTGACGTTGCTGGACCTCGGATACCGAGATGGAGGCACCTAGGCCAAAGGCTCTGGCGAGAACCAGCTGACAGTGCTGGAACCCGGATGGGTAGCAGAAGGAACAAGAGCCAATGGCACTACCGAGGACCAACTGACGGTGCTGGACCACGGTTACTAAGCAGAAGGTACCTGTGCTAAAAAGCACTACCAAGGACCAGCTGACGGTGCTGGACCTTGGATACCGAGATGGAGGCACCTAGGCCAAAGGCTCTGGCGAGAACCAGCTGACAGTGCTGGAACCCAGATGGGTAGCAGAAGGAACAAGAGCCAATGGCATTACCGAGGACCAACTGACGGTGCTGGACCATGGTTACTAAGCAGAAGGTACCTGTGCTAAAAAGCACTACCAAGGACCAGCTGACGGTGCAGGACCTTGGATACCGAGATGGAGGCACCTAGGCCAAAGGCTCTGGCGAGAACCAGCTGACAGTGCTGGAACCCGGATGGGTAGCAAAAGCTACAAGAGCCAATGGCACTACCGAGGAACAGCTGACGGTGCTGGACCACGGTTACTAGGCAGGAGGTACCTGTTCTAGAAAGCACTACCAAGGACCAGCTGATGGTGCTGGACCTTCGGATACCGAGATGGAGGCACCTAGGCCAAAGGCTCTGGCGAGAACCAGCTTACAGTGCAGGAACCCGGGTGGGTAGCAGAAGGTACCCATCCAAAGCAAAGTATTCAGGCCGCAAGCCGGCCGCAGTTACCGAAACCCACAGTCCTACAGGGGGTCCATGTCCCATTGGCACTACGGATCCAGCCTTCAGTGCCAGTTCCCGCAGCCCACATAGGAGTCACCTAAACTGCAGGCACCGTAGAGTCGGCTAACCCGGCCGCAAGACGACAGGACAACGGATTGTTGGCATAGTGATCTTGACACTACCCGGAAACAGCTGGCGTGCTGGAACCAGGCTGGGCAACAGGGAGTACCCGTGCCAAAGACACTGCCGATAACCAGCTGACAGTGCTGGAACCCAGATGGGTAGCAAAAGCTACAAGAGCCAATGGCACTACCGAGGAACAGCTGACGGTGCTGGACCACGGTTACTAGGCAGGAGGTACCTGTGCTAAAAAGCACTACCAAGGACCAGCTGACAGTGCTGGACCTTTGGATACCGAGATGGAGGCACCTAGGCCAAAGGCTCTGGCGAGAACCAGCTGACAGTGCTGGAACCCGGGTGGGTAGCAGAAGGTACCCATCCAAAGCAAAGTAGCCAGGCCGCAAGCCGGCCGCAGTTGCCGAAACCCACAGTCCTACAGGGGTTTCATGTCCCATTGGCACTACAGATCCAGCCTTCAGTGCCAGTTCCCGCAGCCCACATAGGAGTCACCTAAACTGCAGGCACAGTAAAGTCGGCTATCCCGGCCGCAAGACGACAGGACAACGGATTGGTGGCATAGTGACCTTGACACTACCCGGAAACAGCTGGCGTGCTGGAACCAGGCTGGGCAACAGGGAGTACCCGTGCCAAAGACACTGGCGAGAACCAACTGGCATTGTTGGAACCCAGGGACAATCATGGTGAAGGCCGAGGCCTACTTGGTGGTAGTTTTAGAGTGTTTGTAGGCTACAACAGACTGTCAACGTGCTCCAATTAGGCATCTGTCTCCACTCTGTTTCCAGGATTTCACGTGACCACCAACACCGCCAGTTTATGCGTACAGCAGCCGTCTGCCCAATCCACACGTGTTCCTGTGTTACTGGGGTTCTGTAATGTCAGCAGATCCCCTGATGTGTGTCTGCCAATGTCTCCTGCTCTGTCCACATTCCCACCGCTTGCAGTGGGAAGGTGGACAGCGCAGGAGACAGTGCCGGACACACATTGGGGGATCAGCTCACGTAACAGAACACCAGGAACACAGGAACAAGTGTGGAATGCGTGGACGGCAACTGTGAGCAGGAACTGGCGGTGTTGGAGGTCAGGGGAAATACTAGAGACAGAGTGGAGACATAGGCCAAATCAGAGAATGTTTAAATCTGAAGTATTTATAATTTGGAGGCAGCAGCAGTTTGCCCTCTACACAGCAGGGGATCAGCTGACATTACCGAACCCCACTTTCACATGAACGAGTGTTTTTTTCTGTGTGGACAGCACTTCCGAGCACCAACTGGCGTTGTTGGAGCCCAGGGACAATCATGGTGCAGGCCGAGGCCTACTTGGAGCCAGGTGTAAATCGGAGGTATTTTGACTTTGGAGGGAGCAGGACACTTTGCCCTCCACACAGCAGGGGATCAGCTGACGTTACCGAACCCCACTTTCACATGAACAAGTGTTTTTTTCTGTGTGGACAGCACTTCCGAGCACCAACTGGCATTGTTGGAGCCCAGGGACAATGGTGGTGTAGGCCGAGGCCTACTTGGTGGCAGTTTTAGATTGTTTGTAGGCTACAACAGACTGTCAACGTGCTCCAATTAGGCATCTGTCTCCACTCTGTTTCCAGGATTTCACATGACCACCAACACCGCCAGTTTATGCGTACAGCAGCCGTCTGCCCAATCCACACGTGTTCCTGTGTTACTGGGATTCTGTAATGTCAACAGATCCCCTGATGTGTGTCTGCCAATGTCTCCTGCTTTGTCCACATTCCCACCGCTTGCAGTGGGAAGGTGGACAGTGCAGGAGACAGTGCCGGACACACATTGGGGGATCAGCTAACGTAACAGAACACCAGGAACACAGGAACAAGTGTGGAATGCGTGGACGGCAACTGTGAGCAGGAACTGGCGGTGTTGGAGGTCAGGGGAAATACTAGAGACAGACAGAGTGGAGACAGAGGCCAAATCAGAGAATGTTTAAATCTGAAGTAGTTACAATTTGGAGGCAGCAGCAGTTTGCCCTCCACACAGCAGGGGATCAGCTGACGTTACTGACCCCCACTTTCACATGAACGAGTGTTTTTTTCTGTGTGGACAGCACTTCCGAGCAACAACTGATGATGTTGGAGCCCAGGGATAGTCATTTTGTAGGCTGAGGCCTACTTGGAGGCAGTTTAAGATAAGACGTTGTTTGAATTTGGAGGCATCAGGAGAGTTTGCCGTACACACAGCAGGGGATCAGCTGACGTTACCAAACCCCACTTACACATGAGCGAGTGTTTTGTCTGTGAGTACAGCACTTCTGAGCACCAACTGGCGGTGTCGGAGGCCAGGGAAAATCAGGTAGTAGGCCGAGGCCTACTTGGAGCCAGGTGTAAATCTGAGGTTGCTTGACTGTGGAGAGAGCAGGACACTTTGCCATACACACAGCAGGGGATCAGCTGACGTTACCAAACCCCACTTACACATGAGCGAGTGTTTTGTCTGTGCGTACAGCACTTCTGAGCACCAACTGGCGGTGTCGGAGCCCAGGGAAAATCAGGTAGTAGGCCAAGGCCTACTTGGAGCCAGATGTAAATCTGAGGTTGTTTGACTGTGGAAGGAGCAGCACACTTTGCTATACACACAGCAGGGGATCAGCTGACGTTACCAAACCCCACTTACACATGAGCAAGTGTTTTGTCTGTGCGTACAGCACTTCTGAGCACCAACTGGCGGTGTCGGAGGCCAGGGAAAATCAGGTAGTAGGCTGAGGCCTACTTGGTGGAAGTTTTCGATTGTTTCTAGACTACTACTAACTGTCAACGTACTCCAATTAGGCCTCTGTCTTCACTCTGTTTTGAGTATTTCCTCTGGCTTCCAACCACGCCAGTTGCTGCTCTGAAATGCCGTCTGCACAACCCACACTTGTTCCTGTGTTACTGGGGTTCTGTAACAGCAGCTTCTCCCTAGAGGTGAGTCAGGCAATGTCTCCTGCTCTGTCCACTTTTCCACTACAAGTAGTGGGAATGTAGACAAAGCAGGAGACATTGCCGGACTCAGCTCTGGAGATGAGCAGATGTTACAGGACCCAGGTAACACAAGAACAAGTGTTGATTGTGCAGACGGCACTTGAGAGCAGAAACAGGCGGTGTTGTAGGCCGGAGGAAATACTCAAAACAGAGTGGAGACAGAGGGCAAATCAGAGAACATATTAAATCAGAGGTAGTCAGAAGTTGTAGGCAGCAGGAGAGTTTGCCGTACACACAGCAGGGGATCAGCTGACGTTACCGAACCCCACTTACACATGAGCGAGTGTTTTGTCTGTGTGGACAGCACTTCTGAGCAACAACGGGCGTTGCTGTAGCCCAGGAAATAAAGTTCAGGTCATAGTAACATGAACACAACAGGAGACCTGGATCCTGTTGCCAGCCAATTATTTATTCTGGAAGAGGACTGGCAAATTCAGGTGAGATCCAGGCCTTGTTCATTTTCTGAAAAGTAAGCCGGTCAACATTATCGGCGGATAGTCTCGTGCGACGATCTGTTACCACACCACCTGCAGCACTAAAGACACGTTCCGATAATACACTGGCAGCAGGGCAAGCCAGCACCTCCAATGCATACTGGCTAAGCTCTTGCCATGTATCCAGCTTAGAGACCCAATACTTGAACGGGGAAGAGCCGTCGGGGAGTACACTAACAGGGCAAGACAAGTAGTCTGTCACCATCTGACGGAAACATTGCCTCCTGCTGACTGGAGCCGTCTGTGATGGTGTAGCCGTTTGTGGCGGTCCCACAAAACTTTTCCACATTTGGGCCATACTGGCCTTGCCTTGTCCTGCGGCACTGCCTCTGCTACGTCTTTATGCAGAGCTTCCTCCGCTGCCTCTACCCACATGGTTGCTTTGAAAAGCACTACCAGCAACACTTGCGGGGGGAATGGAGAACATGATGGCCTGCACAAGTGTTTCTTGGTACTCCCGCATTTTACGCTACCGATTCAACTGTGGTATGAGGCTTTGTAAGCTGTCCCGGTAGCGAGGATCTAGGAGGGTGTACACCCAATAATCAGCCGTGTGAAGAATGTTGGCGATGCGGCGGTCATTTAACAAGCACTGCAGCATGAAATCAACCATGTGCTGCAGACTGCCAACTGGACCGGAAACGCTGTCCCCAGCTTGAGGCAGCATCTCAGCCTGCTCAGCATCACCCCACCCTCGCTGTACACACTGACTACTAGTGCCTTGTGTACCTCCCTCCTCTGGAGAGATGTGTTCCTCCTCCTCCATTGACTCCTCGTCATCCTCCTCACTAAGTGTCCCCTGCCTGGGCCTTTGTGTGGAAGCACGTTGCGCAGACTTGCCAGAAGCAGATGGCATTTCTGACTCCTCATCTTCGATCTCTTCCAAAATCTCCTCACTTAGTGCTTGTAAGGTTTTTTGAAGCAGACAGATAAGGGGGACAGTCATGCTGACTAGTGCATCATCTGCACTGGCCATCCGCGTGGAGTTATCGAAGGCACGCAAAACTTGGCAGAAGTCCCTCATAGTGGCCCACTCAGTGGTGGTGAAGTGTGTCCGGCGCACATTGCGACTTGTTTGCGCCTGATGCAGCTGGTACTCCATTACTGCTGCCTGCTGCTCACACAACCGCTCCAACATATGTAACGTTGAATTCCACCTGGTGGAGAGGTCACATATGATGCGATGTTCTGGCAGGCGGAATCGGCGTTGCAGAGATGCAATGTGCGATCTTGCCATGCTGGAACGCCGCAAGTGAGCACACTCTAGGCGAACCTTGTGCAGCAGTGCATCAAGATCCGGATAGTCCCTCAGAAAGCTCTGCACGACCAAATTGAGCACGTGTGCCAGACATGGTAAGTGATTGAGGTTGCCTAGGCCCAGAGCTGCCACTAGATTTCGGCCATTGTCACTCACTACCACACCTGGCTGGAGATTTGCTGGCACAAACCACACATCGCTCTCCTGCTTGATGGCATTCCAGAGCTCCTGTGCTGTGTGGCTCCGATTCCCCAAAGAAATTAATTTAAGGATGGCCTGTTGACGTTTGGCCACACCTGTGCTCATATCTGGCCTAACAGGCTCATGCAGTGCTGATTCTGAGGAACTAGAGTAGGAGGAGGACTCAATATGTACAGACTGCATTCCTGCAATCCTTGGAGTTGGCAGAATACGTACAGAGCCACTCTCCAGATCTGTACCCGGCTCCACAACATTGACCCAATGGGCAGTGAGGGAAAGGTATCGTCCCTGTCCATGGCTACTGGTCCACGCATCGGTGGTCAGGTGGACCTTGCTACTGACGGCGTTTAGTAGCGCATTTTTAATTTTTCCCTCCACATGCTTTTGCAGGGCAAGGACGGCTTGCCTGCTGAAATAAAAGCGGCTGGGCACATTGTATTGTGGAACTGCCAATGACATCAAGTTTCGGAAGGTGTCAGTCTCCACCAGCCTGAATGACAGCATCTCAAGGGCCAGTAGTTTGGCAATGCCGGCATTTAGAGCCAGAGCTCGGGGATGGTTTGCCGAGTATGGCCGCTTTTTCTCCCATGCTTGTGCTACCGATTGCTGGTGAGTGGCCTGGGAGTGTGCTGATGACTGAGAACGTGGTTCAGTGGGTGAAATTTCACTGGGTCTCTGGACAACAGTGGCAGTGGTTCTTCCATGGCGTTCCAGTGAGGAAGCCGAACCAGCTGTGTGTGAGCTGGAGGAAGAGGCCCCAACATGAGCTGAAGAGGTGGTAGGTGCTGCTGAAGGTTGGCCTACATCTTCAGTGTGTCTGTGTAACTCCACCTCGTGCTTGGTACGCACATGTTTCCACATATTTGTGGTATTGAGGTTGCTCACATTTTTCCCTCGTTTAACTTTCTGATGACACAGCTTGCATTTGACAAAGCAAATGTCATCTGCAACTGTGTCAAAAAAAGACCACGCACTGCAAGTCCTGGGAGCGCCCGTTCTCTGTTTTGGAAGAGGATTTCTCCTCACGGGTGCCAAAGTGGAGGCTACAGGCAACCAAGTCTGCCCCCGCCCTCTCCCTCCTCTTTTGGCTGTTCGGGGAATCTCTTCCTCAGAGCTGCTCCCACCACCTTCCTGTGGCTGACGCCATGATGGGTCAAGGACCTCATCATCTCCACTCCCCTCTTCAAGCACCGGCTGGTCCTGGGTTGTCTCGCCAGCACCGTACGCACCAGAAATTGGCAACTGAGTCTCATCATCATCAGATGAGCACTGAGGTGTGCTGACAATAGGCACTGGCCCACCCGCCTCTTCAGATTCAGAGGGACAAAGCAGTTGCGCATCACTGCATACTCTCCCTTCTTCACGCTCTAGAATGCTGCTTGGCTGGTCGCCTCTTTCCAAGCCAACAGATTCTGAGAACAGAAGTAAAGATTGAGATGGCTCCTGTCCAGGGCTCTCAGACTGCCTGGGCAATTTGGCAGGTGGTGAAGAGACTGATGGTTGCTCTTCAGTGCTCTGGCCCTGGGAGGATGCAGAAGTCATTGAAGTGGATGCGTTAGCTGCCATCCATCCGACAACGGCTTCAATTTGTTCGTCACGCAGCAGTGGGGTACGGCGAGGTTCTACAAAGCTGCGCATGAAGGACTGTTGCCTGGTAAAAGTGGGGGATGCCGGGTCACTGGTGGCCGCAGCAGACACCGAATCCCCACGTCCTCTCCCTGCTGAATCCCCCTGTCCTCTCCCTGCTGAAACTCCACGGCCACGACCACTTGCCTTACTCCCTGCTTCTTCATCTTGGTAGACTGATAAAGTTAGGCAGAAAAGTAAAAAAGGGGTGGCTTAGTGTTCTTATTCCTGAACACCTGCTAACCAGTATAAGAAACACTAATTTGGCTAAGAGTGTGTCTACTACACTTTAATATGATCTAATGTGGCCTACACAACTCTAAAGTGGAGTGTTTGGTGAACTTTATTTCCTTTTTTTTTTGGGGGGGGGGAAAGAAAAGGATGTGACCAAAGTTTGAAAGCTATAGTATCACAAACTTTTTGGAGCGATTACAATGCAGGAAGCTAACCTACAATGCAATTGATGAGGCTCCAAAAAATAGGGTGATACTAGTCTGGCTTGCCCTGAAGGGCACAAGCCAGCAAAAAGGCTCCTCTATCTAATCCTATATAGTGTTTGCAACCAACCAATGACAATGGATGCGGATGGAAGCACACTAATATAGGAGCAAAAGTCTGGACAAATTAGCTGCAAAAAAAGGACTATGTATGAGGCAGTGACGCACGCTGAGCGGACTACAACCAGCGGTGGCTGTAGAACACACTGCAACGTGAGCTGCACTCACACACAGAGAGACCTAGCAGACAGCCAAAAACAGTGCACAGAAATGGGCTATAGCACTGAAAGGCTGCTGAAAGGCTCCCCTGTCCACTCCTTTAGTGTTTGCAACCAACGTATATGGATACGTATGGAAGCACACTATACAGGAGAAAAAAAAGCAGCAATAAAAGAAAAATGTGTATGAGGCAGAGACACACGCTGGGCGGCCTACAAGCAGACATGCCTGCAGGACACACTACACAGCGTGGGTCTGCATTCACACAGCCCTTGCAGACAGCTATTAAAACAGCGCTGCTGGGCTACAAAAATGCTACAGTGGTGGATTATGTAGCCTGGGTAGAGCAATAGATATGTTTGATGATCGCTATTTCTAACTGTCCCTCACAGTCTTCAACAGCAGCCTGTCCCTAACTGAATTCACAGCAGAGTGAACCCGAAATGGCGGCTGCTGCGGTTTTTATAGTGCATCATGACATCATTTCAGCAGCCAATCACAGCCATGCCAGTAGTTAACATGCCTACATGCCTAACAGGATGTGCCCACACTTCTGAGGATCCCCATTGGCTGAATCAAATCGAGCTGGCTCCTAGCATTATGGGAACTTCCGATTCCGGTATTCGATATGAAAAAAGTATCGGAACTAAGTATCGGAATTCCGATACAGCGAATATCGGCCGATACTTGCGGTATCGGAATGCTCAACACTAGTGATCAAGGATCTGAATTGATTGTTATATTCAGTAGTATACGAGGGGCGATCCAAAAGTAATGATAATCAATAATAAACACAATGAATATAGTAAAAAAAAAATTATTTTTCTACATAGCCTCCTAACAAGTCTATACATTTAGTCCATCTCTTTTCTAAACTTAGAATTCCCTTCGAAAAAAATTCTTGATCTTGACCCTCAAAAAACTCCCCAACAGCGGTTATCACGTCGCTATTGTCGTCAAATTTCTTGCCCCGGAGGTGTTCCTTGAGCCGAGGAAAGAGAAAGAAGTCACTGGGGGCTAGATGTGGCGAATAGGGGGGTGTTCCACCAGTTCAAAGCCCGCTTCTTGAATGGTAGCCATGGCAACTGCAGCTTTGTGAGCTGGTGCGTTATCTTGGTGAAACAGCACTCCAGCCCGCCGTTTGCCGCTTCTTTTCTCCTTGATAGCCTCCCGGAATCTTCTTATTTGTTCAGCGTAGTAGGAGCCCGTAATAGTGGCTCCCTTCTCCAAATAGTCCACCATAATAATTCCTTCAGCGTCCCAAAAAATGGACGCCATAACCTTCAATGCTGAGCTTGACACTTTGAATTTCTTCGGCGTCGGTTCGTCGGCTCGTTTCCATGTCATCGATTGTTGTTTAGTTTTGGGATCAAAGTGGTGGATCCAGGTCTCATCCATGGTCAAAAAACGTGACAAAAAATTCTCCTTTTCTGTTTGGAACTTTTCGAGATTTGCTATTGAAATGTCAGTTCGTTTCTTCTTTTGCTCGTCGGTTAACATTTTTGGCACCCAACGCGTGGAGACCTTTCTCATATGCAATTCTTTTGCAAGGATTCTTTGAATACTGCCATATGAGATCCCTGTGACCTGAGCTACATGCCTGATAGTCACTTTTCGATCTGCCAACACAACTTCTTCAACTTTTTTCACATTTTCTTCATTGAGGGACGTGGATGGGCGTCCTTCGCGATGTTCATCTTCCGTCGATGTTCTTCCCAGCTTAAATTCCTTGGCCCAGCATGCAACTGTGGAATATGGAGGAGAAGAGTCCCCCAATGTTTCCACCAAGTCGCTGTGTATGTCTTTGGTAGACATTTTTTTCAAGCAGAGGTATTTGATGACAGCTCTGAGCTCGTTTTTTTCCATTTTGATGTTCACTCCTTGGCAGTTCATATTCAAATGAATGTAGCTCCCGGTAATCGTGGCCTATTTAAGTGATTTTTTTTTTCCTGGACTAGTGGGTACCTAAGAGAGAAGAAAACATTTTATTTTAATTTCTGTGTGCAAAAGAAATAACCGATTATCATTACTTTTGGATCACCCCTCGTAAATGTTTGGACACCCCTGTTTATAGAATGGTTTCCCTGATTCTCATTGGAATGTTCACATTGTAGGTTCAGACTAAATGCAACAAAACCAGAAAGTAACTCATAAGGAAAAAAAAGAGTTAAAAAAACTTGTATGAAGCAATCCAGAATATGTGGAAACTTTAAATTCCTCAAATTATCCCACTTTTATTTTGATAATGGCTTTTCAGCTCCTCCTCCTCCTCACCCATTCCTCAGCAATTTCAGCTTCATCAAGTGGTCACGTGGAATAGCTGCATGCCATGCCATCTGGGAACCAGGAGTGGTTAAATGTTTGCATAATAAATTGTCAAATAGTAAAAGAAATAATTAGATCCAGAATTTTGTGTAAAAAAAATATTTTATTGTCTAAAAACCATTACATTTCAGAAAATTCTTCTTTTTCTGATAAAGATAGACGTAGGCCATCCCAACTGGTTTACATTTACTCGCACAATCATTTTGTGCTGCAACGGGATCACAACACCTCCAGGCTGTGTAAGAGCTATATAACCAAGAAATAGAGGGTTGGAGTGCTGCATCAGAAGACATGACCTCCACAATCACCAATCACTGCTCTGTTCCTTCCAGTGTCAGGCCGTAGTGCTGAGCTCTCATGCCACACTTTCAACTCTTCTGCATATCCATGATGTCTCCACATGGCTATAGGGAGGCGCAGCCAGATCCTGCAGGAATTTTACCCTGCTGTGTCTTGCAGAGTTTGGTTTCTCAGCCTATCCCTTTCCTGCAGGGCATATATTAGGCTACTCCTCTTGTTCTAAACATGAACTTAGGCTACTATTCCTGTCCATCTGCAACATTCAGTCAGTGTGTTTTTTGTCTTGCCTTCCCTGTTACTGACCCAGCTTGTTTACCAGTTATATCTGACATTTCCATTCCGAACCCCAGCTTTGTATTCTGAACCCATGCTGACTGCTCCAACCTTGGACCATCTGGCTACACTTCTGTGTCTCCCTTGTGTACTTTGCCTACCTGCTCTGACCAATGAATCAGCTGCTGCAGGTCTAAAGACCGGCACCTCCCTCCCCTAGCATTACTCTAACGTCCTGCATGTCCACATATCCATTGATGGAATTCATGTGAAATAAAGAGGCACAGATTTTCAGCTATATTGGTGAGTGCTGCATATGTCTTCTTTTTTCGTTTCAATGTGGGGAGGTTGACCTGACAGAGGCACTCAGATCAAGAAAGAGGGTGCCATATTGAGAGTGACCATTAGAGAGCAGTGGGGAGCTTGTAAAGGGTAGTTATATAACAGCCATGAGAGAGGTTATGTAACTGCCAGAGGTCGAGGTCACTCTCTTTGGTCAGAGGTGACTGTCAGTGACAGTGGGCGGAGCTACCTAGGCTGTGAGTATAAAGACTGAGGTAAGCTTCTAGAAGCTTCAGTCAGCCAGGGGAGCTCGTTAGTAAGGAGGGTCTGCTGCTCAGTGGAGAGCCTTCAGAGAACACTAGACAGTAGAGACGGTCACGGGGGTGACTCAGGCACACAGGAGCATCAGAGGGAGACAGTCTGAGCAGAATAGGTACAGGTGTACTCTGATCGGGGAAACGCTGCAGTGGAAGTGCCTAGGGCAGCCACAGTGAGGAGAACCGCAGAGGACACCATGACGGTGACACAGAACAAGTACAGGTACCAGGGTCTGTGTGAGAAGAAAATTGTCAAAGTCCTGTCATGAACTGTGGAGGTCGTCAGGAGGGTGTGAATAAAATACGGACCTGTTGAACACGCTTTCCTGTCTCAGTCTCCAGTCTATCTGCATCAAGAAGTGGGTCACCCCCCAGCCTGTTGGATCAGCACCACCTAAGCACAGCAAACCTTCCACGCCCATCAGCATCATCACCAGCATCACCACCTAATTTGTCTTCCCTGGGCCACCTGTACATTTGGCGTAGTCGGCAGGATCGTTGCTGCCAATACAACATCTTCACCGGCAAGCCTGCCACCAAGTAGCAAAGGCCCCAAGCTGTGTGAGGTGAAGAATTGTTTGGTTGCTGTACCCTGTGGATTACAAATAAAAAAAAAAAAACTGGACTGTGGATGGCTGGCTGCCAATAAAATGACTGTGGTGATTTGGCGCCCAAAGAAAGAGAAACAGACATTGCTGATTGTACTGGATGACCCGGGGCTTTATCAAATCTGCCCCTGGGGGGAGTGGTGTTAGTCTGAAGAGAACTGTTCCCTCATGTTGGACCCTGAAAATCTACAGTCGATGAAGGAGTGGTGGGAGAGTCTGCTGGAAGCCGCGGCGGCTGGGCAGGTGAGCGGGCCCCCGGCCCCGCCGGTGACACCCCAGGCCAACCCTGTCCCCACGCACCATGCAGCAGACAGACCACGGGGCCTTGACACGGATCCTCGGCCTCCCCACCCATCTCTTTACACTGTGGTGCCTCCCGCTCTGAGCGACGGCGTAGCCCCGTCAAGCCGACTTTCAACGCATCAGTCCCACTCCCAGCCACTACTGAAATCGGGCCATCAGCTGCAGTGACTGATGTACCGGAAAGTGCGGCCGCTGCTTCATCTGTGGCCCTACCTGAGGTTGCTTTGCCAGAGCCCGTGGAAGCCTCGGTGCCAGCTGCGGCCTCCCCTGCGGCCGCGCCAACTTTGCTGTCAAAGCCGGCTGCAGCCTACTCACTATCGGAGCCTGCGGCCGCTTCTGTTTTGCCCTCAAACTCAACCCACCACCGGACTCTGCGACCTATACCGGACCCTCCGCCTGGGTTGCGGAGGTCATTGAAGTAAAAAAGGCCAGAGAGCGGGAGATCTGGGGGCTGCTTCATGAAAAAGGAGAGGCTGGCATGGCGGATCCATGTTCTATCAGGAGGCTGGTGCACACAAACCGAGAGAGAGGGTATGGCTTTATCCGGGATCGTACCACTGGAGAAAAAGAGTATTTAAATGTGGCGTCCATCCGGCACGGCCGGGCTCTGCAAGAAGGAGACTGAGTCTCTTACTATAAGGAGTACTGCCCCCGAGGCTACTACACTGTGGCAGTAATTGCTTGCCCTGAAGAATTCATGCCCCTATAAAAGAGACTCCCAGAGACACCCCAAGAGTCCCAGGACTTTAAGTCCCTTGCTGAGTTGGCAAAACATCGGCCTCAGGAGATGGCCCGGACTACCGGGAGATTGATGCACAGTTGTGCAATTCATCGGACAGTTTCACCTCCGCGTTTATAGAAATGTTTTTGTTGATGTTCATGTTTATTTCCTGACGCAGTGGGAACACATAAGGGGGATGCTCAGGTCAAAGGAAGGGGGAGTATGTCAGTATGACAGTTTTTTATGTTTAAAAAAAAAAGAGAGAAAGAAAAAAAAAGAGCTCTGTTTTGATAAAAACGTATTGCAACAAATGTGGAAAACTGTGTAGTGAATTTGAAATGTTAAAGTGTTATGTATTTTAAACAAGAAAATGTGTATTCAGCAGGTCCCGGGTATGAAGAGTATGACAACCACGACTTTTCCAGGTAGAAAGGACGACGGGACAAGAAGGGGACAGACAGACCGGGTACATGTGTAAGGGGTCTGTGTGACCAAGGGTCTGTGTGACCAGGAGTCTGCGTGATAAAGGGGCCTGTGTGACCAGGAGTCTGTTTGACAAAGGGGTCTGTGTGACCAAGGGTCTGTGTGACCTGGAGTCTGTTTGACAAAGGGGTCTGTGTGACCAAGGGTCTGTGTGACCAGGAGTCTGTGTGACAAAGGGGTCTGTGTGACCGAGGGTCTGTGTGACAGAGGGCCTGTGTGACCCAGATGCCAACCATGACAGTGCCAGGTCTCTGACACCACTTTCACCCCAGGATGAGATTGTCGAGGATGACAATGGTTAAAGGAAGGAGGAATGTGGGGAGGTTGACCTGACAGAGGCACTCAGATCAAGAAAGAGGGTGCCATATTGAGAGTGACCATTAGAGGGCAGTGGGGAGCTTGTAAAGGGTAGTTATATAACTGCCATGAGAGAGGTTATGCAACTGCCAGAGTTCGAGGTCACTCTCATTGGTCAGAGGTGACCGTCAGGTGACAGTGGGCAGGGCTACCTAGGCTGTGAGTATAAAGACTGAGGTAAGCTTCTAGAAGCTTCAGTCAGTCAGGGGAGCTCGCTAGTAAGGAGGGTCTGCTGCTCAGTGGAGAGCCCTCAGAGAACACTAGACAGTAGAGACGGTCACGGAGGGTGACCCAGGCACACAGGAGCATCAGACGGAGACAGTCTGAGCAGAATAGGTACCGGTGTACTCTGATCGGGGAAATGCTGTGGTGGAAGTGCCTAGGGTAGCCAGAGTGAGGATAACCGCAGAGGACACCACGACAGTGACACAGAACAAGTACAGGTACCCTGGTCTGTGTGAGAAGAAAATTGTCAAAGTCCTGTCATGAACTGTGAAGGTCGTCAGGAGGGTGTGAATAAAATACGGACCTGTTGAACACGCTTTCCTGTCTCAGTCTCCAGTCTGTCTGCGTCAAGAAGTGGGTCACCCCCCCAGCCTGTTGGATCAGCACCACCTAAGCACAGCACACCTTCCATGCCTATCAGCATCATCACCAGTATCACCACCTAATTTGCCTTCCCTGGGCCACCCCTACATCACATTGAAATATTCATGTTTTTTCATGCAAGCACCTCCGTTTTTTGACTGAAATATATACTGCATTGCTTCAGATAAATAGCTCTGTCTGTTAATGTGGTGATTTGTGTGCCCTAGTTTGCCATTCATCTGTTTGCTGGGATGCAGGTCTAAAGACAGCCCAGGAGTGACACGCCCTTCCAGAGTAAGCACAGCCAGTTGCCCATCCACCCCCATCATCAAATTAAGTTCAGGCCATGGACCCTGCCTACAAGTTGTGCCCTATAGACTCAAAATCTTACCTACAAATCCTGTATGAGGAGATTCGTTCTAAGGCTATGTGCACACTTTGCGGATTTTGATGCATTTCCGCAGCGTTTTTGGACATGCATCAGATCCATAGTGTAGTGCACCAACAATGTTTATCTATGCGAAATGGAGATTTGTTGTGCACATGCTGCAGAAAAATATATGCGGATTTGCAGCGTTTTATTTTCCACAGCATGTCAATTCTTTTTGCAGATCTGCAGCGTTTCTGCAGCCATTGACTTCCCTTGAGTCAGGCAAATCTGCAGCAAAATCGCAGGTTTAAAAATATCTGTGGTTTTGCTGCGGATGTGGGTGCGAGAAACGCTGCAGATAGGGAGGAGGAAGAGTGTGTGGGCAGAGACTATGTGTGGGGGTGGAGCTATGTGTGTGTGAAGAATGTGTGCGGTTCTGTGTGTGGTGTCTGTGTGTGTGTGTGCATGTGTGCAGGTGTCTGAGAGTGTGTGCAGGGCTGTAGGTGTGTCTGAGTCTGTATGTAGGCAGGCATCGTCCGATGGGACTACTAGTTCCATCCGGTTATGCCTTCTACAGTGACAGCTAGCCAATGATAAGACAATAATAGTCCCGTCATCAGGCTAGTGTGTTCAAGTGTAAAATAAAAACACATACACACAAATGCAGTACATACCATGCAGCTAATGCCCGATGATCTCAGTCACCTGTAGAAAAAAAAATAATAATAAACAAACAGTATACTCCCTGATCCGACAAAATCCATTTAATAATGATTGTCTAACGATGATCTCCCATGGAGAGCTGTTATATCAACAGATGTGATTGCTCTCCAGGTGCTCCGGCGATACAATGACTGCAGGTAGCCTCCTTCAGCCTGCTGTCAGAGGTCAATAGAGTTTAGGCTGTCACTTGCGGCATTGCTGTGTGGGAAAATTCTCATGCAGCAATGCCATAAAGTGAGAGCATGAACTCCAGGGAACCCTCAGTGATAACACTGCAGGAGCCATTGTCTCCTGTCAGTGTGTCACTGGAGGCGCTATAGCGCAGTCACATCTCCAGATGTGACTGCTGTATAGGGGAGATCATCATGGGATACTCGTTATTAAATGGATTACGTCAGAACAGGGACTATGCTGTTGGTTTATTATTGTTTTTTACAGGTGATCTAGGGCAACACAGGAATTAGGCGCACGATAAAGATGGGAAACTGTGTTTCGTGTTTTTTTTCATTAAAATACTTTATTCTGACTGTGTTTTTTAACTCTTTACCAACTCTAGGATTAGTAATGGATAGGTATCTTACTAATGCCTCTCCATTACTTAGTCAGGCTTGATGTCACCTTACAATAAAAAGGTGACATCAATCCTACTAATATTACCCCATATGCCATCACTACAGGGCAGTGGAAAGAGAGAGGCTAAGAGCCAGAATTGGCACATCTTAGGGATGCGCCATTTCTGGGGCGGCTGGGGGCAGATGTTTGTTGCCGGGGGTGCCATTTACCATGGTCCCTTCCTAGGCTATTAATATCTGCCCCCAGTCATTGGCTTTATCACTCTGGTGCAGAAAATTGCGTGGGAGTCCACAACATTTTTTTCCCCTTTTTTAAAAAAAACTAAACATATTGTAGATACATGAAAAAACTGAAGGCAGCACTCCTTTTCAAAGAGTAAAAAATGTGGTTTTATTTCAGACCCACATGGTTGGCAATGTTTCGGCTCATGCAGAGCCTTTATCAAGCAGTGAATCTAATACAACTGTGCATATACAGTGGGGCAAAAAAGTATTTAGTCAGTCAGCAATAGTGCAAGTTCCACCACTTAAAAAGATGAGAGGCGTCTGTAATTTACATCATAGGTAGACCTCAACTATGGGAGACAAACTGAGAAAAAAAAGTCCAGAAAATCACATTGTCTGTTTTTTTTTTCATTTTATTTGCATATTATGGTGGAAAATAAGTATTTGGTCAGAAACAAGCAATCAAGATTTCTGGCTCTCACAGACCTGTAACTTCTTCTTTAAGAGTCTCCTCTTTCCTCCACTCATTACCTGTAGTAATGGCACCTGTTTAAACTTGTTATCAGTATAAAAAGACACCTATGCACACCCTCAAACAGTCTGACTCCAAACTCCACTATGGTGAAGACCAAAGAGCTGTCAAAGGACACCAGAAACAAAATTGCAGCCCTGCACCAGGCTGGGAAGACTGAATCTGCAATAGCCAACCAGCTTGGAGTGAAGAAATCAACTGTGGGAGCAATAATTAGAAAATGGAAGACATACAAGACCACTGATAATCTCCCTCGATCTGGTGCTCCACGCAAAATCCCACCCCGTGGGGTCAGAATGATCACAAGAACGGTGAGCAAAAATCCCAGAACCACGCGGGGGGACCTAGTGAATGAACTGCAGAGAGCTGGGACCAATGTAACAAGGCCTACCATAAGTAACACACTACGCCACCATGGACTCAGATCCTGCAGTGCCAGACGTGTCCCACTGCTTAAGCCTGTACATGTCCGGGCCCGTCTGAAGTTTGCTAGAGAGCATTTGGATGATCCAGAGGAGTTTTGGGAGAATGTCCTATGGTCTGATGAAACCAAACTGGAACTGTTTGGTAGAAACACAACTTGTCGTGTTTGGAGGAAAAAGAATACTGAGTTGCATCCATCAAACACCATACCTACTGTAAAGCATGGTGGTGGAAACATCATGCTTTGGGGCTGTTTCTCTGCAAAGGGGCCAGGACGACTGATCCGGGTACATGAAAGAATGAATGGGGCCATGTATCGTGAGATTTTGAGTGCAAACCTCCTTCCATCAGCAAGGGCATTGAATATGAAACGTGGCTGGGTCTTTCAACATGACAATGATCCAAAGCACACCGCCAGGGCAACGAAGGAGTGGCTTCGTAAGAAGCATTTCAAGGTCCTGGAGTGGCCTAGCCAGTCTCCAGATCTCAACCCTATAGAAAACCTTTGGAGGGAGTTGAAAGTCCATGTTGCCAAGCGAAAAGCCAAAAACATCACTGCTCTAGAGGAGATCTGCATGGAGGAATGGGCCAACATACCAACAACAGTGTGTGGCAACCTTGTGAAGACTTACAGAAAACGTTTGACCTCTGTCATTGCCAACAAAGGATATATCACAAAGTATTGAGATGAAATTTTGTTTCTGACCAAATACTTATTTTCCACCATAATATGCAAATAAAAGGAAAAAAAAACAGACAATGTGATTTTCTGGATTTTTTTTTCTCAGTTTGTCTCCCATAGTTGAGGTCTACCTATGATGTAAATTACAGACGCCTCTCATCTTTTTAAGTGGTGGAACTTGCACTATTGCTGACTGACTAAATACTTTTTTGCCCCACTGTATATATAGGTATTTTTCAAGTGATCCAATTAATTTACAAATGTACATATCACCTATTAATTTGCATCTTTTCATATTTATAAATCATAAACAGTGAATACATAATAATCTCCATTATATAAAGTGCATTGTGCAAAAAGTGCTTACAAAAAACTGTGTTAATCTTACAATAAAGTATTAATTGCATTGTTAGTGCAGCTGTGTACCTATCACAAAAACACTCACTTAATTCAGGAATCCACAGCACACATGGAGAACGCCATTAGCCACCTCTGGCATTCATTAAAGTCTACTGCGCATATCTCTCATTCACATAACGCCAGTAACAACACCATGACCAATCATATCTCTTGTGTGGCATCTCACTCAGTGCGCTTACCCAGTGCACACTATGCAGTATCTCAGCGCAATCTTGTAAGAGGCATATGATCATGATTCACAGTTTTTTTCAATTGCACACTAAATAAGTGATTTCACTTCTATTATTTATGTCAAACCATACTTTTCAAGTTACAACAATCTCTTTTATTTCAGCGCTGTGCATATATGCTCTTATTTAATAAAAGCTTTGAGACTTTTTATTTTTATTTCATCAAGGTATGCCTGACGGTTCCTTACTCAGATGACCTCCTGCAACCTTATGGATACCTCGGGTGACTCCTCAGATTGCCAAGACTGAGGTGTCGCAACCAAGGTCCATATTAATGTATATTAAACAATCCCATATCATGGTCTAATATTAGATATATGTTGGCCAATGGTTGTTAGTAGAGTTGAGCGAAACGGGTCGAACAATTTCAAAAGTCGCCGACTTTTGGCAAAGTCGGGTTTCATGAAACGAAACCCGACCGTAGGATGAGGTCGGCCACGAGGTCGGCGACTTACGCGCCAAAGTCGCGTTTCAAAAGTTTGTTTAGCGCTCTTTTTCAGCCAATCAGGATCCACGGACACTGTGGGCAACGTGATGACATAGGCAGGGGTCACCACCATCTTTCAGAAGGGCATTCAAGTGATTGGCTTGCTTTGGTGGGCGTCACAGGGGTTATAAAAGGGCGTGCACGCCGACCGCCATCTTACTTCTGCCGATCTTAGCATAGGGAGAGGTTGCTGATTCTGTAGGGAGAGCGTTAGGCAAGGAAGAAGAAAAAAAAACTTCTTCTGCTGCTAGCGATTTTGCCTGTGCAACACACCAGTCACTGTGTGTGCAGTGCAAGGGGAGGCTATATTGTGGTGGATCAGCGGTGTTGGTTGTTAGGCTGCCTTCTAAGGCTTCCTGACAGCTGCATTGCTGTTTCCCCACTGCTCTGCAAACTGCTTTTTTAAAAGCAATCCCAATTTTTTTTTTGTCCTGCTGAGGTACTGAGCGTGCATTTATTCACACCATACAGCGGTGTACGCTCCTCACACAGTACCGTGTAACGGCTGTTATCATAGCCACAGTGAAGCTATCTGTGTGTCACTGTGGAAGGATAAGTGGAGGACTTGTTCCGTTCTTACAGACCTACACTCTAGGGAGATTCCTATTCTGCCCAATTCTACAATTCACTTTTTTCACACCTGTGCCATCGAGCCTGTGACATAGCGCTCTGATATTCAGTGGGCCTCACACAATCCAAAAGTGTCCAGTGTCCACAAGTGTCTGCAGAAATTCAAAATCTCCCTTATCCTGTAGTCACTTTTTTCACACCTGTGCCATCGAGCCTGTGACATAGCACTCCGATATTCAGTGGGCCTCACACAATCCAAAAGTGTTTCAGTGTCCACAAGTGTCTGCAGAAATTCAAAATCTCCCTTATCCTGTAGTCACTTTTTTCACACCTGTGCCATCGAGCCTGTGACATAGCGCTCTGATATTCAGTGGGCCTCACACAATCGAAGTGTCCAGTGTCCACAAGTGTCTGCAGAAATTCAAAATCTCCCTTATCCTGTAGTCACTTTTTTCACACCTGCTGCATCAAGCCTGTGACATAGCGCTCTGATATTCAGTGGGCCTCACACAATCCAAGTGTCCAGTGTCCACAAGTGTCTGCAGAAATTCAAAATCTCCCTTATCCTGTAGTCACTTTTTTCACACCTGCTGCATCGAGCCTGTGACATAGCGCTCTGATATTCAGTGGGCCTCACACAATCGAAGTGTCCAGTGTCCACAAGTGTCTGCAGAAAATCTAAATCTCCCCTGTCCTATAGACACCTTGTACCTTGTTTTATATTACTATATAGTTTGCTGGATTTTGTCTACATTTCTACCAAAAATGAGGAAGGCTGGTGGAAGAGGCCGTGGAATTGGGCGGGGGTTGGCAGCTGGTAATGATGGTGTTGGTGGTGGATCTGATGGTAGTGGCAAAAGCAAAATAGGACCGAACGCAGAAGGTGTTGAGCCTGCGTCATCGTCTGGCTCCATAAGGCTTCGAAGGCTTAGTTTTCTAGGAGTTGGCAAACCGCTTTTAAAGCCAGAGCATCAGGAAAAAGTTTTGTCTTACATTGCTGACTCAGCCTCCAGCTCTATCGCCTCCTCTTCTGAAGTTGTAAAAAGTAAAAGCACTGAGTCGTCATTGGAGGCTCATGTTCATGAACCACACCTTTCCTTGTGTCCTTCACCCCAACCAAGATTGAAGGATGACGCAGGCCATACTACTGATTACTCCATGGAGCTGTTTTCACATACCATGCCTGGATTATCAAGTGAAATGGTGAATTACCCAGGCCAAGATGAATCTGACATGGAGTGCACTGATGCACAGCCGCTGATAGATGATTCTGCTGGTACATTCACTCAGAGCACTACATTGTCCTCGCAGTGTACAGAGCCAGATTCTGACCCTGATGAGACTCAGGTGCCCCTTCCCGCACACTATACCACCATACACGGTGACACAGAGGAAGGTGCACATGACATTGAAGAGGAGGTGATGGATGACCCAGTTGTTGACCCAGATTGGCATCCATTGGGGGAAGAGGGTGCTGCGTCCAACAGCTCAGATGAGGAGCATCCACAGCAGACATCGACATCGCAACAACTGTTATCTGGCAGGCCCGGAGCACTCCAAAGACAGGTTCCAAAAATCAAAAGAGTTGCTGGACAGCTTGTCCAGAGGGTCAAAAGATCACAGCGTGCTAGGCCGCAAAATGTCTGCCAAAGTAGGAAGAGTGCAGTGTGGCACTTTTTTGAACAAAATCCTCATGATCAGGCCAAGGTTATCTGTAAGAAGTGCGCAAAGACCTTTAGCCGAGGGAAAAATCTGAAAAATTTGAATACCAGTAGCATGCTTAGACATTTAACCAGCATGCACTTGCAAGCGTGGACACAACACCAAACCTCAAGTGCCACATGTGCAACTGATCACAAAGAAGGTACTCAGCAACGCTACATTGTTTCCCCCACTGTAAGCCCACCGGTTAGCACAGCAGCAAATGTTGAGGTGTCGTTGCAAGGCCACAGCAGTCAGGGAATCCCAGTGTTATATCAACGAAATACTGAATCTAGGCCATCAGAAAGAACACCAACTCCATCACCATCATCAACCCTCTCTCAGTCCGCCCTGTCCACCGCTACTTCCACCATATGCAGCTCTCAAGTCCAGCTCACCCTCCCAGACACTATGAGTAGATCAAGCAAGTACTCAGTCTCTCATCCGCGTACACTGGGTTTGAATGCCCACATTGCCAAACTAATCTCGTTTGAGATGCTGCCCTATCGGTTGGTGGAAAGCGCAGCTTTCCGCGAATTCATGGCCTATGCAGTACCACGCTATGACCTACCCAGTCGCCACTTCTTCTCTCGCTAAGCCATCCCAGCCCTCCTCCATCATGTGAAAGACCGCATTGTCCATGCACTCAAGCAGTCAGTGAGTGGAAAGGTGCACCTCATAACTGATGCATGGTCCAGTCGGCATGGCCAGGGCCGTTACGTGTCCATCACTGCGCACTGGGTTAATGTGGTGGATGCAGGGTCCACAGGGGACAGCGGTGGTGGGACAGTGCTGCCTAGCCCACGGTATAGGAAACAGTTGGCTGTAGGCGTTCCACCCTCCTCCTCCTCCTCCAGAAGCGAAAGCTCGTCCACAGAGCGCAGTCGTACGATCACTCCATCTGCAGCTGCCACTGTTGCACACGAGGTGTCCCCCTATCGAGCAGCTAGTGGAAAGCGTCAGCAGGCTGTGTTGCAGATGATGTGTTTGGGCGACAGACACACCGCCGAGGTGCTGGCCGAGTACTTGAAGCGACAAACTGAGTCATGGCTGGGCAGTGTACATCTTGAGGCAGGCAAGGTAGTTAGTGATAACGGCCGTAATTTTGTGGCAGCCATAGCCCTTTCAAAACTCAGCCACATACCTTGCTTGGCTCACACCTTGAACCTGGTGGTGCAGTGCTTCCTCAAAAATTATCCGGAGTTAACAGCCCTGCTCCAGAAGGTGCAAAGACTGTGCGTGCACATCCGCCGGTCGCCTGTACACTCCGTTCGTATGCAGAAGCTGCAGCGATTGCTCCACCTTCCCAACCACCGCCTCATTATCGACATTGCAACAAGGTGGAACTCCACCCTGCACATGGTGGAGCGGCTGTGCGAGCAGAGGCAGGCCATAATGCATTTGTGGGAGGATACACGGCCAGGCACTTTGAGAGCAGACATGGAGTTGACAGGTGTGCAGTGGTCGAAGCTGAAAGACCTCTGTAAAGTCCTTCAGTGTTTTGAGGAATGCACACGGCTGGTAAGCGCAGACGACGCCATCCTAAGCATGAGCATCCCACTTATGCGTCTGCTCATGCAAACTTTGACGCACCTTAAGGAGCAGGCGTCTGCATCCAATGTTGACGAGGAGGAAGAGGTGGAGGGAATCCTTGATGACATTCAGCCATTGTCTGCTCAGGGACCTCTCCTGGACGAGTTGGAGGAAGAAGAGGAGGAGGAGGATGATGATGGGGATGATTACTTAGGGGAGGAGGATGCATCTCATGGGGCAAGTGAAAATGTTGGCGTGGCAAGGTCTGGTACAGGGTTTGTGCGTGACTGGAGGGATGTGGATTTGCCAGAAAGTGCTCCTCCAACCAGCACTCGTAGTGCATCATTGACACCGGGAACATTGGCCCACATGTCAGATTATGCCTTGCGGATCCTAAAAAGGGACCCCTGCATTGCCAAAATGATGAACGATGACGACTACTGGTTGGCCGGCATCCTGGATCCACGCTATAAAGGCAAATTACAAAACATCATGCCACAGGAGAACCTTGACCTAATATTGGCTAATAAACAAGCAACTCTGGTAAATCGGTTGCTTGAGGCATTCCCAGCACACAGCAGCGGTGATGGTTCTCACACGAGCCGTATGGGCCGGGGGCAGCTAGGCAGAGGTGTTCATGGTGCACACAGCAGAAGTGGCGTTGGAGACAGGGGTTTCATGACAATGTTGTGGACTGATTTTTCAAGTACCGCTCACACAACTGGTAATACAACATCGATGGAAAGTGACAGGAGACAGCAGTTGTCAACTATGGTTACAAACTACTTTTCCTCCCATATCGATGTTCTCCCATACAGGTCATTCCCCTTTGACTATTGGGCCGCTAAACTGGACACCTGGCCTGAATTGGCACAATATGCCTTACAGGAGCTCGCTTGCCCAGCTGCAAGTGTGCTATCGGAAAGAGTCTTCAGTGCAGCTGGATCAATCCTGACAGAAAAAAGGACCCGTCTGTCAACCCAAAATGTGGATGATCTAACCTTCATTAAAATGAACCATGCATGGGTTTCCAAGGATTTTGTCCCACCTTCCCCTGATGACACATAGGGTGACAGAAAAATGGCTTGCTTTGGTCCACCTCTTCCTGGGACTTGACCTATTTCGCCTTTTGCATCAGCTGAATGTCCAACATCAACATATGCCACTTTCTAAAACTCCCTAACTGTGCAGCCTCCCCCCCCATAGCCGGGGTCACCACCTAGCGCACGACACTGTGCGAGTGCCGTTGCCCTGGACAGGTGGGTAGGCCGACTCTTGGGCGCGGGCACTGGCACAGGGTCCCTCATAGTGCAATCAAGTTTCTCTGACGGTGGTGGTGCACATCCGCCGTCAGACACACCGCCATACTATGAGGGGCCCAGTGCCAGTACCGACGCCCATGAGTGGGCCCCCCTTGCTTGGGCAGGGCCCCAGCATTTGCAATCTTTACCTCTCCCTGCTCCTCCGCTGTGTAGTCCGGGCCGTCAAATCCATACTGTGCCTGACACCGTCTGAGCCTGCCTCCTGATGTATAGACATATCTTTTGAATGTGTACGCTATCCATACATGTTATCCGGGGATACGGTACCCTTTCTCACCTTTGTGCAATCACTTGCAAGCCATACTGGGCCTAACACCGTCTGAGCCTGCCTCCTGATGTATAGACATATCTTTTGAATGTGTACACTATCCATACATGTTATCCGGGGATACGGTACCCTTTCTCACCTTTGTGCAATCACTTGCAAGCCATACTGGGCCTAACACCGTCTGAGCCTGCCTCCTGATGTATAGACATATATTTTGAATGTGTACGCTATCCATACATGTTATCCGGGGATACGGTACCCTTTCTCACCTTTGTGCAATCACGTGTAATCCATACTGGGCGTGAGAACGGCTGGCGAGCTGTTAAGCAAGCTACAGCACCTGTGGTTTGCACACGTAAGTTTTTCATTTTTTTTAGGAATGTCGGTTAGGCCTAATTCCGGAACTGCAGGTTGACCTGCACTTACTGGGAAATCATCGTTCGCGAGTAATAATTGTAATCAGTGATCCCCATCACTAACGTTGTTCAGCGGTTTATCTGCACCTGTAAGCGACAAACGCTGGCCTTTTCAGTGTAGCGCACATGCAGCCACGGACATGTAAGGGCATGACACACCAGTTATTGGCCAATCTCATGTGCCAGAGCCTCACGTGTCCCTCTAGTAAGCCGGACTCGAACCGCGGGGCATGACGGAGTCTCGTTCGTTAACGGAATTAAGCTTGCAATGTGTGCATCTGTTCTGTAGCTGGCATGGTTGAGGTTGCCCGTGTTGAGTCAAATTACGCCGTAGGCTCCACTCCTGGTGGTGCCCTTCTGGACATTCCTTTAAGGTTCAGCTTTGCAACCATACTGCCCACGTAAAACAAACACTTTGCCTTCGTGAACGCTGTTTGGAGGGTCATGACTCGTGGGAATAACGCCGCCCAATCAGTTAACCTGCTAGAGAGATCCTTCGTTGCTCCCAAGCATGACATCACACTCCCTAGGAGGAAGGTAATGCCACTGTGGCGACCATACTCCTGGGGGCGACACAAGTGCACTGATGCCCAGCCACTGCTCGATGAATCTGCTGGTACATTGACCCAGACCACTACATTCCCCTCGCACGCTACACGGCCTGAATCTGACCCTGATGAAACTCAGGTTACCCTTCCCATATACAGTTCCATCTTACACGGTGACAAAGAGGAAGCTGCAGATGAAAGTGCAGGTTCGGCCCACCCGCCATCAGACACACCACCGTACTATCAGGGGCCCTGTGCCAGTGCCGTCGCCAACGAGTGGGCCTCCCCTGCTTGCTCAGGATCACAGCACTTGCAAGGTTAAAATACTGTGCAGTGAGATGGAAGATGGGGACGACGAGGAGTCCAGACTAGTACAGGGATTCCCTAGCGAGGAGACTTATTTGATTGTTTTCAATGTTGGGACAGCAATTTTTGGGGAGCACTATACTCTCGAGAATGATAGATGGGGCCCACCATACACTGGAACATTCCAAAGGTGGACATCAGACACTGGAGCAGCATTTACAGGGCCCTTTATACACTAGAGCATTAGAAATGGGGCCAATTATGTTTGGCGCATTATTTGGGCCCATAAGACAGTGGGGCTTCATCCATGGGGACCAAGATATACTGTAGCATTATGTGGAGCGCATCATATACTGTTTCAAACATTATATGGGACCAATGATTCTGTATGGAGAAATAGATGGGCCTCGTCATGAGATGTAAAAAGTGAAGTATTTTTCATTGTACTATACCGCTATTTCTCTGCCGTATCGGAGCATGATGAGTTGTGGTATGTGTTAAAGGGGCGCTCTTTCGCCCAGGGCACATGAAAACCTGGAGCCAGCCCTACCCCCCCACAACTTTAGCCAAATAACCCCCATTTTTCAGTGCGTAACTTGTATTATGAAGTTAATTAAGGTTGACCAGCTTAAGTAAGAAGAATTGATGCTTTTGGTAGGTGTGTTTCCTGTCCTCCTCTCACTGCCGACTTTTATTCCCCATTGACTTACATTGGGTTTCGTGTTTCGGGACGACCCCGACTTTTCCCTATAATCGGCCGATCTTGCTCGACCCGACTTTTGGAAAAGTCGGGTTTCACGAAACGAAACTCGACCATAAAAAAACAAAAGTCGCTCAACTCTAGTTGTTAGCACATAAAAAAATAAAAAAAAATACATTTAATTACAGCAGCATTCATCCTCCATGTGCTCTTATGTCTCCATCCGACATTGGGCAATGTGTATCTAAAAAGAAGGATAAATAAGTTATAGTTTCATAGACAATTATTATCCTTCATAAATAAAGATCTAAAAAATATTTCTACACAGTTTAGATGAGTGAATCATATATCAACAGTATCTCAGGGATTAAAAGACAGAGTTTATCTTGAAATCAACATTCAACCCCATAACTGTAACTTCTCCTTTAACCCCTTCACCCTCAAGGGTGGTTTGCACGTTCATGACCGGGCCAATTTTTACAATTCTGACCACTGTACCTTTATGAGGTCATAACTCTGGAACGCTTCCATGGATCCCGGTGATTCTGACATTGCTTTCTCGTGACATATTGTACTTCATGTTAGTGGTAAAATTTCATTCAAATAACTTGCGTTTATTTGTGAAAAAAACGGAAATTTGGCAAAAATTTTGAAAATTTTGCAATTTTCCAACTTTGAATTTTTATGCCCTTAAATCACAGAGATACGGCACACAAAAAACTTGATAACTAACATTTCCCACATGTTTACTTTACATCAGCACAATTTTGGAACCAAAATTTTTTTTGTTAGGAAGTTATAAGGGTTAAAAGTTGACCAGCGATTTCTCATTTTTACAACACCATTTTATTTTTAGGACCACATCACATTTGAAGCCACTTTGAGGGGTCTATATGATAGAAAATACCCAAAAGTGACACCATTCTAAAAACTACACCTCTTAAGGTGCTCAAAACCACACTCAAGAAATTTATTAACCCATTAGGTGCGTCACAGGAATTTTTTTGAATATTTAAAAAGAAATGAACATCTAACTTTTTTTCACAAAAAAAATACTTCAGGTTCAATTTTTTTTATTTTACCAAGGGTAACAGGAGAAATTGGACTGCAAAAGTTATTGTGCAATTTGTCCTGAGTACGCTGATACCTGATTTGTGGGGGGAACGACTGTTTCGGCGCATGGCAGAGCTCAGAATGGAAGGAAGTTTGACTTTTTCAATGAAAAATTGGCTGGAATTCAGATCGGACGCCATGTCACGTTTGGAGAGTCCCTGATGTACCTAAACAGTGGAAACTCCCCCACAAATGACACCATTTTGTAAACTAGACCCCCCAAGGAACTTATCTAGATGTGTGGTGAGCACTTTGAACCCCCCAGTGCTTCACAGAAGTTTATAACGCCCGGCGTGAAAATAAAAAATTCGTATTTTTTCCACAAACATGATCTTTTAGTCACCATTTTTTTATTTTCCCAAGGGTAACAGGAGAAATTGGACCCCAAAAGTTGTTGTCCAGTTTGTCCTGAGTATGCTGATACCCCATATGTGGGAGAAAACTACTGTATGGGCACACGTCGGGGCTCGGAAGGGAAGTAGTGACGTTTTGGAATGCAGACATTGATGGAATGGTCTGCGGGTGTCATGTTGCCCTTGGAGAGCCCCTAATGTACCTAAACAGTGGAACCCCCCACAAATGACCCCATTTTGAAAACTAGACCCCCTAAGGAACTTATCTAGATGTGAGGTGAGCACTTTGAACCCCCAAGGGCTTCACAGAAGTTTATAATGCCAGGGCATGAACATAAAAAAATCGTATTTTTTCCACAAACATGATCAATTAGTCCCCAATTTTTTTATTTTCCCAAGGGTAACAGGAGAAATTGAAACCCAAAAGTTGTTTTCCAATTTGTCCTGAGTACGCTGACACCCCATATGTGGGAGAAAACTACTGTATGGATACACGTCGGGGCTCGGAAGGGAAGTAGTGACGTTTTGGAATGCAGACTTTGATGGAATGGTCTGTGGGTGTCATGTTGCCTTTGGAGAGACCCTAATGTACCTAAACAGTGGAACCCCCCACAAATGACCCCATTTTGAAAACTAGACCCCCTAAGGAACTTATCTAGATGTGAGGTGAGCACTTTGAACCCCCAAGGGCTTCACAGAAGTTTATAATGCCAGGGCATGAAAATAAAAAAATCGTATTTTTTCCACAAACATGATCAATTAGTCCCCAATTTTTTTATTTTACCAAGGGTAACAGGAGAAATTGAACCCCAAACGTTGTTTTCCAATTTGTCCTGAGTACGCTGACACCCCATATGTGGGAGAAAACTACTGTATGGATACACGTCAGGGCTCGGAAGGGAAGTAGTGACGTTTTGGAATGCAGACTTTGATGGAATGGTCTGTGGGTGTCATGTTGCCTTTGGAGAGCCCCTAATGTACCTAAACAGTGGAAACACCCACAAATGACCCCATTTTGGAAACGACAACCACTAAGGAACTTATCTAGATGTGTGGTGAGCACTTTGAACCCCCAAGGGCTTCACAGAACTTTATAATGCCCGGGCATGAAAATAAAAAAATCGTATTTTTTCCACAAACATGATCAATTAGTCCCCAATTTTTTCATTTTCCCAAGGGTAACAGGAGAAATTGGACCCCAAAAGTTGTCCAATTTGTCATGAGTACGCTGACACCCCATATGTGGGAGAAAACTACTGTATGGACACACGTCGGGGCTCGGAAGGGAAGCAGTGACGTTTTGGAATGCAGACTTTGATGGAATGGTCTGCGGGTGTCATGTGCGTTTGGAGAGCCCCTGATGTACCTAAACTTTTGAAACTCCCCACAAGTGACCCCATTTTGGACACTAGACCCCCCCACGGAACTTATCTAGATGTGTGGTGAGCACTTTGATCCCCCAAGTGCTTCACAGAAGTTTATAACGCTCGGACGTGGAAATAAAAAAATCATTTTTTTCCACAAAAATGATATTTTTGCCCCCAATTTTTTATTTTCCTACACTGTTTGGGTGCATGGCAGAGCTTGGAAGGGAAGGAGCACCATATGACTTTTTCAACTCAGAATTGGCTGGAATAGAGATCAGATGCAATGTTGAATTTGGAGAGCCCCTGATGTGGCCAAACAGTGGAAACCCCCAATTCTAACTCCAACCCGAACCCCAACACACCCCTAACCCTAATCTCAGCCCTAACCCTAACCCTAGCCCTAACCCAAGCCCTAACCCTAGCCCTAACCCTAACCCTAGCCCTAACCCTAACCCTAGCCCTAACCCTAACCCTAACCCTAGCCCTAACCCTAGCCCTAACCCTAACCCTAATGGAAAAATGGAAATAAATACATTTTTTTTTATTTTATTATTTTTCCCTAACTAAGCGGGTGATAACGGGGGGTTTGATTTACTATTTATGGCGGTTTTTATGTTTGGCAGCTGTCGCACGCTAAAAGACACTTTTTATTGTAAAAATAGTTTTTGCATCACCACATATTGAGAGCTATAATTTTTCCGTATTTTGACCCACCGAGTCATGTGAGGTCTTATTTTTTGCGGGACGAGTTGACGTTTTTATCGGTTTCATTTTTGGGCACGTGACATTTTTTGATCGCTTTTTATTCCGATTTTTGGGACGCAGAATGAGCAAAAACCAGCGTTTCATGAATTTCTTTTGGGGGAGTGCGTTTACACCGTTCCGCGTGCGGAAAAATTGATAAAGCATTTTTATTCTTCGGGTCAGTACGGTTACAGCGATACCTCATTTAGGTTGTTTTTTTATGTTTTGTCGGTTTTATGCAATGAAAACTATTTTATATAAAAAATAATTATTTTTGCATCGCTTTATTCTGCGAGCTATAACTTTTTTATTTTTTTGCTGATGATGCTGTGTGGTGGCTCGTTTTTTGCGGGACAAGATGACGTTTTCAGTGGTACCATGGATATTTATATGCGTCTTTCTGATCGCGCGTTATTACACTTTTTGTTTGGCGGTATGATAATAAATCATTATTTTTTGCTTCGCTTTTTATTTTTATTTTTTAAGGGGTTTGCTAAAGGGGTTAACTAATGGGACAGTTTTATAGGGCGGGTCGTTACGGACGCGGCGATACCTAATATGTGTACTTTTATTGTTTTTTTTTTTATTTTCAAAAAATGAATTTATTGGGGAATATTTTTTTTTTTACTAATTTATTTGGCGATATTTTTAAAATTATTTTTACACTTTTTTTTAAATTTTTTTTTACTTTATTACATAGTCCCAGGTGGGACATCACTGTCCTGTGACAGATCGCTGATCTGTCACATCACAGATCACTGTGACAGATCAGCGATCTGACACAGGCACTGCAAAAGGCTTCCTCATGCCTGCGCTTTGCAGGCACTGAGGAAGCCAGCTTCCTGCAGGCCCCCGAAGGCCCCCGTCGCCATCTTGTATTCGGGGGCCTGCAGGAAAGGAGCCCCCTGCAGCAGCGCTGCACATTGCGCTGCCGTGGAGGGCTCAGGGAAGCACAGAGGGAGCCCCCTCCCTGCCGATGCTTCCCTTTAACTCCCGGTACACCGCGATCATGTTTGATCGCGGTGTGCAAGGGGTTAATGTGTCTGGGGCGGTCCGTGACCGCCCCTGACACATTGTGCCGGGTGTCAGCTGTGATAATCAGCTGACACCTGGCCACGATCAGCGGCGCTCACCACGTGGGCGCCGCTGATCGCTGAGACGTACTATCCCGTCCATGGGTATAGGGGCCCAGGTCCCATGGACGGGATAGTACGTCGGATGGCAGGAAGGGGTTAAGAGGCTCCTCTGTCCTCCACTCATTACCTGTAGTAATGCCACCTGTTTGAACTTATTATCAGCATAAAAGACACCTGTCCACAACCTCAAACAACCGCTGGGACACAGAAGTGTCTGCACCCTCCACTGCGCCACCCATGAGTCAAGCCCATACTCTCTGGAGAGTGGCTCCTCCTGAACCCACTGCATACACTGGGCATTGACTCTAAACTGAACCCAATAGGCTCTGACATATCATATTGCATTGTGGTGACACTACTTACCTGGTTTTCCCATGCTGCTTTTTTGAAAAGACGACTATATGATAAAGGCCAATGATTGGCCGAAACGTCGTTTAAATTGTCGCTTCACCTATCAGCAATAAACTCACCTGAGGCATTATTTTTCTTGTACGTGTGCAGTGATTTTCTCTGAACTTATGCTTATGGGACCTCGGGTTACTTTCACTGGCACCATTTCCCAAAAAGTCGAGTGCTAACCATTTTTTCCACTTACCACATCCTCAAACAGTCACACTCCAAACTCCACTATGGTGAAGACCAAAGAGCTGTCGAAGGACACCAGGAACAAAATTGTAGCCCTGCACCAGGCTGGGAAGACTGAATCTGCAATAGGCAAGCAACCTGGTGTGATGAAATCAACTGTGGGAGCAATAATAAGAAAATGGAAGACATACAAGACCACTGATAATCTCCCTCAATCTGGTGCTCCATGCAAGATCTCACTCCGTGGGGTCAAAATGATCACAAGAACGATAGGCAACAATCCCAGAACCACACGAGGGACCCAGTGAATGACCTGCACACTGGATTTGTTTTCTCATTTTGACTCTCATAGTTGTGGTCTACCTATGATGTCAATTACAGGAATCTCTCATCGTTTTAAGTGGGAGAACTTGCACAATTGGTGGCTGACTAAATACTTTTTCCCCACTGTATGTCAGGCCGCCACACTGAGTCCTCATGCAGCACACCCAACTCAGCTGCATTTCCATATGATCCCCACTAGAGATGAGCGACTATGCCTTTTTTAGCGTCGAGTCGGGCTTCATGAAACCCGACTTTCTCAAAAGTCGAGTCGAACTAAATCGGCCGACTATAGGGAAAAGTCGTGAAACTTGAAACCCAATGCAAGTCAATGGGGAGAAAAGTCGGCAGTGAGTGGAGGACTGTAAACACACCTGGCATGAATTTTAACCCTAGAGGCGGCAAAATCTCTCTCTCTTCTCTCTCTTCCCTCTCTCCCTCTCCCTCCCTCTCTCTCTCTCCCACTCCCACTCCAGCTATGCTCCTGCTATGCTCTGCTTCTCTCATTGGCTGAAAAAAGTCACGTGCAAGCATTCGGCAAAACACAACTTTGGCGTTTGGGTAGCCGACTGCATGGCCGACTTCACACTGTGGTCGGGTTTCGTTTCATGAAACTCGACTTTGGTGAAATTCAGCGACTTTTGAATCTGACCGACCTGTTTCGCTCAACTCTAATCCCCACATAACTGTGGCCACCATCTTTCCCTGACCTCATCCCTATAGAGAACCTTTGGAGTATCATCTAGCAAAAGATCTATGAGGGTGGGAGGCAGTTCAAATCAAAACAGCAGCTCTGGGAGGCTACTCTGACTTCATGCAAAGAAATACAAGCAGAAACTCTCCAAAAACACACAAGTTCAATGTATGCAAGAATTGTTGAGGCGATATCAAAGAAGGGTTCCTATGTTAACATGTAACTTGGCCTGTTAGGATGTTTTGGAGTTAAATAGCTTTTTTGTTCGGTGAATGTGACCTCCTAATGCTGCAAATTCCACAACTGAGCATTTTCAGTTCTTTAACCCCTTCACCCCCAAGGGTGGTTTGCACGTTCATGACCGGGCCAATTTTTACAATTCTGACCACTGTACCTTTATGAGGTCATAACTCTGGAACGCTTCCATGGATCCCGGTGATTCTGACATTGTTTTCTCGTGACATATTGTACTTCATGTTAGTGGTAAAATTTCATTCAAATAACTTGCGTTTATTTGTGAAAAAAATGGAAATTTGGCAAAAATTTTGAAAATTTTGCAATTTTCCAACTTTGAAGTTTTATGCCCTTAAATCACAGAGATACGGCACACAAAAAACTTGATAAGTAACATTTCCCACATGTTTACTTTACATCAGCACAATTTTGGAACCAAAATTTTTTTTTGTTAGGAAGTTATAAGGGTTAAAAGTTGACCAGCAATTTCTCATTTTTACAACACCATTTTATTTTTAGGACCACATCACATTTGAAGCCACTTTGAGGGGTCTATATGATAGAAAATACCCAAAAGTGACACCATTCTAAAAACTGCACCCCTTAATGTGCTCAAAACCACATTCAAGAAGTTTATTAACCCTTTAGGTGCGTCACAGGAATTTTTTTGAATATTTAAAAAAAATGAACATCTATCTTTTTTTCATAAAAAAAATAATTCAGGTTCAATTTTTTTTATTTTACCAAGGGTAACAGGAGAAATTGGACTGCAAAAGTTATTGTGCAATTTGTCCTGAGTACGCAGATACCTGATATGTGGGGGGAACGACTGTTTCGGTGCATGGCAGAGCTCAGAATGGAAGGAGCGCCGTTTGACTTTTTCAATGCAAAATTGGCTGGAATTCAGATTGGACGCCATGTCACGTTTGGAGAGTCCCTGATGTACCTAAACAGTGGAAACCCCCTACAAGTGACCCCATTTTGGAAACTAGACCCCCTAAGGAACTTATCTAGATGTGTGGTGAGAACTTTGAACCCCCATGGGCTTCACAGAAGTTTATAACATAAAGCCATACAATTAAAAAATCATATTTTTTCCACAAAAATGATCTTTTCACCCTCAATTCTTATTTTTCCAAGGGTAACAGGACCCTAAAAGTTATTGTGCAATTTGTCCTGAGTACGCTGATACCCCACATGTGGGGGTAAACCACTATTTGGGTGAATGGCAGAGCTCGGAAGGGAAGCAGCGCCATTTGACTTTTTTGGCTGGAATTGAGATCGGACACCATGTCGCGTTTGGAAAACCCCTAATTTACCAAAACAGTGGAAACCCCCCACAAATGACACCATTTTGGAAACTAGACCCCCCAAGGAACTTATCTAGATGTGTGGTGAGCACTTTGAACCCCCCAGTGCTTCACAGAAGTTTATAACGCCCGGGCGTGAAAATAAAAAATTCGTATTTTTTCCACAAACATGATCTTTTAGTCACCATTTTTTTATTTTCCCAAGGGTACCAGGAGAAATTGGACCACAAAAGTTGTTGTCCAATTTGTCCTGAGTATGCTGATACCCCATATGTGGGAGAAAACTACTGTATGGGCACACGTCGGGGCTCGGAAGGGAAGTAGTGACGTTTTGGAATGCAGACATTGATGGAATGGTCTGCGGGTGTCATGTTGCCCTTGGAGAGCCCCTAATGTACCTAAACAGTGGAACCCCCCACAAATGACCCCATTTTGAAAACTAGACCCCCTAAGGAACTTATCTAGATGTGAGGTGAGCACTTTGAACCCCCAAGGGCTTCACAGAAGTTTATAATGCCAGGGCATGAAAATAAAAAAATCGTATTTTTTCCACAAACATGATCAATTAGTCCCCAATTTTTTTATTTTCCCAAGGGTAACAGGAGAAATTGAAACCCAAAAGTTGTTTTCCAATTTGTCCTGAGTACGCTGACACCCCATATGTGGGAGAAAACTACTGTATGGATACACGTCAGGGCTCGGAAGGGAAGTAGTGACGTTTTGGAATGCAGACTTTGATGGAATGGTCTGTGGGTGTCATGTTGCCTTTGGAGAGCCCCTAATGTACCTAAACAGTGGAACCCCCCACAAATGACCCCATTTTGAAAACTAGACCCCCTAAGGAACTTATCTAGATGTGAGGTGAGCACTTTGAACCCCCAAGGGCTTCACAGAACTTTATAATGCCAGGGCATGAAAATAAAAAAATCGTATTTTTTCCACAAACATGATCAATTAGTCCCCAATTTTTTTATTTTCCCAAGGGTAACAGGAGAAATTGAACCCCAAACGTTGTTTTCCAATTTGTCCTGAGTACGCTGACACCCCATATGTGGGAGAAAACTACTGTATGGATACACGTCAGGGCTCGGAAGGGAAGTAGTGACGTTTTGGAATGCAGACTTTGATGGAATGGTCTGTGGGTGTCATGTTGCCTTTGGAGAGCCCCTAATGTACCTAAACAGTGGAAACACCCACAAATGACCCCATTTTGGAAACGACAACCACTAAGGAACTTATCTAGATGTGTGGTGAGCACTTTGAACCCCCAAGGGCTTCACAGAACTTTATAATGCCCGGGCATGAAAATAAAAAAATCGTATTTTTTCCACAAACATGATCAATTAGTCCCCAATTTTTTCATTTTCCCAAGGGTAACAGGAGAAATTGGACCCCAAAAGTTGTCCAATTTGTCATGAGTACGCTGACACCCCATATGTGGGAGAAAACTACTGTATGGACACACGTCGGGGCTCGGAAGGGAAGCAGTGACGTTTTGGAATGCAGACTTTGATGGAATGGTCTGCGGGTGTCATGTGCGTTTGGAGAGCCCCTGATGTACCTAAACTTTTGAAACTCCCCACAAGTGACCCCATTTTGGACACTAGACCCCCCCACGGAACTTATCTAGATGTGTGGTGAGCACTTTGATCCCCCAAGTGCTTCACAGAAGTTTATAACGCTCGGACGTGGAAATAAAAAAATCATTTTTTTCCACAAAAATGATATTTTTGCCCCCAATTTTTTATTTTCCTACACTGTTTGGGTGCATGGCAGAGCTTGGAAGGGAAGGAGCACCATATGACTTTTTCAACTCAGAATTGGCTGGAATAGAGATCAGATGCAATGTTGAATTTGGAGAGCCCCTGATGTGGCCAAACAGTGGAAACCCCCAATTCTAACTCCAACCCGAACCCCAACACACCCCTAACCCTAATCTCAGCCCTAACCCTAACCCTAGCCCTAACCCAAGCCCTAACCCTAGCCCTAACCCTAACCCTAGCCCTAACCCTAACCCTAGCCCTAACCCTAGCCCTAACCCTAACCCTAACCCTAGCCCTAACCCTAGCCCTAACCCTAACCCTAATGGAAAAATGGAAATAAATACATTTTTTTTTATTTTATTATTTTTCCCTAACTAAGCGGGTGATAACGGGGGGTTTGATTTACTATTTATGGCGGTTTTTATGTTTGGCAGCTGTCGCACGCTAAAAGACACTTTTTATTGTAAAAATAGTTTTTGCATCACCACATATTGAGAGCTATAATTTTTCCGTATTTTGACCCACCGAGTCATGTGAGGTCTTATTTTTTGCGGGACGAGTTGACGTTTTTATCGGTTTCATTTTCGGGCACGTGACATTTTTTGATCGCTTTTTATTCCGATTTTTGGGACGCAGAATGAGCAAAAACCAGCGTTTCATGAATTTCTTTTGGGGGAGTGCGTTTACACCGTTCCGCGTGCGGAAAAATTGATAAAGCGTTTTTATTCTTCGGGTCAGTACGGTTACAGCGATACCTCATTTAGGTTGTTTTTTTATGTTTTGTCGGTTTTATGCAATGAAAACTATTTTATATAAAAAATAATTATTTTTGCATCGCTTTATTCTGCGAGCTATAACTTTTTTATTTTTTTGCTGATGATGCTGTGTGGTGGCTCGTTTTTTGCGGGACAAGATGACGTTTTCAGTGGTACCATGGATATTTATATGCGTCTTTCTGATCGCGCGTTATTACACTTTTTGTTTGGCGGTATGATAATAAATCATTATTTTTTGCTTCGCTTTTTATTTTTATTTTTTAAGGGGTTTGCTAAAGGGGTTAACTAATGGGACAGTTTTATAGGGCGGGTCGTTACGGACGCGGCGATACCTAATATGTGTACTTTTATTGTTTTTTTTTTTATTTTCAAAAAATGAATTTATTGGGGAATATTTTTTTTTTTACTAATTTATTTGGCGATATTTTTAAAATTATTTTTACACTTTTTTTAAATTTTTTTTTACTTTATTACATAGTCCCAGGTGGGACATCACTGTCCTGTGACAGATCGCTGATCTGTCACATCACAGATCACTGTGACAGATCAGCGATCTGACACAGGCACTGCAAAAGGCTTCCTCATGCCTGCGCTTTGCAGGCACTGAGGAAGCCAGCTTCCTGCAGGCCCCCGAAGGCCCCCGTCGCCATCTTGTATTCGGGGGCCTGCAGGAAAGGAGCCCCCTGCAGCAGCGCTGCACATTGCGCTGCCGTGGGGGGCTCAGGGAAGCACGGAGGGAGCCCCCTCCCTGCCGATGCTTCCCTTTAACTCCCGGTACACCGCGATCATGTTTGATCGCGGTGTGCAAGGGGTTAATGTGTCTGGGGCGGTCCGTGACCGCCCCTGACACATTGTGCCGGGTGTCAGCTGTGATAATCAGCTGACACCTGGCCGCGATCAGCGGCGCTCACCACGTGGGCGCCGCTGATCGCTGAGACGTACTATCCCGTCCATGGGTATAGGGGCCCAGGTCCCATGGACGGGATAGTACGTCGGATGGCAGGAAGGGGTTAAGAGGCTCCTCTGTCCTCCACTCATTACCTGTAGTAATGCCACCTGTTTGAACTTATTATCAGCATAAAAGACACCTGTCCACAACCTCAAACAACCGCTGGGACACAGAAGTGTCTGCACCGTCCACTGCGCCACCCATGAGTCAAGCCCATACTCTCTGGAGAGTGGCTCCTCCTGAACCCACTGCATACACTGGGCATTGACTCTAAACTGAACCCAATAGGCTCTGACATATCATATTGCATTGTGGTGACACTACTTACCTGGTTTTCCCATGCTGCTTTTTTGAAAAGACGACTATATGATAAAGGCCAATGATTGGCCGAAACGTCGTTTAAATTGTCGCTTCACCTATCAGCAATAAACTCACCTGAGGCATTATTTTTCTTGTACGTGTGCAGTGATTTTCTCTGAACTTATGCTTATGGGACCTCGGGTTACTTTCACTGGCACCATTTCCCAAAAAGTCGAGTGCTAACCATTTTTTCCACTTACCACATCCTCAAACAGTCACACTCCAAACTCCACTATGGTGAAGACCAAAGAGCTGTCGAAGGACACCAGGAACAAAATTGTAGCCCTGCACCAGGCTGGGAAGACTGAATCTGCAATAGGCAAGCAACCTGGTGTGATGAAATCAACTGTGGGAGCAATAATAAGAAAATGGAAGACATACAAGACCACTGATAATCTCCCTCAATCTGGTGCTCCATGCAAGATCTCACTCCGTGGGGTCAAAATGATCACAAGAACGATAGGCAAAAATCCCAGAACCACACGAGGGACCCAGTGAATGACCTGCACACTGGATTTGTTTTCTCATTTTGACTCTCATAGTTGTGGTCTACCTATGATGTCAATTACAGGAATCTCTCATCGTTTTAAGTGGGAGAACTTGCACAATTGGTGGCTGACTAAATACTTTTTCCCCACTGTATGTCAGGCCGCCACACTGAGTCCTCATGCAGCACACCCAACTCAGCTGCATTTCCATATGATCCCCACTAGAGATGAGCGACTATGCCTTTTTTAGCGTCGAGTCGGGCTTCATGAAACCCGACTTTCTCAAAAGTCGAGTCGAACTAAATCGGCCGACTATAGGGAAAAGTCGTGAAACTTGAAACCCAATGCAAGTCAATGGGGAGAAAAGTCGGCAGTGAGTGGAGGACTGTAAACACACCTGGCATGAATTTTAACCCTAGAGTCGGCGAAATCTCTCTCTCTTCTCTCTCTTCCCTCTCTCCCTCTCCCTCCCTCTCTCTCTCTCCCACTCCCACTCCAGCTATGCTCCTGCTATGCTCTGCTTCTCTCATTGGCTGAAAAAAGTCACGTGCAAGCATTCGGCAAAACACAACTTTGGCGCTTGGGTGGCCGACCGCATGGCCGACTTCACACTGTGGTCGGGTTTCGTTTCATGAAACTCGACTTTGGTGAAATTCAGCGACTTTTGAATCTGACCGACCTGTTTCGCTCAACTCTAATCCCCACATAACTGTGGCCACCATCTTTCCCTGACCTCATCCCTATAGAGAACCTTTGGAGTATCATCTAGCAAAAGATCTATGAGGGTGGGAGGCAGTTCAAATCAAAACAGCAGCTCTGGGAGGCTACTCTGACTTCATGCAAAGAAATACAAGCAGAAACTCTCCAAAAACACACAAGTTCAATGTATGCAAGAATTGTTGAGGCGATATCAAAGAAGGGTTCCTATGTTAACATGTAACTTGGCCTGTTAGGATGTTTTGGAGTTAAATAGCTTTTTTGTTCGGTGAATGTGACCTCCTAATGCTGCAAATTCCACAACTGAGCATTTTCAGTTCTTTAACCCCTTCACCCCCAAGGGTGGTTTGCACGTTCATGACCGGGCCAATTTTTACAATTCTGACCACTGTACCTTTATGAGGTCATAACTCTGGAACGCTTCCATGGATCCCGGTGATTCTGACATTGTTTTCTCGTGACATATTGTACTTCATGTTAGTGGTAAAATTTCATTCAAATAACTTGCGTTTATTTGTGAAAAAAATGGAAATTTGGCAAAAATTTTGAAAATTTTGCAATTTTCCAACTTTGAAGTTTTATGCCCTTAAATCACAGAGATACGGCACACAAAAAACTTGATAAGTAACATTTCCCACATGTTTACTTTACATCAGCACAATTTTGGAACCAAAATTTTTTTTGTTAGGAAGTTATAAGGGTTAAAAGTTGACCAGCAATTTCTCATTTTTACAACACCATTTTATTTTTAGGACCACATCACATTTGAAGCCACTTTGAGGGGTCTATATGATAGAAAATACCCAAAAGTGACACCATTCTAAAAACTGCACCCCTTAATGTGCTCAAAACCACATTCAAGAAGTTTATTAACCCTTTAGGTGCGTCACAGGAATTTTTTTGAATATTTAAAAAAAATGAACATCTAACTTTTTTTCATAAAAAAAATAATTCAGGTTCAATTTTTTTTATTTTACCAAGGGTAACAGGAGAAATTGGACTGCAAAAGTTATTGTGCAATTTGTCCTGAGTACGCAGATACCTGATATGTGGGGGGAACGACTGTTTCGGTGCATGGCAGAGCTCAGAATGGAAGGAGCGCCGTTTGACTTTTTCAATGCAAAATTGGCTGGAATTCAGATTGGACGCCATGTCACGTTTGGAGAGTCCCTGATGTACCTAAACAGTGGAAACCCCCTACAAGTGACCCCATTTTGGAAACTAGACCCCCTAAGGAACTTATCTAGATGTGTGGTGAGAACTTTGAACCCCCATGGGCTTCACAGAAGTTTATAACATAAAGCCATACAATTAAAAAATCATATTTTTTCCACAAAAATGATCTTTTCACCCTCAATTCTTATTTTTCCAAGGGTAACAGGACCCTAAAAGTTATTGTGCAATTTGTCCTGAGTACGCTGATACCCCACATGTGGGGGTAAACCACTATTTGGGTGAATGGCAGAGCTCGGAAGGGAAGCAGCGCCATTTGACTTTTTTGGCTGGAATTGAGATCGGACACCATGTCGCGTTTGGAAAACCCCTAATGTACCAAAACAGTGGAAACCCCCCACAAATGACACCATTTTGGAAACTAGACCCCCCAAGGAACTTATCTAGATGTGTGGTGAGCACTTTGAACCCCCCAGTGCTTCACAGAAGTTTATAACGCCCGGGCGTGAAAATAAAAAATTCGTATTTTTTCCACAAACATGATCTTTTAGTCACCATTTTTTTATTTTCCCAAGGGTACCAGGAGAAATTGGACCACAAAAGTTGTTGTCCAATTTGTCCTGAGTATGCTGATACCCCATATGTGGGAGAAAACTACTGTATGGGCACACGTCGGGGCTCGGAAGGGAAGTAGTGACGTTTTGGAATGCAGACTTTGATGGAATGGTCTGCGGGTGTCATGTTGCCTTTGGAGAGCCCCTAATGTACCTAAACAGTGGAAACCCCTCACAAATGACCCCATTTTGAAAACTAGACCCACTAAGGAACTTATCTAGATGTGAGGTGAGCACTTTGAACCCCCAAGGGCTTCACTGAAGTTTATAATGCCAGGGCATGAAAATAAAAAAATCGTATTTTTTCCAGAAACATGATCAATTAGTCCCCAATTTTTTCATTTTCCCAAGGGTAACAGGAGAAATTGGACCCCAAAAGTTGTTTTCCAATTTGGCCTGAGTACGATGACACCCCATATGTGGGAGAAAACTACTGTATGGACACACGTCGGGGCTCGGAAGGGAAGCAGTGACGTTTTGGAATGCAGACTTTGATGGAATGGTCTGCGGGTGTCATGTGCGTTTGGAGAGCCCCTGATGTACCTAAACTATTGAAACTCCCCACAAGTGACCCCATTTTGGACACTAGACCCCCCACGGAACTTATCTAGATGTGTGGTGAGCACTTTGAACCCCCAAGTGTTTCACAGAAGTTTATAACACTCGGACGTGAAAATAAAAAAATCATTTTTTTCCACAAAAATGATATTTTTGCCACCAATTTTTTATTTTCCTAAGGGTAACAGGAGAAATTGGACCCCAAAATTTTTTTTGCAATTTGTCCTGAGTAGGTTGATACCCTACATGTGGGGGTAAAACACTGTTTGGGCGCATGGCAGAGCTTGGAAGGGAAGGCGCACCATTTGACTTTTTCAACTCAGAATTGGCTGGAATTGAGATCAGACGCCATGTTGCATTTGGAGAGCCCCTGATGTGCCCAAACAGTGGAAACCCCCAATTATAACTCCAACCCTAACTCCAACACACCCCTAACCCTAATCTGAGCCCTAACCCTAGCCCTAACCCTAGCCCTAACCCTAGCCCTAACCCTAGCCCTAACCCTAACCCTAGCCCTAACCCTAGCCCTTACCCTAGCCCTAACCCTAAGGCTGTGTGCACACACTGCGGATTTTGCTGCGGTTCCGCAGCAGTTTTGGCCGCTGCGGACCAGCAGCAGTTTTTGCTGCGGTGTACAGTACCATGATTCCCTATGGGAATCAAAAACCGCAGTGCAGACGGTGCGGAATTTTCCGCGCGGATTATCTGCGGTTTTCAATCCGCAGAAAGAATTGACATGTCAATTCTTTCTGCGGATTCTCCTGCGGTTTGCCATCTCCTCTATTGAGGAGATGAAAAACCGCAGGACAAAACCGCAGAGCAATCCGCAGGTAAAACCGCAGGTCTTTTGACCTGCGGTTTCACCTGCGGATTTTACAAAATCCGCACCTAATCCGCAGCGTGTGCACACAGCCTTACCCTAACGGGAAAATGGAGATAAATACTTTTTTTTTAGTTTTATTATTTTTCCCTAACTAAGGGGGTGATAACGGGGGGTTTGACTTACTATTTATGGCGGTTTTTATGTTTGGAAGCTGTCAGACGCTAAAAGACGCTTTTTATTGTAAAATAGTTTTTGCATCACCACATATTGAGAGCTATAATTTTTCCGTATTTTGACCCACTGAGTCATGTGAGGTCTTATTTTTTGCGGGACGAGTTGACGTTTTTTATTGGTACCATTTTCGGGCACGTGACATTTTTTGATCGCTTTTTATTCCTATTTTTGGGACGCAGAATGAACAAAAACCAGCGTTTCATGAATTTCTTTTGGGGGGGTGCGTTTACACCATTCCGCGTGCGGTAAAATTGATAAAGCGGTTTTATTCTTCGGGTCAGTACGGTTACAGCGATACCTCATTTAGGTCGTTTTTTTATGTTTTTGTCGGTTTTATGCAATGAAAACTATTTATATAAAAAATAATTATTTTTGCATCGCTTTATTCTGTGAGCTATAACTTTTTTATTTTTTCGCTGATGATGCTGTATCATGGCTCGTTTTTTGCGGGACAAGATGACGTTTTCAGCGGTACCATGGATATTTATATGCGTCTTTTTGATCGCGCGTTATTACACTTTTTGTTTGGTGGTATGATAATAAATCATTATTTTTTGCTTCGTTTTTTATTTTTATTTTTTAAGGGGTTCGCTAAAAGGGTTAACTAATGGGACAGTTTTATAGGGCTGGTCATTACGGACGCGGCGATACCTAATATGTGTACTTTTATTGTTTTTTTTTATTATTTCCAAAAAATGGATTTATTGGGGGAATATTTTTTTTTTTTTTTTTCTAATTTATTTGGCGATTTTTTTAAATTTATTTTTACATTTTTTTAAATTTTTTTTTTTACTTTATTACATAGTCCCAGGTGGGACATCACTGTCCTGTGACAGATCGCTGATCTGTCACATCACAGATCACTGTGACAGATCAGCAATCTGTCACAGGCATTGAAGAAGACTTCCTCTTGCCTGCGCTTTGCAGGCACTGAGGAAGCCAGCTTCCTCAGGTTCCCGAAGGCCCCCGTCGCCATCTTGGATTCGGGGGCCTGGAGGATAGGAGCCCCCCGCAGCAGCGCTGCACATTGCGCTGCCGTGGGGGGCTCAGGGAAGCACGGAGGGAGCCCCCTCCCTACCGATGCTTCCCTTTAACTCCCGGTACACCGCGATCATGTTTGATCGCGGTGTGCAAGGGGTTAACGTGTCGGGGGCGGTCCGTGACCGCCCCTGACACATAGTGCCGGGTGTCAGCTGTGATAATCAGCTGACACCCGGGCGCGATCAGCGGCGCTCACCACGTGGGCGCCGCTGATCGCGGTAGACGTACTATCCCGTCCACGGTCATACGGGCCCGGGTACCGTGGACGGGATAGTACGTCGGATGTCAGGAAGGGGTTAAAACATATCAAATGTTTAGAAATTCTACTGTGCCTAATAATTTGGAACAGTGCATTTTGAGTTTTTATTCATTTTGGAGGTTGTACTGGTATCATTGGGAGGTTTCTTCAATAAAAGTTGATGTATACTCTAACGGGTGATGACTTTTATTAGACTGACTGTCATTTACACCGATCCCTTAGGAAAATCAGAGAAAAATATCATTTGCATAATAATTTGGAACATGGTGTACATATTCCTCTCCCCCCATTTTTCTCATCTGTTCACCTTTCTCATCCTCTTTCCTAAATGCGCTTTTCATTTTTTTTCCACCTTATTTGCCTTCTTTTTCTGATTTTAAATTACTCTTATTCCTCTCTTCCCTTCTTTTTTGTCATTGTTTTTAAAGGGAAACTGTCAGTAGGATCCACCCTACTAACCTGTCTCTATGGGCATGCAGGTCATAGGAAGATGACTAAAACGATACCTTGATATCTACGATCCGATGTCTTATTCTAGCAAAATCCATATTTTTCTTTTAAGTAAATGTGCTGCTCCAAGCTACAGGCTTGACAGTGATCTGCAAAACAATCTGCCCCAGAACATATTTTAAATTAAAGGTGGAATTACCAGTGTGAGACATGTATATAAAACAAAACAATAGAACTGAACTTTGTCTCTTTACAAACTCATTTGCTGCAGCTCTCACAGCTCTGCAGTATTGCATTCTTGGTTGTTTGCGTGATGGAAGCTGAAGCTGAGGAACTTGCAAAGGTGTCAGTTATAATCATACACAGCTCTCCAGTGAAATAAGGAGAGCAGAACGCGGCCATTACACATCACACTGGTAACTCCCCCTTTACTTAAAAATAAGCCTTGAAGGCAGATTCCCATGGAGGTCTATGTCTGGCCCTTAGCCTGGAACAGCTCATTTACATAAAAGAAAAATGTGAATATCTCTGGAATAAGACACCAAATCACAGATATCAATTCATCATTTTATTCAGCTCCCTATGACCTACATGCCCATATAGATGGCTGAGGATGGTTAATTCTACTGACAGATTCGTTTAACCCTTTTATCCGACCTCTTTCTTCTCCTGTCTCTTATTTTCTCCTTGTAACACCTGGCACAACCGGTTGACACATTTGGCACTGTTTATAACAATTAAAGCAGAGCCTGTAGTAAGGGGACTGTCCAGAATTAGAACATCATAATTGTTTCCCTTCAGAAGTCCAAGCGTTGTCTCTGGTATTGTCACTCACCTACATTGAGGTGAATGGTGTATAGGAACAATTGCACACTATGTTGACAGTTTTGGTGCTGTTTTGGGGTAAAGGCAGCTATGATTCTCTATTTCTATGCAACCATTTTTTTTGTTTTAAAAGGTATTAAATAAGCAATAGGGTCTGACCTAACTTCCAGAAATGGGGCCACTTGTACCCGTAGATTGTTCCACAATTTAAGTGATTATCATCCAATAATTTGGTTACAAATGCAATACCAAATGCTGCATAAGGGCTCAAACACACATGCGAGAAACTTGGACGAGTCTCGCACATCAATACCCGGCACTGCCACCGGCACTCAGGAGAGGAGCATTCAGCTGCATAGAAATACATGCAGCCACACACTGCGCTCCTGAGTGCCGGGGGCAGTGCCGGGTATTGACGTGCGAGACTCGTCCAAGTTTCTCGCATGTGAGTATGAGCCATATAGGCAAAAGTGGCGCTATTTTGACATTTAATAAAAAAACTAAAAAATTCTTTAACAACAGTCACTTTTAACATTAAACAGAATTGTGGCTGGACCCGCTAAGCAATATCTCAGCATTTTTATTGTGAACCTTGTCTTGATGCAAAGTGACTCAATAGTAGGCTATAACTACAGATTATCTATTGCCAGATCCTCAGTACTGGTGGACATCACAATCTTTTTCTCCAAACCAACATTTATCTGTTTTTCTCTTCCTGTGATATATGCCAATGTTTGGCTGAAATCTTATGTGAGAACAGCGCCCGATATGGTGACAGATTGTGCCTGTAGGGCATGAAAGTTCTCCATGTCCATCAAGCAGTTACATCCAGGAGCATAAATATCAACGTGTAGCTCAATAACCTTCAGAAAACAGTCTAGCCTAATGGCGAAGAACAGGCTTTATGCATTAACACTACAGTGTGATAAGTAAGCCATGCTCCCATATCTTGTCATGTTTCCATCCACTTCTCCGGGAACAGAGGTGTCTGCTTTTCCCCCCGTTAATGTGTGTGTTTAGACAACCTGAGCTGAAGGAAATCCACAACCGTCTGCGATATTGCAGCTTTTTAGTACTGGAGCAGCCACCGGGGTCGGCTTTACCTCCTCCACCTATAAACATTATTCTTTATTCATTCCATTGTTAGGAGGATATTTGCAGTAGAGGAGAAGAACAAGATAAGTGATTGACAGTAAAAACTGTGGAGGATCAATGCATGAAGAAGGAACTAGACTGGGTCGGGAATGAGATCTATGGGTTTTCTTTGAGATCTGGAAGGCATAATGTTTTCATATTGGTGGAAACATCTGGGCACATAGCATGTACACACAGCAAACCTTATTACTATGAAACAGAATATCATGACAGGCATTATAGATGTCGTAAAGCTAAAAATGACAGGTGATACGCTGCGATCTTACCGTTCCTACGCTGGTTGCCTAGGTGGCCAATCATTTTCTTTGATTTTTAAGAAGCACTGTACATAGCTTGCCATCTGTCATGTTGGCACTTGCTATAGCTGTTGAAAATCAACATTTTGGGTGATTTTTTTCGAATTTATGAAATAGAGCCACTAGATTTACGCAATATAGCTTGAGCCGGTAATTCTTTTACTGTGGACCCTAAAATCCATAAAAATGTTAATATGCTGCTTTTTTTCATTGTAGGCACTTTATTGGGTATTTCAGTTTTGTAAAGGCATTTTGGAAGCACAGCTTAATGTTTTTTTGAGTGCGACTTTGCAGGGAAAACTTGTGCCTGTGCTGGGACCCCTTCTACCTATCCTTGTTGGGAGTCTCAGAGTTTGGATCCTTATCGATCATAACGTGATGGCTTATCCTAGCCATATGCCATAACTTTTCATGATGAGAATTTCCCTTCAAGACAAGTCTTAGGTAATTTTCGACTGGTCCTGCACAAAGAACTGGATACCTTCTGTCAGTTAGTGACAGCACACTAACAAATAAAGTTGCACTCTGTAACGCTATAGCATGCAAATATAAAATACATGAAATTAGAATTGCATTGCTGCTCTAGAAAATATGAAAAAAAACTAAGACACTTAGCGCATAAATTGGCTAATTCATGTGTGCCTAGAAGCCAACAACAAGGCGATCTTCTTTGCTGGGAACCAAATCTAACATGAACCTCTCCTGGGCTGCTAGACTGCATTTATATGGGTAAGTAGGATCCTGCTGTGATTAAAACTGCCATACGCTGATGGGTGGAGTACTCAGTCAGAGAGGTACACGTTAGGTTAGGTTCCCAGCAAAGAAGATCGCCTTGTCGTTGGCTGGTGAGCACACATGAATTGGCCAATTTATGCTCTAAGAATCAAAGCTTTTTTCTTATTTTCTAAAGCAGTAATGCAATTTCAATTCCACGTTTGCATGCTGTAGCGCTACAGAGTGAAACTTTATTTTTAGTTATATATGGAGATGGCTACTCTTACCATGCACCTGTACACACCTGTCTCTGTTAAGAAGTGACAGTCAGTCTTTTAATATAGTGATAGACAGCAGTGATTTAAACAGTTAAACAGCAGTGATAGCTGATAGAGACAGTCACGGCTGTTATGGACAGATACATTATAGCTGCCCGGTATGGAGAGGGCACAACTACTTAGCTCATTGTATACACGCACACTCCCTGGCCATGACATACGTTATGACAAGTACCAAATTGGTGTTATATAAGTGTTCTCCTGCTGGTGAACACATATTTAATAAGAATATGTTTGGGGATAGAAAATAGTCAACTTTTTTTTTCATGAGCGGAGCCAAATGATCCACATTACTAAAAAGACCCACTCAGTCTACCAATATTCACCCCACAACATTTAAAAAAAAAACATTTTAAGACATTAGTTTCCACAGTAGAAGTTACCAAAATGGTACCCTTTTTCTGTAGCATCACTTCCTACTCTGCAGCTATTGGCTCAAGTGTCACCTCAGAGACTTCCTTCCTTTCATGCCTCCTTTATGCACTCTCTGCATAATACTGGTGATAGTGCGCACACTCTGCAACATATTATCAGTACCTTCTTACCTTTAGATCAAAAAAGACACTGGGAATTGCCAATAGTACCAATAGTAGGGCTTATGCATATGACCTTAAAAAGCGGGCAAGTGATATTTGTCATTATGACAATTAATACTCATCCTCATGTTATTCATTGAGGCCGTGCACAAGATTTTTTCATTGGCCCGATTTACTTCTGATATTTGGATCGCACACTGCTATTTAAGCCTAATGGTCTCTGGAAAACATCAGACTGCAACAGGATGATATCCAAATGCAGTCTGATTTTCAATGCAAAAAGGTGGAGAAACTTATTTTTTCTCCACCTCCTAAAAAATCAGATCACACTTTTATCACCCACTGATCAACTCTTATCAATGTCTGATTAGTGTTATTAGCATAATCGGACCAATTTTCTCAGATGACAAAAAAAAAACGGCCGTGTGACCCTAGCTTTAATTATTTGCAGACTGAATGCAGGAAGTTGGCAGAACAGGAAGCCTGTACGATGTTGCTTCAGCCAATAGCGGCATAGTAGGAAAGGAAGTCGGAGGGGAAGGTATTTGACCGCTTCTGCTGTCCAGCTCGGTGACATGGAGTTGTATTTGATATTACTTGAGTTGAAAAAATCTTTTAAAATTTGAATTCACAAGTTTTGCTGAATTTTCTATTAAAATTGATTTGCAATGAATCAATTTAAAAATTCTGCAAAACCTCCAATTGCGCTGAAAAAATGTATGTATCACTCTGAGGTCTCCTAGGGCTGTATCAAACCCTTTTCAAGCTCTTTAACACAAGGTCTGCCTTAGCAATGACAAAGTGACCTCAACATATATGTCTATGGGTAATCAGATGGTAATTAGTAGTAACCAACTGCTTGTTCCTCACACATGCATAATCTTTATTGCTGAGCTGTCACACACTGTTGGTACAGTTTCTTAAGTATTTTATGTCTTCCCTATCTCTTTGCTAAGCTGTGAGCAGTGATATCTTGAAAGGGATACGTTTTCTGAAAGAGGAAAATTCCTCTCAAAACTTTTGTACAGTAGACCTTATGTTGCACCTCAGGGGTCGGGTAGCCACAGTGGCATTGCCTCCCTTACTGGGAGTAATGTCATGCCTGGAAGCAAGGAGGGGTCCCCTTACCAGGTGTCAGTAGGAGAGAAGCTGATCAGAACCTGGGAAGTGGAGTTGTGATTAAACTTGCTGAGCGCTAGGAACCAGAAAACGGAGTCCGTAGTTGTGTGTGTACTGAAGTCCCGGGAGCTAAATCCGGAGGGCAGGGGACTGCAGGTCTCCTGGCCTGATCTAATACCCAGCGGTACAGCAGCATACCAGAGCCTGGAGCCGACACAAAGGAGCCGCACCTGTGATAAGCTCGAGCTACCTGCCATGCGGGCAATGGTTTGTTTTTAAACAGAGAGAGACAGTTAGCAGCAGAAGGGTGAGCTGTTAGGCAGCAAGGAAAAAGGGACAATAGCGCAGAAGGGAGGCCTCAGTACCTACCTGGCCAGGTGTATCCAAAATTGCTTCCAGGCTGCCTGACTCCCCTTTATGATCTGTTACCAGTGCCCCTGTCTGTGCTAACAAACATCAAGTAAACGTAAAGAAAACTACAGCCCAAGGTACACAAAGCCTGAAATAAGAACCGGTAGCCATGTGGCCCTGCTCCACCTGTGGGGAGCAGAACCATCCCAGCTGCGTCACCATCAGCCCCAGTGGTCTCCTTTAGCAGCATTGTCCATCTGATGCCAAACACCACAAGTGGCGTCACGTTAAATCCCATGTACATATTCCCCATTTTACGGCACTGCCAGGGCCACGGAGTCGGGTCACAGCCCAGTGACTTCCCCAAAGAACTGTCCGACCAGGTTCCGAGTACACTGCGGCCCTGGTGGGCATGTCACTTACACTTTGACAGTTTGCCGCCCTCTATTACTGTAGGTAATTCTCTGTAGGCAAATTAACACAGATGTGTAAAGATCTGAACAGGACAAGAAGTGTTAACAGGACACAGATGTTGTAAAGCAAATTCAGATTAATCATACAGTAGTGTAATAGATTTCTTCTTCACTAACAAGTGTGGCGTAGCCAGTGGTGGGATTCAAATTTTTAACAACAGGTTCTGTGTTTGTTTGTAGGAAAACCACACCCATTTTAAGACACACCCATTATTAAGCCACACCCATTTACACGCACCTTTTCCTCAAACATATACAAGTAGGGGTGCAGTGAAGGAGCTATTCCCTATAGGCAGCACAGGTCCACAATAGGCAGCATTGTTCCCTATAGGCAGCACAGGTCCCCAATAGACAGCACAGGTCCACAGTAGACACAAACAAAGCACAGAATGAAAAATATGCAAAAATACCTTGTAGTAAGACATATAATAGTAGTCAGCAAGTGCTGATAAAAAGATGACAACAATTACAGGGTATTTAGTCGACACTTTTTTTGCAAAAAAATATATGCCAAGGTGCTCCACCATGTCAAGGTAACCCCTATCGAAGCAGTCCCTATCTAATATATTTAAAACCTGAACAAGTGAACAGTGTCTAAATGAGCAGGATTAAGACAGGCGCTTACCTGTATGGGCTCATGGCTTGAGACAGCTCCTTTTGTGCATGTCACACAAGAGAGGGGTGGGGTCTCTCAAATCATGCATAAGCACGGAAAAAACTGAATTAGGCTGGTTTCACACTTGCAATTTTTTCGGCTGTATTTTAGCGCTTTTTTTCCCTATATTTTGCATGGGATGCGCTTATGTGCGCATACACATGCATTTGTATGCTTTTTTACGCACATGCTTTTTTGTGGTGTTCGCTCGGGTGCACAAAATGCATCCTGTTGCATTTTTTGGGCGTCCGACTTGCCTCAAAAAAACGAATGCGCGCAATGCGTTTTTTTACAGCAAGACACCCATTGTAAGTCTATGGGTGCGCATACGTGCGCATTGGCATGCTCATGTATGCGTTTTTTAGTTGACCATTGGTTAGACTATGGAAATTAGGGGTTTGGGTTAGAGTTAGGGTTAGTTAAGGGGGTTTAGGTTTAGGGTTAGGGTTAGTATGGTTTGGTTAAGGGTTAGGGTTAGTGTTTGGGTTAGGGTTAGTAGGGTTTGGTTAAGGGTTAGGGTTAGTATGGTTTGGTTAAGGGTTAGGGTTAGGGTTAGTATGGTTTGGTTAAGGGTTAGGGTTAGGATTAGTAAAGTCATGGTTTAGGCTAGTGTTAATCCTAACCCTATCTTGATTTTTTTGGTGAGGCCAACTAATGTTGGAAAAAAACGCAAACGCGGTAAAAACGCACTAAAAGCGCATCCAAACGCATAAAAACGCTGCATTTTTTTCATGCATGCGCATAAAAATGCTTGAAAAAAACGCAGCATTTGTATGCGTTTTTTTGCGGGAAAAACGCACTGCAAAAAAAAGCAAGTGTGAAAGTAGCCTTAAAAACACATGTGCCATGCACATGTTACTGTAGGTGGACAGGTTTTCTGCAGCTCTGGTGCTGGTGTATGGAGATCCAGATGGTGTCTCCCTGGCGGAATCCTGACTCCATAAAATCAAGCAGGGAGGCCAGCCGGCTGAGGAGTACTGCTCAGAGTTCAGGAGGTAAGCCACCGACCCGACACACAGTGAAATGACCCTGCTCTTAGGAGTTATTTTGTGCAGGGTCTGTCCTCTAAGTTGCAGGATACCAGGATACTCTGGTGCAGTACGCCGCCCCAGGTCGTTGGAGGCCACCATGTCCCTTGCCATCCGGGTGGATAGATGCCTCTGGGAGAGACATACACCAAATGTGCTCCCGGTAGTCCTTGTTAGGGAGGAGGACACACCAGAGCTGACGGACGAACCCATGCGAATGGGAGGAGCTAGTTCTCAAATGGTGTCGCCTGCGGTTCGTCGTGGTGTGGGGGCATGTTTTCACTGTGGGCAGACTGGTCATTTTATCGGGGTCTGCCTAGCTCGCGCCAAAACATTTGTGCCACCCAAAAAGCAGCGTCCCCCTGGTCGTGCGGAGGGAGATGACAAGGGAGTGTATATTTCCTCCATTTTGTCTCCTCAGTGTACCTTGTCAGCAGAGGTGATGGTTGGCGGGGTAACTGAGTGCATACCGGTGATTGTGGACAGTGGAGCAGGAGTCAATTTGGTGGATGCCTACTTTGTCCAGACCCATGGCATGAGGTGTAGGATGCTAGCTAATCCCCTAAGCATCCAGTGTTATGATTGGGTCACCGATGAGGAAAACAAGACCAAGCTAAGCCACAGAAAACCAGAGAGGTTGGTAGCTAAGCAGATTGCAGACCCCTGATCCTATCCACACAGCTAGCAGTAGCCATGAAGCGTGCCTACGATGATTCTAGACGCCTTGACACAGTCGGAGAACTAAATAAGCCTAAAGCAAGAAAGGGGAAATCAAACTGCCCCAGAGCAGACCCCAAAGGAATAGATAGCCCCCAAACAAATATTGTTGGTGAGACAAGATGAAAACACAAGCGTAGTTAGGAAAATAGGCTGAGCAAACGTTGGGGCCCACACTAACTAGACAGGACAGGAAAGGAAAGTCACTGTCTGCAATCATACAAAAAACCCTGCAAAAAATGTCCAACATGTCTGATAGAAAAATACTGAAGTCACTAGACTTCGCCCACTATATCAGCACTCTGGCATATTCTGAAAGCAGAGCAAAAAGAGGCCAATCTAATAAGGGACAAAAACAAGCTGGCACAAGCAGTAAGCTGGCACAAGCAGTAACATAAGGATGGAAATTCAGCACAGCCCCAGCTGGGGGTGGCTGACCATACAAAACTGAATAGACAAAACCAAATCAAATATGAACAATAGCAAAAGAACACTTAGCTTGAGCCTGCAGGGACTGAACTGGAAACTAAGACCTCAGGAGGCAGGAAAAAATCAGCAGGGATAGAGGGAGTCGGCTGTCTTAAATCCAGTCAGGAACTCCAGATGTCCAATCGTCCTCCTCACTATCAGGTGGCAGGCCTCTGCCAATCAGATCAGCTCCATTACCTCCTGTAACCACCAGAGGGAGCCCAGAAAGAGAACTCACGACCCCTCTGTCAATATAACCAGCTCCACTACCTTCACTAGTAACCAGAGGTAGGCCAAAAAGTGAATTCACAACAGTCCAGGCCATTGACTCTGTCCCACTTAGCCAGAGGAGGTTGACCCAAGTTGTGGATAATATACATCTGAGTATAGGGACTCATCATGAAGAGTCCCTGTCATGCTATGACTTGGGGGGAATGCCATCACGTATCATTTTAGGCCTCCCTTGGTTTAAAAAACACTACCCGGTAATAGATTGGTGATCTAGGGAAGTAGTTGGCTGGGGTCAGTCGTGTGAGGGCTTCTGCCTGGGGGCTACTGTCTCTGCTGTCATTCTACAGCCATCCCCTTCTTCTCCAGTTGGGTCAGCAGAGGTGCTGCCAGGGAGTAGGGGCAAGTCTCAACCCTCACCACAAGCTAACCCTGAGTGTCGGAGTCCTTGTAGGAGGAGGGGTCGCAGGAGGGTGGTGGTTCCCTCTCAGAATTGTGGGGGTGTGAGTGTGGTGACACAGGGGGACTCCTCTGTTGTCAGCTCCTTGAAGAGTTCACCATCTTGTGGCAAATGTGTGTGTGACAATAAACGTTCAGGTCCCGATCTGTGTGTGAATGAGTACTTATAGGTGTCCACCAAAAACATCCAGTGGAAGTGTGCTGCTGGGGTCTGGAGTTCTCGGGTGATCGGGCCTTATCAGGTGTCGGCCATCCTCAGCCCAGGGACTTACCAGCTAGTTACCCCATAATATGCCCATATACAACTCATTCCCCAGGTTGGCACTCTGGAGATTTGTGGCACCTCCGGAGCATACGTTATTACTTTATTGTCACTTCCATCAGTCCACGTTTGCCATAAACCTGAGAGTCAGGTGGTGGCTGAGGTGAACTCTGGTGGAGCTGGGCATCCTCACCATTGGTGGTTTTCTGGTGAGGTGCAGAGTTGAGGGTCCAGAGGCCCCTCATTGAAGGAGGGGTACTGTCACGATCCATTTTTGGATCTGTCAGATTCTGGATTCTCTGATATAAACATTTTTCCTTTCAAACCATTGGGGGTTAATATCAGTTTTTGACCCAAGTTGCCGCTGGTGTTACTACATGTTTAGTCTGCTAGTGGAGACCACTTCCGCCATCCTATATAAGGTCACCTGGTAAACCAGCTGACTGTTGGTAATAGCAGGTCCTTTGCAAACCAACCTTTGAGAAGAGAGGCGCTATCTGGAGCAGTGCCTTTTGCAGCCTATCTGGAGCAGTGGTGTTTCTGCTGAAAGCTGAGTTCGGGTGCCTTACTCTGCTGCCTCGGAGCTTTGGCAGCAGAGAAAGCTAAGTTGTTTGTTTTTCCCTGTCCGTTATTTTCCCTTGTGTTTTATTAGTGCAGCAGCGGGACCAGTGTCCACACTTACCAATTCCCTACTGAGGAATAGTTGCAGGGTGAGTGAGGGCTGAGGTATCCTGGTCGGCGATGGTTAGAAAGAAGCCATATAGGGATGTCAGGCTAGTTCAGGGACACAGCCTCAGGAGAGTGCAGAAGGTGTCCCTTTCCCCGTTCCCTATTTGCAGGGCCCACTGTTGTAATTGTGTCCCCGGTGTCCCCTTGTTTGTCTTTGTTGGTTTTGTGACCGACCGATCGTCGGGTCGCGTCACACAGGGCTAGTCACACCGTGACAGGTTGTGATTTGAAGTGTAGTCTGTTGAAGACTTTGCAAACGTCCCAATTCCACATTAAAATTTGAATTTAGAGAATTCTTAAGTATGAACACGTCTATCTTTTTTCTGGTGTAATGTAGTGCACAATTTGTATGCAATTTTATGTAACAATTTAGGTAGTTCTTTTTTTAAAATGTCCTCATTCCGCATTATTTAACCTCCAGCCGTGAATTTTCATCTTTGTTTTCCCCCTCACCATTGAGATTTTTAATGGATCCACCGAGAAACATCGACAGAGCGCAAACGGCTAAGAGAGATCATTTGAACTATCATTTCTAGCCGTGACTCTTTCATAATAACCGTTTCTTAACTCATGAGCGTGTCAATATAAACTCATGTCACTATTGACTGTGCTATCAATGTGCATCTGTCTTCTCCAGGTTTCTGGTGACCCTGCTTGGTTGGTGATTGCCTGGAGCAGAGCCTCTGGCTGTCTTTGCTTGTCTATTTCTGCAAGCTAAAATATTGTTATGTCTGCCAATAACATTCTGGTTTGGTGTACACAGCAACATCTGAAAGCCCAGAGCATTGCCATTGGCTTGCAGACCTTATAACATGGGCAGACTCCTGCTGTTTCAGTGCCCAGTATATAAGGCAGAGGCAGAAGTCCTTGAGAATACAAAAGACAAAGGGAAAACTCAATAAAATAAAAGTTCATTGTAGAGGCAAAGTAGAAAAGAGGCACAGAATGTGTAGTGTCAACCTTGCATACATGATTTGTGGAAATAGTCATGATTTCTTACCGAATATATAGTGTTATGTACTTTATGTTGAAGGAGATGCCTAGGAGAGGTCTGTTTTTTCCCCTGGGGAAGACCACCAAAAGAAATATCTCCTTCCCTTCTCTATAGTAAGAGGGACTGCTCTCAGTACAGAGGAGCAAACTGATTCTTAACAAATCTAATTCCTATGAATTTCCCAAAATTGTGGTTCTGGTTAATCTAAAGTTCTTGAGACTGGCTTCTTTTGAAGGCAAGGGAAAAGTTTAAAAGAATAAGAGGCATTAAACTCACTTCTCCAGAACCCTCACTTTACTTCTTACCTCCTAATGCTGCTTCTGCAGCAGACAGATCGGGAGCTGCACTAGATGAGAAGGCATAAGAATTAAAGGTATGGTCTAAGACAGGTGAGTAAAATACAAGTGCTTCTCACAAAATTAGAATATCATCAAAAAGTTCATTTACATCAGTTCTTCAATACAAAAAGTGAATCTCATATATTATATAGAGTCATTACACCCAGAGTGATCTATTTCACGTGTTTATTTCTGTTAATGTTGATGACTATGGCTTACCGCCAATGAAAACCCAAAAGTCATTATCTCAGTAAATTAGAATAATTAACAAAAACACCTGCAAAGGCTTCCTAAGCATTTAGAAAGGTCCCTTAGTCTGTTTTAGCAGCTACACAATCATGGGGAAGACTGCAGACTTGAAAGATGTCCACAAGTCAGTCATTGACACACTCCACATGGAGGGTAAGCGACAAAAGGTCATTGCTAAAGAAGCCGGCTGTTCACAGAGTGCTGTATTCAAGCATATTAATGGAAAGTTGAGTGCAAGGAAAGAGTGTGGTAGAAAAAGGTGCACAAGCAACTGGAATAACCTTAGCCTTGAAAGGATTGTTAAAAAAGGCCATTCATAAATTTGGAGGAGAATCACAAGAAGTGGACATCTACTTGAGTCATTTCTTCAAGAGCCACCACACACAGATGTATTCAGGATATGGGCTACAAGTGTAGCACTCCTTGTGTCAAGCCACTCATGACCACTCATGACCAAAAGAAGCATCTTACATGGGCCAAGGAGAAAAAGAACTGGACTGTTGCTCAGTGGTCAAAGGTGTTGTTTTCAGATGAAAGTAAATTTTGCATTTCATTAGGAAATCAAGGTCCCAGAGTCTGGAGGAAGAGTGGAGAGGCCACAATCCAAGCTGCTGGAGGTCTAGTGTGAAGTTTCCACAATCAGTGATGGTCTGGGGAGCCATGTCATCTGCTGGTGTAGGTCTATGGGTTCTATCAAGACCAAAGTCAGCGCAGCCATCCATCTGGAAATTTTAGAGGACTTCATGCTTCCCTCTGCCGACAAGCTTTTTGGAGATGGAAATTTCGTTGTCCAGCAGGACTTGGCACCTGCCCACACTGCCAGAAGTACCAATACCTGGTTTACAAACAACAGTATCACTGTACTTGATTGGCCAGCAAACTCGCCTGACCTTAACCCTATAAGGGACTGACTATACAGCGGGTATCTGTGTGCCAGGTCCAGAACTAGAGAGGCTGCATCCTCTTTTCCCGGGGGGAAGCATGAGTGATGCAGGCCTTCCCCTGCAGCCTTGGGGGAAGCCCTGGTGAGACTGAACTTCCTGCTGTGAAAAGGGGGTGGAAAGTGAAAGGAGAAAAGCGTGCGCAGCAGAGGGCAGATAAAATCAGAAAGTGCAGGCTGCAGAACAGTTTGGTGCCAACGGAGTGCAGGGCGCAGAGCGGTGAGTGGCACATCCCGGATCCCCTTCCCTCACTAGAGAGTACCAGCACTGCGACGGGCCACATAGAGAGGGCCCCCATCGACCACAGAGAGATTGCCTTAGAGCAGAGCAGTGCAGAGCAGAGCTGTGCAGGACAGAGACGTGCACATAGAGCAGAGCCAGGCTGCAGCAGACCAGAAGGGTCTGTGCTTGAGGGGAGCTGTGGGTACAGCAGTAGCAGCAGCCAGGGAGGAGAGTGCTTAGTCTGGGGAGGGCCAGCATTTTGCAAGCCAGCGTCCGCCATCACCCACCACCAGCAGTGAGGACCAGAGAGGGAGGGGCATGTGCAGGGTGCTGGTGACTACCAGAGAGATGCAGTCGCCAGTGGGTGTCAGCACTTTAGTCTTGGCGGGAACAGGTAGCGCACAGCATAGAGAGGAAAGTGTGACGTGCCCAGTAGCTGGCAGAGATCAAGGTGCTGTGCATGTGCCGCAAGGAGAGAACTTAGGACTGTGCAGACATTTGTAACCCACCTCACCCACATACACCGCTGAGCAGAGTTATGCTCCAGTGGTATCTCACAAGGAACTGAGCACACTACGTAAAAGCTGTGGGAACATGAACCCAGCTGACCCAGGAAAAACACCTTGCCCGCATAGGATACCACAACTTCGTTTACACTGGACGACTCCGAAACTACATGTGCCACTGTTGTCGGTGCCACCGTTGGAGACTGAGGAGCTGCAAGCAAGAAGCAAACAGACTGATAAGTTTATTTTCTCTTGAACATTCGTTTGCTCTTGTTTTACCCCTTCCTTCTCTTCTGTTACAACATCGCTCCATGCCATACCCCATAATCACTTTCTCCCTGCAAGAAGAATAGAGCTGTTAATAAATCTGTTAACCCTTCTTCTGTCTCCTGCCCGTCACTGCATCCCGTGTTCCTGCTGTATCTTAAAACCCCATAGAGAATCTATGGGGTATTGTCAAGAGAAAGATGAGAGACACAAGACACCATAATGCAGATGAGCTGAAGGCTGCTTTCAAAGCAACTTGGGCTTCCATAACACCTCAACAGTGCCACAGACTGATCACCTCCATGCCACGCCACATTGATGCAGTAATTGATGCAAAAAGGAGCCCTAAGTATTGAGTGCAGTTCATGAACATACATTTCAGTTGGCCAAAATTTTGGATTTTAAAATCATTTTTCAAGCTGGTGTTATAAAGTATTCTAATTTACTGAGATAATGACTTTTGGGTTTTCATTGGCTGTAAGTAGTGATGGGCGAGTCCTAAATTACTCGGAATCGCTTGACTCTAGCGAGTCCGAGCCCGGGACTCGCTACTCGTTGCGAGTCTAGCGAGTCCAATGTTAATGAATGGGGAAGCGAGTCTTAGCGAGTAATGTGTGATTTACAAACAAAGACTGTGTTGGCAAGGACGATTGTGTACTGCCAGAACCAGTGGTCGAGGTCTTATCAGCCATCCAAGATGTTATCTGGTCATGCTCTTCCGGCCTCAAGACACGTTTTTGTTGAGTACTGGGAATTCTAGACAGGAGAAAGGTAGCTCTATCAATCCTCATCTGTCTACCTGTACCAGTGCCTTCTTGGGCACGACTGCTACGGCCACGACCTCGTCCCTTTGCAACCTCTTTTTTGGGAAATTGTGGTTTTTGTGACATTGTTGACAAATGCACAGTCACCGAGATGGAGTTAGGTGGTGCTGTAGGCGTCACTTGCTGGCAGGGTAAGTGTGTGTGCTGACACCTAGCAGTGAAGCTGCACACTAGTCCCTGTACTGTGCACTGCACTGTAAGGCTTGATCCTCCCTGCCTGCCTGCCTACAGTCTACACAGTACTCTTCTGTCCTCCTGGTAGCTCTCAGAAGAGCTGTTTGGGTTTAATATAAGGAATCTTGAAGTTTCCCTACACTAACTGACAATCCCTATGATCTGCTCAAGCATCTACCTCACCCTGCTCTATCTCAGATCTCTCAGGAATGTAGAGGAAATGGCGGTGGAAAAGGCTTATATACAGCCTCGCCTCTCATACATGACATAGGCATCACGATGGACAGAAGCCAATCATAGTCCTGCCACAACCAACATTACTGAATATGATTGGCTAACATGCTTGTCCATCTAAACAAGTTTTCTGACCTAACACGCTAGGCTGTCTCGGAAGCTTTGTAGGAACATAACAGATTCTATATTTGCGAGTCCCGAATCCAGTATACAGGACTCGGGATTCGGAGACTCGCTCAGACTCGCTCACAATCGCTGTGTGTTGACATAGGCTGTCTTGGAAACTTGTAGGAACATAACAGATTCTGTATAAGCGAGTCCCGAATCCAGTATACAGGACTCGGAATCGTAGACTCGCTCAGACTCGCTCAGACTCGCTGTTGACAGCGATGTGATATAGCGAGTCTAGCGAGTGAGAAAAAAAAACTCTGACAAAACTAGGATTGCCATTGACTTGCATTGGACTCGTTACTGTGCGAGTAATCACTGGGAGACTCGCCGAGTAACGAGTCCAGCGAGTCCCTTACTATTCGCCGAGTAACGAGTCCTAGCGAGTAGACTCGCCCATCCCTAGCTGTAAGCCATAATCATCAACATTAACAGATATAAACACGTGAAATAAATCACTCTGTGTGTAATGACTATAGAATATATGAGATTCACTTTTTGTATTGAAGAACTGAAAAACATTAACTTTATGATGATATTCTAAATTTATGGGAAGCGCTTTGTATATTTTACTATTTTTTAACCCCTTTCCTTCAGGCATTTATTATGTTGAGAAACCTCAGAGCAAATTAAATCAAATTGGGCACTTTTGATTCATGCTATATTTATTTGCACCTAAAAAAAAATTCTGATTCCAAAATATCTGCCTGAAACCGATTTTGGGGGATTTGCCCCTCTCTAAATATGAATACACTACACTGATATATTAGTGGCCCCATGTTATTTTTTATAGCAGCGTTGCTACCCAAATAGTGTAGGTTCTGCTAGGAGAACATTAATTGTTTCCTAACAATGGCACCTGACAATCTTTGTGATATATTTGGCAGCAAGTGAGTACTGTAGTTAGTCCTTGATGTTTTTGAAAGGAAAATGACTTTGACAAGGACCAAAATGTGATGGCATGATTACTGGTTCAGAGTATCTCCAACATGTCTGATCCTGTGGGATGTTACCATTTTATGGGCTCTCAAGGCTAATTAATGTGCTATGAGAAGCGAATGGTAGCTCAACAGTTTCATTAACACTGTACCAGAAATTGCTGAAAAAGTTACTACTTGCTATGATACATAGGTATCTGTAGGTTAGGCCTGTTTCACACATCAGTTTTTTACCATCAGTCAAGATCCGCCAATTTTTTTTAAAAACGGATCCGCCAAAAAAGGGGTGGATCCATTTTCTTCACCCATAGACTTACATTATTGGCGGATCTTGACTGATGGTCGTCCGTCACACCCGTTTTTGTACTGATCCGCCAAGATTTTAGCGGCTCCTGGGTGGATGAAACGGACAATGCAACGTTTTTTTTCGTTGACGGTCCGCTAATTTCGCCATTAACCCTTCCGGGAGCCGCTAAATTCTCTCTCTCTCTCCTCACCGCTCCCGCGACATCTCTGTGCCCGACATCACCGCTCCCGCGACATCTCCGTGCCGTCCCCGCTCCCGCGACATCTCCATGCCCGACATCACAGTCCCCGCTGCCGCGACATCTCCGCGCCCGCGACCTCACTGCTCCCGCGAGATCTCTGTGCCCGCGACCTCACCACTCCTGCGACATCACCATGCCCGCTTGACATTCAGATGCCCGCTCTCTTCTTTCGGCTCCCGGATACCGCTACATCGCCGGTATGAGGTTTTTTTTTTTTCCCAGGCGCGGTTCCTTTAACAGCGGATCCCAGCACACCAACAGACCAGTGGCTCCGGTTGGTGTTTCGTCGCCCGTGGATCCTTTTTCCGCCATTTTGTCGGATTTTAACTGACCTCAAAAACTGATGTGTGAAACAGGCCTAAATATTATGGCTGATTGGCCCAACTCACTGAGGGTTATGGTTACCACTTTTGTACAACCAAAAAAATCAGTATGTAATGTCTTACATGTACATTTCTGAAATTTTGTTTGTTTGTGCTCTCTTTTTCAAACTTCAAACTATGTTATCATTTTTTTCTGTTCAGATATGTAATCCATTTTGGCAAAAGTGACAAAGAATTCTACATCATATCGGTAGTACATGTCCTGACAGATGCTCAAAAGTATTGACAGGGAATATAAGCAAATGAAACCGCAGCTGCAGAAGCGGACGAGATGGTGGCCTGTTCACTGAGGCATCTGTAGAACAGTGGACACCTTTCTTCTAAATCTGTAAATGCCACAGTCGATGTTGGCTACATCATGCAGGGGGTTAGCTCTAATTACTGCAGACATAGATGGGTAATTGCAGTGTAACGCAGCCAGCACCCAAAGATTATACAGCAGGCTCAGCTCCTGTACAGTACGTAATGATCCCACTTTGGGTCTTGCGTGGTTAGGTTGTTTAACTAGGACTAGTGCTAGTTAATTGTGCGTTTAGCTAGCCTTCAAGAGAAGAGCTTGAAGCATCTGTCGTTAGTGATTGTGTAAGAGGTAAACTGATGATGTGAAGAGATGGAGAAACTTAGTGATTCTTCAATCCATTCCTTAAAATGCCTCACAGGACTTTGTGCCTGGGATCCCCAGGTTGTGCCATCAGAGTAGTTTTCAATGGTGTTTTTGAAGTAAATAATCGATTAAACAGATGTGCGACCGTATCACGTCCTACTGTGTTCATTAATCTTAAAGTCAATATCCCTTGCTGTTCTATCACTGGTGAAGTCTGAGGAACATCCTTTCAGCACGTGAATTGCATCCACTGTTGCCTCCAGCTTATAAAATATTAATAGAAGCATTTGACTTTACATATATTGTAAAGCGTCTCTTGCTCCACAACTGTTGAATTGCATAAATGAATGTTCATTTTAAGATATTAGCTCCTACTCCTATCCGACTGATATCTCTGGGCAATGCTGGATGCATTTAAATAAAAAGCAACCTGATTAAATCTGCACAAAGGGATACGGAAAGGCTGAGCGACATCCAGCTTCTCCGGTAGTAAGAAAAAGCAGCTAGTGGGCCAAAAGGGTACCTAAGGCTAAAGGCCTTAGCATGCGGTGGAAAGACTCCTAATTATGGATTCACAAACTGAATGTTTTCATTAATTACAAGAAAGTCTGTCACCAAGCTTTAAATCCTAATCAGAGAGGTACTTATAGAGGCTCTATTGGGCACAGAGGATTTGAGCAGATGTGCTAAGTCATAGAATTAGCAGCCAGGAAAAAGCCCAACTTTTAGGCTGATGTTGACGTGAAATCTTGCATCTAATAATTTTGAAGCGGTGAAGATATTAAGTAATAACATTTATTCTCATTTTTTGGTTGGAAATTCTTGTAAATCTAAACACTTCTATTTATTTTTTTATTTTTTTGAGTAAGTGATTGAAATGGAAAGGAAAAGAATTGCTCTGGGACAAACTTTTCAAAACATTTCAGAGTTAAAGGAGTAGGTCAAAATAATAAGAAACAAATGTGGCAGCAGAAATGTTTCTTAATTACTCTACGATTAAATTCTGCACATATTCAACATAAAAGTTTTATTGGCCACTGGTTATTGCACATTTTCTTGGTGTGAAGATATGTGGTAGGTCCAGGTCCATATGATCCATGCAACTAATCATGCATCACTAATAGTGAAGGTTGTGAGTTTTAATAATCAGCTAGTTAGGTTAACTATGCAACTAGTTTTTATTCCTGATGTCCATGGTCTTACAACAACTTCGGTTAAATGGCAAAAAATACTATGCCTCCAGTCCACCAGATCCAAACCTGGGGCTGAGAGTTCACTTGCCTCCATATCAGGTGATACCCAATGTCTCCCATCTTTTGGTTGGCTCACAGCATTTGTATCTCCCACCAGTATAGTCTGTAGTCACAGTCCATACTCCTCCAGATGATGGATACCATGGCAATAGCACATGTCTCCAGCTCCAGCCAGGAACAACATACAGTAAAGTGCCAGCAGCTACACAAGATGGTTCAAATGACAGTCTCAACCTTCCACTGGCTCACCGGGGGGTAAGAACTACTGTGACTTTGGGGCATCCAGTGCCAACTACCTCAACCAGTAGCACTCCACTTTTGATGGGCACAGAGAGAAGGTAGCAGCAAGCTGATTCAACACAGAACATTATATCTCCAGGTGACCCGGGTGTCTCAACCTGGCTTCTCCAAATCTCTTTTTCTGTTCAAAGATGGGCACTGGAGCAGATCTATATTTCACCATATTGATTCATTGTTCCATTGGGCTGTTTCTAAAGAGTCAATCTACAGAGAGTGCTGTTGTGAGGTCATTTTCTCGTTCACCTTTGATGTCCGATGAACTCCCTCTGCTGGTGAAAGGAGGTGGTGAAACTGATTTGGATGGGAGAGACCTGTCACCTGAACAGGTGGATTGCGATTGGACATCAGGTATCTATGAGTGGATATAAGGCAGCCGACGCCCTGTAGGGTTGCTGGTGATTTTTCTGCTCTGAGCTTTGGCCTCCAGTTCAGTCCTGTCTTCTAAAGCTAAGTTTTGCTCTATTATTGTGACATGAGATTTTGTCTGATTTGCTTAGTTTTGTGTTCAGCCAGCCCCAGCTGGGGCTTTGCTGAATTTCTATTTTGTCCCTAATCAGTTTAGTCTCTTTTGCTCTGTCTTCAGAATATATCGGAGTGCTGATATAGGGATTTTGAAGTCTAGTGACTTCAGGGCCTTTTTTCCTATCAGACGGTTGGGACATTTTTGGTAGCCAGCATATTTTCTGTCCTGTCCTATCTAGTTAGTTGGGCCCCATCGTTTGCTCTGCCTGTCTTTCTGTCTGTGTTTGTGTTTTCATCTGTTTTCACCGACAATACTTGTTGGGGGCTGTCTATTGCTTTGGGGTCTGCTCTGGGGCATCTCTCCGGCTGTGACGAAGCATCTAGTACCACCGTAGGAACGCTCCACGGCTACTGTTAGTTGTTGTGAATAGGATCAGGGGTCTGCAATCCGCTAGCTACCAACCTCTCCGTTTTTCTGGACTTAGCTTGCATTTTTGTTTTTTCCTCCTCCGGTGACTCATTCATAACGGAGAGCCTTTTATATTCACAGCTTGCATTGAGGACATTCTTCCACTGGATTGGGGAAAGGTGGGGGGAGGTAATCTTTCATTGATCGATTGTTTAAATACCTTGCAATTTTTCCCTAAATTGTGTAGATTATTAAACTGAAGGGTGGCTGATGCAATACATAATCAGCAGGCATTCATAAATTAACAGGCAACAAGAGTTAATGTACAGGCTCATATGAAACAATGGCTCAATTGAGGCCTCTAATTCACTAACAAGAGTAATGGAATGATTGCTTTACCTGATTACCAACCTCAGGTCTGTCCTTATGTATACATAAGATACAGCCTGCATGTCTTCCTCTGCTTACATTATGTAAATGGATTGGAAACATCCATTCCTGAGGCTGAACACTTTCCAGGAGAGGTTTGTGCACCATTAAGTCACAATCAAACAAATCTCTAATAAAGCACAACAATAAGATTAATGTACCAATGCTCCTTTTGCAACAAGGTCAGCATCCCTTAGAGCCATGGACTCTGCTCTACATACATTGATCCAATAGTCTTTAGTCAATAGTCAATAGTCTACTCCACAGCTAGTTTCTCACACCAATGAGGTGCCTTATACAGGACCTGCATGTCCCGGTCGGGAATGTTTGGGAGTGACCTTTCCCACCCAATCTTTTCTGATTCCTCCTAAATCCCAGACCCAAAATCTGGTCCACTAAAATTCCTCTCAATAACTTATTGATAGCGGAGAACTCTTTTCCAGGATCTACATCACCAAGGACATCACGGGATCTACATTACTGGTGGCATTCTGGACATTGAGACCTCAGAGCTTATAAAGAAAAGAACACTTTAAAGCACCCCTCAAGCATCCCTAGTATTATACTTACCAATTACCTTCTCCAGCTCTTTCTGGTGTCTCTCCGGTCCTGATCTTATGGTCACAACTTCTGCCTGACCAGAAGTCAGAGGTAACTAATAACTATCAGAAGCTCTCAATGTAAGTCTATGGAGTCCTCATTCTAACCTTGTTCTGGCACTCATAGACTTACATTGACATGTGATATTCAATTCGCACAGCAAGTCACAAACTACAGAAGACCAACCTGAGCGGTGTGGATAAAAGATGAAGACAGCTGGTAAGTGCAAGGAACTTAGATTAGTGGCACCACTCAAGCTGTAAAATGCTTAAAAAATACAGAAGTGGTGCCTGAAGGCTATGTGCTCAAATTGCGGATTTTGATGCGTTTCCGCAGCGTTTTTGGATGTGCGGAATTGCATCAAATCTGTAGTGTAGTGGTCAAGCAATGTTAGTTAATGAGAATTACAGAATTGCTGTGCACATGCTGCGGAAATATAAGCACGGATTTTCCACAACATGTCAATTCTTTTTGTGGATCTGCAGTGTTTCTGCACAAATTGACTTCCATTGAGTCAGTCAAATCTGCAGTAAAACTGCAGGTGTAAAAAGATTTGTGGTTTTGCTGCGGAGTTGCATGCGAGAAACACTGCAGATCGGGAGGAGGAAGAGTGTGTGGGTGGAGACTATGTGCTTGTCTGTCTGCGGGTGTCTGCGTGTATGTGTGTGTGTGGGTCTGTGTGTGTCAGTGTGTGTCTCTCTGCGTGTGCGTGTGTCTGCGTGTGTCCCTGTGTGTTTGCTGGTGTGTGCGTATCTGTGTAGTCAGGCATCGTCTGATGGGACTACTGCTCCCATCCGGCTATGAATGCTGTCACATATGACATGACAGCATTAGCCGATGATGGGACAGTAGTCCCATCAGATGATGCATGTGTTCAATATTTAAAAAAAAATACAATATACAGTACATACTCACCAGTCACCTAGTCCCCGATGCCCTTGTTCTCCTGTAACAAAAATAAAATAATAAACCAACCTATACTTACCTTTCCGCCGTAGTCTATTTAATAACGAGTGTCCCATGACAATCTCCCGTGTAGAACAGTGACATCGGGAGATGTCACTATTCTACAAGGCCCTCCGGCATGCACTGAGCGGAGGTAAACCTCCGCGGTCAACCTCCGCGGTGTATCCCTCCGCTGCTGGCAGAGAGGTCACCTGAGTTCATGCTGTCATCGGCAACCCTGGTGTGAGAAAATTCTCACGCAGCTTTACAGTAAAGTGGGAGCCTGAACTCTGATAACCTCTTCAGTGATGCACTGTCTTGTCAGTTCATCGCGGGAGGCCTATAGAGCCATCTCCCGATATGACAGCTCTATAGAGGAGATTGTCGTGGTACACTCGATATTAAATGGATTACATCGGAACAGGGAGTATTAGTGTTTGTTTATTATTTATTTTTGCCGGTGATCAAGGGCTTCGCATGGATTAGCAGTACAATAAATATGGGAAAACTGTTTAGTGATATATTTCATTAAAATACTTTATTCCAGCTGTATGTTTATTTAACCCTTTTACAACTATAGGATTAGTAATGGATAGGTATCTTATTGATGCCTCTCCATTACTATGTCCGGCTTTATATCACCTTACAATAAAAAAGGTGACATCAACCCACCCTCAACTATTACCCCATATTCCACCACTACAAGGCAGTGGGAAAAGAGAGACTATGTGCCGGAATTGGCGAATCTTAGCTACTGTATTTGCCCTTTCTGGGGAGGCTGTGAAGGGGGCCAATATCCATGGCCCCTTCCTAGGCTATTAATATCAGCCTGCAGCTGTCTGCATAGTCTTTTCTGGCTATTATTTATAGAGGGACCCCACATCATTTTTTGGGGGGTCCCCCTATTTTAATAGCAAGCAAAGGCTAAATATACAGCTGCGGGCTGATATTCATAGCCTGGGAAGATCCATGGGTATTAACCCCTTCCTAGGCTATAAACATTGGGCCCCAGTCACTGGCTTTCCCTCTCTGGTGCATAAAATTGTGCAGGAGCCCACACTAATTTTTTTCAATATATTTTTAAAATGAAACAGATATTGCATTTAAGGATGGGGTCACACTTGCGAGAAACTCGCATGTGTCTCGCACCTCAATACCCGGCACTGATGCTGGAACTCGGGATCGGAGTGTGCGGCTGCATGCATTTCTAAGCAGCTGAACGCTCCGGTGTGTGTCTTTATTTAACTCGTTATGTACCATTTTAATGTGTTTATTATGATACATCGGGCTTGGTATTATCTATCTATCCATCTATCTATAGATATATATCTATCGATCTATCTATCTATCTATCTATCTATCTATCTATCTATCTATCTATCTATCTATCTATCTCTCTATCCATCTATCTATCCATCCATCCAATATATCTATCTATATATCTATAGATCTATCTATCTATCTATCTATCTATCTATCTATCTATCTATCTATCTATTTATCCATCTGTCTATCTATCTATCTATCTATCTATCTCTAGATATATATAATCTATCTTTCTGTGTGTTAACATTGTTCTTCAATGGAGTATGTAAGAAGAGGTTGGGCAAGGAAATGAATTCACAATTGTTTTTTTTTTGTTAAATAATAGATCTGTATTTAGATTACAAAAACGCATATAAATCCACGTGAAAAAAAGGCAAAAAAAAGCATGGATTTTTAACTGCGTTTTCCGCCAAGAGATGCAGAATCTATGCAGAAAATTCCACAGGCAAATCCGCAACATGTGCACATGCCCTTATAGTTTATTCTCAAAATAACATTTCCTATTAAAAGAAAAGGTCATACATTGCTGGTTGCTGAGGGTCTGAATACTGGTACCTCCAGCAGTCCTGAGAAGGGGATAACTTGTTATTTTTGGAGCAAGTTATCCTCTATCCATGAGTGCTACCATGTATAATGTATACCCATGTTTTCTGCAGCCAAGTTAACCACAGTGATCAGTATGCTTCTCAGTTCCCGGACCATACATAATTCTACAATTTAGGAAAAATGAGGTTTGTTTCTCCATTTGTAAACCTTTATTGCAGGTTTGCTAATACCTCGTTAGGAATCTATGACTGCTTTGGAGTACCATGCTGTTTTCTTCTTCTCACTTCATATCCAAAAGCTAAATTCAACCAACTACTGGTTTCTAGGGAAAAGTATATAATACGAGCTGACATGACAGTGAAACGTGCAAAGTTTATAACCCCCTGACTTCAAAGCGGTAATTAGAAAACTCTGAGTTGTAGAACGTAGAATTTTACATTTACTACAAAAATGAACGGAGATGAAAAAATTATTGGAACTCAAATTACTTCAAAGCAACTTTTCCAACAGTTTTCGTAAAAATGTTTCGGTAGGTTTAAATTACAATATTGTAAAATAAGTTTCAACTTTTAAAAATATTTTAAAAAAATGAGATTTACATTAGTTTTATTTTATTAAGTTACATTTTTTCTTGCTTCCATCTTCTAGGGAACCATTTTGTTAAAGTGTGAGCTCTGATGGATATAACTAATCTTCATAAGAAAACATAACTTTGAGATCTACATTACTTTACGTTATTTTTTTACTTTTCTGTAATATGTTGCAATTTTTTATTTCCTTTACTTTGCTACCATTAGACAGCTAGTGACAAAACTAGGGATAGGAAATGAGTAACTGACGTTCCTTAGCAACACATGTTACCATGGATACTCATCAAAGTCTACAACTGGTTGCCTTGGTGACATATCTGTACATTCCAAAACTTTCTTTCTGCCTGTTTTCTTAATAAATTTAAAACTAAAGTGGTTTTTAAGGGTTTTTTTTATTAAAATGAGAAAAAACATGCTGTAAAAAAACAATAAAATATATGATAAATAAATAACAGCATTCAAGTATTCCATTTCCTGCCAAACCAGAGCAGAAATATCACTAACTCCTCAGATTTTAGCTTAAAACTAGCCAATACAGGACCATTGCAGTCATTGATTCCTCTCTACGGTCAAGTGATGTAACACTGGCATCATGGCGAAGCGCTGAGCAGTGACCCCTGAAATCACTGATGACCCCTGAATAGTTGATATAGTTTTCACACTGACGGACAGAGACAGAAGGGACCACTGGGCAAGAACTGTTAATGGGCCCTTTGTAGTCCAATAATTCTTCAGAATCCAAAATTCTACCTGCTTTGGTGCTGAATGTGATCCCCTTACCTGGGCAAAGGTTGTCCCAACTATATGTCCATTCCTGAATTGTAGAGAAACCCCTTTAAAGTTTTTAGTCACTAACTGTACAGGATTAAGAAAAGAGAGAGTAGCTATAACGAATGGAAGCAGAGGCACAGATGATGAAGTTCACATTCGCTTTTTTATTTTTAGAGTGGAACCTCGGGACCACAGTCTGGGGGGCTCCGTTGGGGGCGCGACTAGTGAGCCCCAGGTATCCGCATTAAAGTCCCTCGAACAAGGCCAGAGTGGGGGACACAGGTGCGACCTCTAGTTAGACCCCGGACATGTAGCAACTGTCCCAGTGGGACAAACGGGTAACAGATATAACAGATCGGATGGTGTTGACCAGCAGACACCGGGTATCCGTAGTGAAGCTGACACTGGTGAGGAAGGTCAGGTTCCGGGTAGGTGATAGGAAGCTGGCTCCAGTAACCTTGACGTAGTCCTCGGATTCGGATGGCAATAGGCGAAACGGGATAGCACTTGCAAAGATGGATACTGATGTTGCCTGAGATAGTTGAACACTGGTCACTGATACTCTGTGGAAACAAACAGTATGAGCAAGTGCAAACGGATTGCTAAAGCAGCGCAGACAGAACGGAGACTGAACCGGATGTAGCAAGAATAGATACTCGTTGCTCCGGCACTCTCCCTATGGAGGAGAGGCCAGAAATAGAAATCAGTGTGTTGCCATTGAGTATTTGCTATTTTCAAAAAATACGCGCTGACCCTTTAAGTGACCAGAGGGAAGCACACCCGCATTCTAAGCACTCTCCCTGAAGGCCTGCTGGCAGAATACCAGAAAGTGGGGGAGGGAGAAGCAACAGCAGGACGCCGAGAGACTGACTGAGCACGAGGATTCAGGCAGGAACCTCACTGAGGTACAAGGGTAGCGTGGAAAGCAGGAGCAGGGGAGGGACCAGAACTGGGGTCAGCACCAGAACTGGGTGTCTGGCCAGAATCGGGACCGGGTGTAACAGTAGCTTTCAAAAAGAGCACCATATCTGGTTGTGTGTGACATTGTAACTCAGCTTCATTAACCCCCTTCACGACCAGGGCAATTTTCAATATTTTTGTTCTCCCCTTTTTTCAAAAGTCTTTACTTTTTCATTTTTCTATCGATATAGCCATATAAGGGCTTGTTTAGGGCAGGACAAGTTGTTGTGTTCAGTTACTTAATTCAGTTTACCATGTAATGTGCTAAAAAGAAGGAAAAATATCTAAGCGGAGTGAAAAAAAAATGCATATCTGCCTTTTGTTCTTTGGGTTATGCTTTTATAGAGTTCATTTTTCTGAAAAAAAGACTTGTTAACATAACTTTCCTCATCTGTACTAGAGCTGCAATGTCAAATATATATATATATATCAGGGGTTAAAAGATATTAGAACCTTGAAAAAAATGGTTTGTTCACCATTTTATTCAATTTGTAAGTCATTTTTCCTTCCTAGGTGGAGGTCTATGAAGGGTTGATTTTTTGTTCCCCCTTCCTGATTTCCAATTCTCCTGCACGTTTGTCCCACTTCCATGTTTCAGATCACCAAAGAAATGTAAATATTAGACAAAGAAAGCACAAGTAACATACAATGCACTTTATAAATGAAGATCTTTATTATTAAGGGTAAAAGAAATCCAAACCTACAGGGCCCTGTATGAAAAAGTGATTGTCCCCTATACCTAATAACTGATTGGGCCACCCTTGCAGCTACAACTGCTGTTAAGCGTTTGCGATAACTGACAATGAGTCTTTTACAACGTTCTGAAGGAATTTTGGCCACTCATCTATACAGAATTGTTGTAATTCAGCCACATTAGAGAGTTTCTGAGTATGATCCACTATTTTAAGGTCATGCCACAGCATCTCAATCTGATTAAGGTCAGGACTTTGACTAGGCCACTGCAAACTCTTAATTTTGTTTCTTTTAAGCCATTCAGAGATGGAATTGGGGATGTGTTTTGGATCACTATCCTGCTGCATAACCCAAGTGGGCTCCAGCTTTTGGTCACAAACAGATGGCCAGACATTCTCCTTCAGGATTTTTTGGTAGACAGCAGAATTCATATCTCCATTTACCACAGCAAACCTTTTGGTTGTGAAGCAGCAAAACAGTTTTCACCATTGCACTACCGCCATCATATTTTACTGTTGGTATGATGTTTCTTTTCTGAAATGCTGTATTACATCTTTGCCAGATGTAATGGAACATGCCCCTTCGAAAAAGTTCAATGAAAAAACGAGACGAGCCTTTATGTTCTTATTGCTTAGCAGTGATTTTCATATTGGAACTCTGCAGTGACATTCTTAAGTATCCGTGCATAGTAGAGCATCTGCATGCGATCGTGCAGGAGCAGGTAATGGCTGTCATACATAGCCAGACTCTCCATACAGAAGGTACAAATGGTGATAACTGATTGGTGCACACACAACCCTGAACAAGCTCAGGGTATAGATTATTAGGAAAATCTAACTGCACTTTTTCCTTTAGAACTAGTGGTAATGTGACAACTGGGCCTAGGGAAGAGCAATTGATGTGTCATATGAGACCCAGTAAGTCCAGCTATTCTGCTCTGAAGCTGAACTTCTCCCATAGCTGGGGCCAATATATAGTACCAGCCCCTGTTAAAGGGAAAATCAGGTAAAAAAAAAAAATTCTATAAATATTGAGTTGTGGTGCCGTTTATCTAGATGTGCTATATTTAATATTGCCTTTTTCCAGTTTGCTGCTAAACTATTTTGAGCCCTCCTGCCGAGACTGCTGAAACTTTGCTATTTTTAAGCTGTTAAGGCAGCAAATGAATCTTCCATTGTCACTTGATCAATAGCTAATCCTAACACTGAGCACCTAACTCGCAGCTCAAACACTTGAGATTCAATGGCGGTACATACTGTAGCATTTTAAAATTCATTGTCCATTTGCCAGTCTCCAAAGCTTCAGAAGTCACAAACTGTTCTCTATCAGCGGATCCCATGCATGTTAAATAGGAAGCGAGATGAGTTAATTGCTATTTAATGTGGCAGGGGGCAATGTTTTCTAAATTTGTATTAAAATGGCTTTATGCAATCAGACTTCATAAAATTTAGCAGTCGGTTTAGCCTAATAATCTGCCCATATGGCTTACTGTGTGACCTGATTTGTAGAGTGTATATTTAAAGTCTGGCTTTAGAAATATTAAGATCTTTAAAACTTTTTTGCACCAACTTTTAAAGTGTACTTGTAATTTCCGATGACTTTTTAGAAGTAGCTGTCATGTGTGTGCTTAAATGGAATAACACTATTTCTGAGGCGTTGAGTTCCTGTCACTACACAGGGGGAATCTCGAGCCATGTCCTCTGCAGTCTCCCATTCTTCTTCAGCTGCAGAGTTTCCTGCTCAGCAGAGACGTCGGTCCCAGCATCTTGCTCAGGCTAATGCTATGCGCTTGGTTGCGGCTGCTGCCCCAGGTTCAGCTATAGCATGCAGCATTAGTCAGCGGAGAGCAGACACTCCTGGGACTAAGTCCTGCTTTTCTCCATCTGAGCATGCCCGTGAGACGATCACTCATTGGTGGTTGGAAGTCACATGCTCAGGTCCTCAAGCAGCTCGGATTGGGCCATCAGCAAGGTCCTGGAAAGCGCAGTTATAAAAGGATCGCACGGCCGTGCGCTAGTATAGACAATTTGGAGTGAGTGTTGTATTCCCGTATGAATGTCTCTGGTGAAGAATGACTCATTATGAAACCCCTACCCTTGATACGCATGTGTTAATCAGCCTTGCCAGTTAGTGCCTAGGCTGATAGTGCAGGTAGGAGGCAGAGTCAGGGCCTAGCTTCAGCGCCAAGTAGTGGCTTTGCCTGTACGCCACTGTGCACTTCGTCTGCACTCCACAGTAACCAGCGTCGATTAGTGGTGTTCGCTGGTGTGACGCTGCATGCTTAGTGGGTCTAGCGGGACTCTAACCCTGTGTCTTTGGGGCAGAGTCCTGTGACTGTACACTAGCACTCACTTTGCCGAGCTCTGTGAGCTTTCACAGGCTGCAGCATTTATATTCCACGGTAGTGCGGTTCTGTGAAGCAACAGAGTCCACCTCTGTACACACTGGGTGACGCTAACTCGCATGTGTTCATCTATTATACCGCCATATAGTGTCCGCCATTACTTGGCAGCAGGTAACATCTCTGCACGGTGGACCCCGGGCTGGTAACGCACCTTATTACTACCTTCTTATTAGTTGGTGCGTTCTTCCAGCCCTAACAATTTCTATCCACTATATGACTTGTATGCTGCATTTTTCACCAGTTTTCCCCTCTCCAGATTCTTTCTCTAATTTTCAATTGCGTCACAGCTAGTGGGTGGAGACTCGCTGCTATGAGTTCTTCTCCTGTATACGGTACACAAAAACGTGGGGGATTTCTGCTCTCCGGTTTCTCCATAGCACATGCTCATAAGAGGCAACATCATCATGGAGGATGTCATACAGCAGTACATAGATACATACGTTGAAAAAAGACCCAGGTCCATCAAGTTAAACCTTTCTCCACCAATTGTTAATTTTGTCACTAAATTAACTATAGCTATAACCCCCAACGTTATGGGTATCAAGGATATCATCCAGCCCTTGTATAAAAGCTGTAATAGTGTCAGCCATTATTACCTCTTGTGGTCAGCATTCCACATTCTGACTGCTCTAACTGTAAAGAACTCTTTCCAATTTAGTTGACAGAGTCGCCTTTCTTCCACCCATAATGAGTGCCCCCTAGTCTTCAGTATGGTCCTTGGAAGGAATAAGTCATTTGCTGTCCTCTGTACTGACCACACATATATTTCTACATGTAAATGAGATCTCCTCTGAGGCTTCTTTTTTCTAAGCTAAACAAGCCCAACATTTCTAACCTCATTGCCATAGGAGAGGCCTCGATCCCTTGTAATAATCTAGTTGCTGCCTTCAAACTGACACTAATTTCGGAATATTCTTTTTAAATGTGGAGCCCAAAACTGGATCCCGTATTCTAGATGTGGCCTCACCAGTAGTGTTGAGCGATACCATCCGATATTGAGAAATATCGGATCGGATTGTATCGACTCGATACCCAAAAAAGTATCGGGTATCGCCGATTCCGATTCCGGAAGTCCCATTCTAGTCAATGGGATAGAAATATCGGAATTAAAAAAAACCCTTTCTTTACTTGCACATCCAGTTCGGGAGGGGGGAAGAGTGTGGGCGGTGCGTGGGCGGACACTGTGCGTGTATGTGTGTGCGGGCGGGGTCTGTGCGAGCCTGCCGGGGGTCTCTACAGGCCTGCCGGGGGTCTGTACGGGCCTGCCGGGGTCTTGTGCCGGCTGCCGGAGGTCTGTACGGGCCTGTCGGGGGCTTGTGCCGGCTGCCGGGGGTCTGTACGGGCCTGTCGGGGGCTTGTGCCGGCTGCCGGGGTCTGTGCGGGCCTGACGGGGGTCATGTGTGTGTGCAGGCATCGTCCGATGGGACTACAAGTCCCATCGGGCGATGCCTGCTACAATGACAGTGAATGACACATTAGCCAATGATGGGACAATAGTAGTCCCGTCATCCGGCTAATGTGTTGAATGTAAAAAAACCCCAAAAAAAACATACATACTATATATATACTACATACATACATACTACATATATACAACATTCATACATACTACATACATACTACATATATACAACATTCATACAACATACATACATACTACATACATACATCATATATACTACATTCATACAACATACATACATACTGCATACATACTACATATATACTACATTCATACAGCATCCATATATACATAATACATATATACTACATTCATACAGCATACATACATACATATATACTACATACATACTACATATATACTACATTCATACAACATACATACTACAGATATAATACATTCATACAGCATACATACATACATACTACATACATACTACATATATACTACATTCATACATCATACATACTACATATACAGTATACTACATTCATACAGCATACATACATATGCATACATACTACATACATACTACATATATACAAAATTCATACAACATACAGTACATACATACTACATACATACTACATATATACTACATTCATACAGCATACATACTCCATATATACCACATTCATACAGCATACATACATACATACATACTACATACATACTACATATTTACAAAATTCATACAATATACATACATACTACATACATACTTCATATATACAACATTCATACAACATACATACATACTACATATATACTACATTCATACAACATACATACATACTACATGCATACTACATATATACTACATTAATACAACATACATACATATATACTACATTCATACAACATACAAACATACATACATACATACTACATACTACTTACTACATACATACAACATGCTACAGACATACAACAGACATACAACATACATACTACATACAATACATTCATACATTCATACAATACATACATATAGACAAACAGTACACATAACATAGAGTAAATACTCACCATTACTTGTCACTTTGATCCCCGAAGCCAGTGTCATCTGTGGAAAAATATGAAAATAACAAACAACCTATATACTCCCTGATCCATAGAAATCCACGAGTGTCCCACGCCGATCTCCCGTGGAGAACAGCAGCATCAGCTGAAGCGACCGCTCTCTACGGGGCTCCAGGAATACAATGACGGGAGGTAGGTATCCGTCCGCACTGTATTCCTCCACCACTGTAAAAAAAAATAGTCCCTTGTCTCACTTTTGGCATTGCTATGTGAGAAAGTTCCCACTCAGCTTTTGCCATAAAGTGAGACCAGGGACTATTTTTTTACAGTGGTGGAGGAATACAGTGCGGAAGGATACCTACCTCCCGTCATTGGATTCCTGGAGCCCCGTAGAGAGCGGTCGCATCAGCTGATGCTGCTGTTCTCCACGGGAGATCGGCGTGGGACATTCGTGGATTTCTGCGGATCAGGGAGTATATTGCTTGTTTGTTATTTTCATATTTTTCCACAGATGACACTGGCTTCGGGGATCAAAGTGACATGTGATGGCGAGTATGTACTCTGTGTTATATGTACTGTATGTCTTTATGTATGTATTGTGTGAATGTATGAATGTATTGTATGTAGTATGTACAGTCATATGTTAAAGTTTGGGCCACCCTATTAATGTTAACCTTTTTTCTTTATAACAATTTTGGTTTTTGCAACAGCTATTTCAGTTTCATATATCTGATAACTGATGGACTCAGTTATATTTCTGGATTCAAATGAGGTTTATTGTACTAGCAGAAAATGTGCAATCTGCATTTAAACAAAATTTGACCGGTGCAAAAGTATGGGCACCCTTATCATTTTCTTGATTTGAACACTCCTAACTACTTTTTACTGACTTCCTGAAGCACTAAATTGGTTTTGTAACCTCATTGAGCTTTGAACTTCATAGCCAGGTGTATCAAATCATGAGAAAAGGTATGTAAGGTGGCCACTTGCAAGTAGTTTTCCTATTTGATTCTCCTATGAAGAGTGGCATCATGGGCTCCTCAAAACAACTCTCAAATGATCTGAAAACAAAGATTATTCAACATAGCTTTTCAGGGGAAGGATACAAAAAGTTGTCTCAGAGATTTAACCTGTCAGTTTCCACTGTGAGGAACATAGTAAGGAAATGGAAGAACACAGGTACAGTTCTTGTTAAGCCCAGAAGTGGCAGGCCAAGAAAAATATCAGAAAGGCAGAGAAGAAGAATGGTGAGAACATTCAAGGACAATCCACAGACCACCTCCAAAGACCTGCAGCATCATCTTGCTGCAGATGGTGTCACTGTGCATCGGTCAACAATACAGCGCACTTTGCACAAGGAGAAGCTGTATGGGAGAGTGATGCGAAAGAAGCCGTTTCTGCAAGCACGCCACAAACAGAGTTGCCTGAGGTATGCAAAAGCACATTTGGACAAGCCAGTTACATTTTGGAAGAAGGTCCTGTGGACTGATGAAACCAAGATTGAGCTGTTTGGTCATACAAAAAGGTGTTATGCATGGAGGCTAAAAAACACAGCATTCCAAGAAAAACACTTGCTACCCACAGTAAAATTTGGTGGAGGTTCCATCATGCTTTGGGGCTGTGTGGCCAATGCCGGCACCGGGAATCTTGTTAAAGTTGAGGGTCGCATGGATTCAAATCAGTATCAGCAGATTCTTGACAATAATGTGCAAGAATCAGTGACGAAGTTGAAGTTACGCAGGGGATGGATATTTCAGCAAGACAATGATCCAAAACACCGCTCCAAATCTACTCAGGCATTCATGCAGAGGAACAATTACAATGTTCTGGAATGGCCATCCCAGTCCCCAGACCTGAATATCATTGAACATCTGTGGGATGATTTTAAGCGGGCTGTCCATGCTCGGTGACCATCAAACTTAACTGAACTGGAATTGTTTTGTAAACAGGAATGGTCACAGATACCTTCATCCAGGATCCAGGAACTCATTAATAGCTACAGGAAGCGACTAGAGGCTGTTATTTTTGCAAAAGGAGGATCTACGAAATATTAATGTCACTTTTATGCTGAGGTGCCCATACTTTTGCACCGGTCAAATTTTGTTTAAATGCAGAGTGCACATTTTCTGTTAGTACAATAAACCTCATTTGAATCCAGAAATATAACTGAGTCCATCAGTTATTAGATATATGAAACTGAAATAGCTGTTGCAAAAACCAAAATTGTTATAAAGAAAAAAGGTTTAATAGGGGTGCCCAAACTTTAACATATGACTGTATGTAACATGTATATATATATATATATATATATATATATATTTTTTTTTTTTTTTTGCATTCATCACATTAGCCGGATGATGGGACTACTACTGTCCCATCATTGGCTAATGTGTCAATCACTGTCATTGTAGCAGGCATCGCCCGATGGGACTTGTAGTCCCATCGGACGATGCCTGCACACACACAAGACCCCCAGCAGGCCCGCACAGACCCCCTGCAGCTGGCTCAAGCCCCCGGCAGGCCCGTACAGACCCCCGGCAGCCGGCACAAGCCCCCGGCAGGCATGTACAGACCCCCGGCAACCGGCACAAGCCCCCGGCAGGCCCGTACAGACACCCGACAGCAGGCACAAGCCCCCGTCAGGCCCGTACAGACACCCAGCAGCAGGCACAAGCCCCCGGCAGGCCCGTACAGACCCCCAGCAGCCGGCACAAGCCCCCGGCAGCCAATCACAGCCACAACAGTGGCTCATTGCGTTATGGGGACTTCCGATTCCTGTATACGATATTGAAAATATATCGGTACTCGGTATCGGAATTCCGATACAGCGAATATCTGCCGATACTCGATATTTGCAGTATCGCCATGCTCAACACTACTCACCAGTGATTTATAGAATGGTAGCAATATGTTGTTTTCAGGGGATTTTACCTCTCTTTTTATACATCCTAAAATCTTGTTTGCTTTTGCAGCTGCTGCCTGACATTGAGCACTGCTGCTCAGCTTACTTGTAACCGGAATACCCCAGTCTTTCTCCTGTTCTGTAGTCCTGAGTATTCTCCCATCTAATGCATATGCAGGAATAAGATTACTCCGTCCCAGATGTATTACTCTTCATTTAACTACATTATACATCATTTGCCAAGTGTTTGCTCATTCAGACATCTTATCAAGATCCTTTTGCAAAATTGTAATGTCAAGGTCAGATTTTAATATCCTACATAGTTTGGTGTTTTGTTTTTCAGGGTGAATAGTACAGTAGGCAGGAGGAAACGTGAACCGAGAAGAGAAGAAAAACATATTTGACAGATAAGAATTCTTAGAGAGTTCCTTTAATTTAATTGTATGATTGATTTAGGCAAAGGTTGTTAAATTACAGTGACCATTTAATGACTAAATAGAAGATAGAGTTGCAGTAACCACGTAAGTGCAGATCCCAAGACGTGATTTGAAGTAAGTTAAAAAAAAAAGGAAATAAAAAATCCAGTGAGCATGCTGTGTGACATGTAGAGAATAGAGATGAGCTCATTTCTTCGAGTGGAATTGAATTCTACTTGTATATTACAAAAATCCAGATTCGGCAAACAGCAGATGTTTTTGTAATTTGCTTTTGCACTGATTCATCACAATGGCGGTCGCTGGCCACCGTTTTTCTGATCTGTTACAGACTATTAAAAGAATAAAAAATACAAGCAATGCTTATACTCACCTAACCATTAACGCTCCAGCACCTCTTCTCCTCACCGGTCTATGCGTCTTTTGATCAATGCCGCGAGTGTTGAAGTCCCCTTGCATCTCGTGCTAGGCTAGCACTTCCCGCTCTGATGAGAAACATGATTTTGTGCATGTGGACACAAAATCACGGCACGCGCCATGAAGTCATGATTTTGTGATCTTTTGCGAGCTTGTGCAGAATCCTCATGTTCTCATCAGAAAATGATGTAAAGCATTTGGGGGAACTGTATTTACCTGATTTTTAAGGTGATAGGCATGGTTTATAAGGCAAAAAACTGATGCCGGTATTGGTGCTCTGTCCGGTCAAGAGTAGTAGATGCTTAGCTGTGCGCAGCTGCCAACTCTTGAGCCCATGCCATCCATCAAATCTGTACATCCAATTGAAAGAAATCATTAGCAATATGAATGTACTGTATAGTAACACTCATTAGCAGAAATGGACTAAAGAGGAGCTGCTTTCCTGAATTTAGCATTGATTCTTTTCCTTTCAGTCTATGTCAAAAACAAGAAAATGTTTCTTTGGTTTGGCTTTTTTTTATATTCCTTGTTGTTTTTATAATATTTTTTACCATCTTAATTCTGTGCAGAGTACTGATCTTTTCCAGTTTCAAGTCTAAAAAGCCTGAGGATGCACTTCTGAAAGAGTTTCAGAATCACGGATTTCTGGATCACGGAGTGAACTACTTATACGATGGACTACTTGCTAGAGATGGGGTGCACCTTACGAAGACTGGAAAGCATGTATTTGGAAGTCGCCTTGCTACACTTGTAAGGAGAGCTTTAAACTAGAACAACATGGGAAGGGAAGCAAAAGACCAGAAAAAGCCATACACCTGACAAATGGTATTGAGAACTCTGCTATTAGAAGTGGAAAGGAAGAAAAAAGACGAAAGAATCTAATTAATAAAAATATTGGAGAAAGAGAAACCAATCACAAACTAAAATGTTTCTATACTAATGCACAAAGCATGGGCAACAAACAAGGAGAATTGGAACTACTAACACAGGAAAAGAAATATGATGTCATTGGAATCACTGAAACTTGGTGGGACAATACACATGATTGGAATACAAGACTAGAAGGATACAACTTATTTGCAAGAAACAGACTTGATAAACGAGGAGGGGGTGTCGCATTGTATGTTAGAAACAAGTATATCTGCACAGAGATTGAAGCTTCAGAGACTGGGAGTTCTGTGGAAACTGTTTGGGTAAGAATACAAGGACATAACAATGGAAAGGACACCATTGCAGGCATTTACTACAGGCCGCCTGTGCAAGCTGAAGATATGGATGAACTCTTTATGCATCAAATGGCCAAGTTCTCCAAAAAATATGACATAGTTATCATGGGAGATTTCAACTATCCAGACATTTGTTGGGAATCTCTCTCAGGCAAAACTAACAGGTCAAGGAAATTCTTATCCTCTCTTGCTGACAACTTTATCTTCCAAAAGGTAAGGGAGAAAACAAGGGGAACTGCTACCTTGGATCTAATCCTTATAAACAGGGAGGAAATGGTTGAGGAGGTAAAAGTGGCTGGGACCCTAGGAGGTAGCGACCATGCTATTTTAGAATTTCGGATAACTAGAGGCGGAAGACCTGTGAAGACTCAGACGTCAAGGTTAGATTTCAGAAAGGCAGATTTTAAGGGATTCAGAAAGAGAATTGGAGGGATCCAATGGCTGGATATCCTAAAAGACAAAAATGTCCAGGAGGGATGGGAAATCTTGAAAAATGAAATTCTCAAAGCACAGTTGTTAACAATTCCGAAAAGAGGGAAGAATAGGAAGCATTTAAGGAAACCAGGATGGATGAACACAGAACTTAAGCACATGCTAAAAAGGAAGAAAAAAATGTTTATAAAATGGAAAGAGGGAGGCATATCTAAAGAAGAATATAATGCTGTCTGCAGAACCTGCAGGGCACAAATCAGATTATCTAAAGCTGAAAATGAATTGAGGCTTGCAAGAGATGTCAAAAGCAATAATAAAGGATTTTGGGGATATGTCAAAAGTAAAAGAAAAGTAAAAGATGCTATAGGATTTTTACAGGATGAAAATGATGAAATGGTAAGACAGGATGTTGAGAAGGCTGAACTTTTAAATTCCTATTTTGCATCTGTTTTCTCTCAGAAAGGAAATGTAACATCAACTGTTATTCACTGTCCTATTAAGGGAATAGAAGAATCCAGGATATCTATAAACAGAAAGATAGTGAGGAAACACTTAGCTAACCTAAATGAATTCAAGTCTCCAGGTCCAGATGAATTACACCCCAGAGTACTGAAGGAGATAGCAGAAGAAATTTTTGAACCCCTCTCCATAATCTTTGAAAATTCTTGGAGAACAGGAGAAGTGCCAGAAGACTGGAGAAGAGCAAATGTTGTTCCTATCTTCAAAAAGGGGAAGAAGGTGGACCCAGGCAACTATAGGCCGGTGAGTCTGACTTCTATACCAGGAAAGATCTTTGAACAAATTATTAAACAACATGTATGTCAATACCTGGATAAGAATGAAGTGATTAAACAGAGTCAGCATGGGTTTGTAACTAATAAGTCATGTCAGACTAACTTAATTTCCTTCTATGACGGTATCACTGATTGGGTGGATCAAGGAAATGCTGTAGATATAGTATATCTTGACTTCAGCAAAGCATTTGACAAAGTCTCTCATACAATTCTTATTGAAAAAATGACTAAGTATGGAATGGACAAGGCAACTGTTAGGTGGATTCATAACTGGCTTAGTGATCGGACCCAAAGAGTGGTCGTAAATGGCTGCACATCCAGTTGGAAGAATGTCTCAAGTGGGGTACCACAGGGCTCTGTCCTGGGCCCTGTATTGTTCAACATCTTTATCAATGATTTAGATGAAGGAATTGAGGGTAAACTGATTAAATTTGCTGATGACACAAAGCTAGGAGGGATAGCTAATACTAGAGAAGAGAGAGAGAGGATTCAAAAAGATTTAAATAAACTGGAGAAGTGGGCAGCAACTAACAGAATGGTTTTTAACAGGGAGAAATGCAAAGTACTACATCTGGGCAATAAAAATGAAAAAAGCATATATAGAATGGGAGGAATAGGGCTAAGTGACAGCACATGTGAAAAAGACTTGGGTATACTAATAGATCACAGACTGAATATGAGTCAACAGTGTGATGCAGCAGCAAAAAAGGCAAATGCAATTCTAGGATGTATTAACAGAAGCATACAGTCTAGATCACGTGAAGTCATTATTTCCCTCTACTCCTCTTTGGTCAGACCTCATCTGGAATATTGTGTCCAGTTTTGGGCACCACATTTTAAAAAAGACATCAACAAACTGGAGCAAGTTCAGAAAAGAGCGACCAGAATGGTGACCGGTCTGCAAACCCTGTCTTATGAGGAAAGGTTGCAGGATTTGGGAATGTTTAGTTTGCAAAAGAGAAGACTGAGAGGAGACTTAATAGCTGTCTACAAATATCTAAAGGGCTGTCACATTGTAGAAGGATCAACTTTATTCTCATTTGCACAAGGAAAGACTAGAAGCAATGGGATGAAACTGAATGGGAGGAGACACAGATTAGATATTAGAAAAAACTTTTTGACAGTTAGAGTGATCAATGAGTGGAACAGGCTGCCACGAGAAGTGGTGAGTTCTCCTTCAATGGAAGTCTTCAAACAGAGGCTGGACAGACATCTGACTGGGATGATTTAGCGAATCCTGCTTTGAGCAGGGGGTTGGACCAGATGGCCCAGGAGGTCCCTTCCAACTCTACGATTCTATGATTCTATGATTCTATGAGTGTGATGATACCAGGTCCTTCTTGGATTTCGGTCAGTATTAGGTTAGTCATAGACCTTGGTATCCACAAATATGAACAAACAACCAACATAAAAACCCAACACACCTACATCAGCATTATGAGCTGTAGGTAGAGGGACAGAATTCACAGCAATTTTATAAATACCTGTACACAAAAAATTGCAAAGCTCAGCATGCAGTATAAAGAAGTACATTTATTTATTTTTATTACACACTAATGAAAAAAACAATAACGTAGACGTACACACTGCAGTCAAACATTAAAAATACCAAAGATAGGTTGGCAGTAGCATAATACTCCAAAATAAGATGTAGAGTAAATCAAGCAAGAGGATTGAACACAGACACTCAGTTAAGACTATGAGGCCCAAATAGTTAAGGCTGCACCAACAATATTAATATGAAAAAAGGAAATTACAACTAAGCGATGTTGACAAAGTCACCCCTGAAGAAGCTTGAGGCGAAACCGCGGGTCAGGTGTGTTTTTCTTTAATGCCACCATGCATCTTTATAATTACTTGTCATTATCTGTTAATTTTCATTTTCATTTTTGAATATTTATATCAATGGTATAGCATTGACTTTTTGGGCTCATAATTTTATCTGAGCATCCACCATCAATCACGGGACTCTCTATCTCTGTATGCAAGTTTGTGTATATATATAACTATATATATACATATATTGTAATAAGTAGAAGTAGTGATAATGTAAGTAATAATAATAAACAATAGTGATGCATAAAAAATGCAAAAATAACAGAAATTATAATTAACTAGATGTGTGCCCGATGCTCTCTCATCGAGAGGGCAGTAACATCACGATGGGGGCAGCTTTGTGGCGCTGGGGGTGGTGCTGGTGGTGGCGGCCCACCCACCTCCGTGCAGTCACAACCGGCAGGAAAGACGGTGTTTGCGACCTGTGCTGGAGATGGTGTGTGGCGCCACCAGAGGGTGGCCACACTCAATCTCCAGCACAGGTCTCAAGCCGCGGTCTTTCCTGCCAGCTGTGACTGCACAGAGGTGGGTGGGCAGGCAGCAGCGGGATTCGGTACGTGTAGTCAGGCGGTGGGTCCTGGCGGGGGTCCGGCGGCGGCATCCCTCTCATTAATCCCCCCTCATTACACCCTCTCATTATTCCCCCTTCATTACACCCCTCTCGTTATATCTCCTCATTACACCCCTTTCACAGCCTTGTGATTGCAGCGGCGGCCTGGATCCGAGCGGCGGCTGGGATCCAAGCAGTGGCCGGGATCCCAGCGGGGGTCGGGATCGCAGCAGAGTTCAAGATCGTAGTGGCGACCTGGATTCGAATGGCTGCTGGGATCCCAGCAGCGGTCGGGATCGCAGTGGCGGCCTGGATGGCAGCGGCGTTCGGAATCGCAGCTGCATCCTGGATCCGAGCGGCATCACTTGGGTGTTCTAAAATGGCGGTCGGCGTACTTCCCTTGCGGTGCAGTGGATTGTGGGATTCGGGAGCATCCAGACGGAAGTGGATGATGGACAATTTAAGGCAATTACATATATAGATAATCAAAGTAAAATGAAATAAAAAAAAAACATTTTATGAAGTAAATCAAGGTCTTTGTAAAGCAGATATAAAAAAATGATCGCTATTTCAACATGGCAGAAACAGAATTATTATACAATAGTGAAGGCCAAATAGAATGACAGTGGTTGTTCTATAAAATACAATACATTGGAGGAAAGCAATTATCATTACACAATTAAAAGTGTGATCGCCATTCTTTATGATTTTGTTTCATTAATTGGATTGCTGATTTGGGAATGAGGGAAAAGAGAATATTAAGAATAATATATTTCATTTAATAAATGATGAATTATGATCTTTGAGCAATGGAAAATGTCACATAAGTGGAATGTTAATTATATATTTTTTTCTTCAGTAGAAATAAAGTCTGTTGTATTTCTGTTTTTTTCTTCGTCAAAATTACTAATACAGAGTTGTTGCCAAAATTCATTCTTCAGAATACAAATTTTTGCGTAATTCAGAAAAATGACGGACAACTGCGGCAATTCTAAGGGCCGCGTCACACATAGCGACTCACCAGCCATCCCGACAATGATATGAATTTGTCAGGATCGCTGATGTGTCACTACATGATCGCTGGTGAGCTGCCAAACAGGCAGCTTCACCCGCGATCAGCACCAGCGACGACGAGCGCGCGCGTTGCTGTGTACCTTAGATGCCAGCGTGTTGGTGCAGGGAGCTGGTAACCAAAGTAAACAGCGGGTTTTTAAGCATTGTGCGGCGCTTAAAAACCCGCTGTTTACTTTGGTTACCAGCTCCAGCTCGCTGATCGCTGGTCTCCCGCCTGCCACATGCAGCGATGCGTGCTGGCCAGTGGGAGACCAACGATCAAAAAAAATGTCCAGGGCTTTCCACACCGATCAGCGATACCCGGCAGGGGGGCCGGTCGCTGATTGCTGTCACACACAGCGATCTCGCTGGTGAGATCGCTGTGTGTGACGGGAGCTTTACGGTCAGGAAATATCCACTTTACTGTTCAGCTGTCCAGGCACCCTCCCTACTCCAGGACCTGCTACCCATCATCTATTCTTACTACAGTTACACTAGTACATGACTTCTTGCCATGACCAGACCTCAGAGTTCACAGGGATCCATAAAGTCAACACCTCATGAGCGCCCTGACCTTTTTAAGGCTGGGTCACTCTCAGATGTCCTGTTCTAGAGAGAAGACACCGGTGCACATAGACTGAAAAAAGAAGCCCGGAGGACCGGACGGGTGGGCAGTCGGCATCTACATTCCCAGGACGAGTGAGCTGTAAGATATCTTTTCTTATTTTTTTACATGTTACATTTAATATTATTATTGAAGATACCTCAAAGTATAGTAGAGAATATTCAATTCACGGAAAAGATCATTCCTGCAAATTGAAATCCACACAATTTGACAAATTTGAATCTCACCAGATCCATTCATGTCACCTTTATGCTACAGTGGTGTGAAAAAGTTTTTTGCCCCTTCCAGATTTCCTACTCTTTTGCATGTTTAACACATGTAAATGCTTCAGATCACCAAACATACAGGGCCCTATGTGATAAAGTTATTGTCCTCTAAACCTAATAACTGGTTGGGCCACCCTTAGCTGCATCAGCAAGCATTTGCGATTACTGGCAATTAGTCTTTTACAACGCTCTGGAGGAATTTTGAAACACTCATCTTTGCAGAATTGTCGTAATTCAACCGCATTGGAGGGTTTCCGAGCATAAACCGCCTTTTTAAGGCTCCTTCTTTCTTCATTTTGTTTTTCTGAAGCCATTCAGAGGTGGACTTGCTGGTGTGTTTTGGATCATTGTCCTACTGTATAACCCAAGTAAGGTCATGAATAAATGGCCCAACATTCTCATTCAGGATTTTTTGGTAGACAGCAGAATTCAGCAAAATTCATGGTTCAATTTACCACAGCAAGTCTTCCAGGTTCTGAAGCAGCAAAACAGCATCACATTATCACACTACCTCCACCATTTTGTACTGTTGGTATGCTGTTCCATTTCTGAAATGCTGTTACTACTATGCCAGATGTAATGGGATAAACTTTTGTGTCAACAGTCCACAGAGTACTCTCCCAAAAGTCTTGGGGATCATCAAGATGTTTTCTGGCAAAACTGAGATGAGCCTTTATATTCTTATTGCTCAGCACTGGTTTTCATTTTGGAACTCTACCATGCAGGCCATTTTTGCACAGTCTCTTTCTCACAGAGGAGTTATGAACCTTGATCTTAACTTAGGTAAGTGATGCCTGCATTGCTTTGGATGTTATTGTGGGGTCTTTTGTGACCTCATGGATGAGTCACTGTTGCCCTTTTGGGGAAACTGTGGTCTGCCTGCCACTCCTGGGAAGGTTAATAATCACCACTGTTCCATGTTTTTACCATTTCATGGCTAATGGCTCTCACTGTAGTTTGCAGGAGTCCCAAAGCTTGAGAAATGGCTTAATAACCTTTTCCAGACTAACAGATCTCAATTACTTTACTTCTTATGTGTTCCAAAATTTCTTTGGTTTGTGGTATGATGCCTATTTTTTGACGAGCTTTTGGTCTATTTCACTTTGTCAAACAGGTCCTACTTATGTGATTTCTTGATTGGGAACAGGTGAGGCAGTAATCAGGACTGCGTGTGGCTAGGGAATTTGAACTCAGCTTCCCAAAGATTTGATAAACCACAATTAATTTATATATTAAATGAGGGGCAATCTCTTTTTCACACAGGGCCCTGAAGGTTTGGTTTTCTTTTTCCATTATTAATAAATACCTTCATTTAAAAACTGCATTTTGTGCTTACTTGTGTAATCTTTATCTAATATTTAAATTTATTTGGTAACCTGAAATATTTAAGTGTGACAAACATGCAAAAGAATAGGAAAACAGGAAGGGGGCTAACACTTTTTCACACAACTGATTTTATTGTCACCATCACCTTTCCGATGGAAGTTGGGATGCCCCTTTAAATAAAATGAATTTCTTAATTGGCTAGTGCAGTCCAAATAATAAAACCAAGAACACCAGTGAATCTATTAAGCAATGTATTTACCAAGTCAGCAACACTTGGTATTTTACCTGATTAATGTGCATTACTTTATATCCACAAAATCTTAAATTCCCCTTTCATTTTATTTTCCCAAATACAGAACTATTTCAGCAAAAAGAAAAAGAGAACACATTGGCATTTTTATTCTGAAGAAAGTGGAGGGAATAATTACAATTTGAGTGCATGGTCTTCGACTTAATCACCTCTTGCTAGTAGTTATCTAGATGGTAGAGCTTTAAAGTAGAGATAAGCAGATCAATCAAGGATCAAGTTCAAGTTTATTGTCCTGAAATTTCCGGTTGCCCACAAATTTGAACATTGTTGGATACTATTTGCGGTTTCCAGAAGAAAAAGCCTTGCTGGCACAATTTCTCACACAGCTAAAGCATATTATGGTCAGTAGGGTCCCTCCTATATCTTATCTATGGATTTTAAGCTTTTAAGGTTAGCAAAGTCCTCTCTATCTACTTTAAAATATAAGCTTTTGTGGTTAGCGGAGTCCTCTCTCTCTCTCCTGTAGTGTGTAAGCTCTTATGGTCCTCTCTCCTGTAAAGTGTAAGCTGTTATAGTAAGCGGGTTCCTCTATCTCTGTCTCTCCTGTAGAGTGTAAGTTCTTATGGTCACCAGTGTCCTCTCTCTCCAGTAGAGTGTGAGTACTTATGGTCAGCGGGGTCCTCTCTCTCCTGTAGAGTGTAAGTTCTTATGATCATCAGTGTCCTCTCTCTCCAGCAGAGTGTGAATGGTCAGCAGGGTCCCCTCTCCTGTAGAGTGTAAGTTCTTATGGTCATCAGTGTCCTCTTTCTCCAGTAGAGTGTGAGTACTTATGGTCAGCGGGGTCCTCTCTCCTGTAGAGTATAAGCTGTTGTGTCCAGCAAGGTACTCTCTCACACTGTTTCTCTCTCTCCTGTAGAGAGTAAGCTCTTTTACCGTGTTTCCCCGAAAGTAGGACCCCCCGAAAGTAAGACAGGGTGGGGGTTACGGGGGGTCCTTCAATGTAAGGCCTCCCCCGAATGTAAGGCAGGGTTGGGGGCCGCTGTGAAATGTAAGGCCCTTACCTTTGGGCCGCCGCTGTCCCCCATTGGGTCCCCAGGCTCCAGAGGTGTCCTCAGGTGCAGCTGGGCGGGTCCAGCGCTCATGGGGTTAACTCGCCTTGTTAACCCCGCAATCCGCCCAGCTCAACAGCTCATTGGCCGCCCCTGTTCCCCACGTCACCGCCGGCCCCCGGCTCGAGCACTGATTGGTCCAGCAGCTCGGGCTGTAATTGGCCACCCCAGCCCCACGTCACTGCTGTTTCCCTGCTGATTGGCACAGCGTTCCCTGCAGCACAGGCCTTCCGCACCCACAGCCGCACCGCAGAGGAAAACGTCCAGCATTTAAAAACCAAGTAGGGAAACATGTACTGTATAGGGTATGGGGCTGTGTGCAGTGGGATACGGCACTGTTATGGGGTGTGGGGCTGTGTGCAGTGGGATACGGCACTGTTATGGGGTGTGGGGCTGTGTGCAGTGGGATACGGCACTGTTATGGGGTGTGGGGCTGTGTGCAGTGGGATACGGCACTGTTATGGGGTGTGGGGCTGTGTGCAGTGGGATACGGCACTGTTATGGGGTGTGGGGCTGTGTGCAGTGGGATACGGCACTGTTATGGGGTGTGGGGCTGTGTGCAGTGGGATACGGCACTGTTATGGGGTATAACAGCATGTTAATAAATGTTAATTTATTGGTTAAAAAGAAATTGTCATTTTTTTTCGGCTAATGTAAGACCTCCCCCGAAAGTAAGACAGGGTGGGACTTTTTGGGGTAAAATTAATGTAAGACAGGGTCTTACTTTCGGGGAAACACGGTAGTAAGTATGATCTTATCTATTTTAGAGTGTTAACTCTTTTGGTCAAAGGGGCCCTCTTTCTCACTTTTCTTTAGAAAGTAAGCTCCTATGCTCAATGAGGTCCTCTCTCTTTTTCAGTATTGAGTATTGAGATTCACTCAAACTTATTCACCATAAATTATTTCTGGGGGGAAATTTACAAAACTCATCGAAATACAATTTTAAAATATCCACTTATCTCTACTGTGGAGTGTTGACCTCAACTTAGAACTATGAAATTTTCCATGTATATAACATTACATAATCTTTCCGCTACAACTTTTCCTTTTCACATTTTTTTTTTCTGTTAGCTATCACAGCCTAATTAGCTTTGCTGATGTATGTCACTAAGTACCACTGTTCTGTACTGTCTCAGCTTCCTGCTCCAATCTGTGTGTAGACCTCAGCAGAAGAATAAAGCAGATGTCACCTTAGATTTATTAAGTGCTGCTAATCTTTTAGTTTTGTGCTCTTCACTGTAATAATTGCCGTGCATTGAGTTTGCACATCCTGAACGATATAAAAAAAATGAGTGCGCTAGATTAGAGGAGAACAAAAGCAAAATTAGTTATACGACATTCCTCAAGAAAAAAAGAAAGTACATTTTGTTGTCACAATTTCTGATGTATAGAATATACTTTCGGCAATATTCATTGGCCAATTCTGAGGAGTCCAAGAAACAGACACTTAACCTAAAGAACAATTATATAAAAACAATTATTTTTCGTAAATTATTTTGGTCTTTGAAATGGTAAGTCATATACAGTATGTCAGGTAGACTCTTGTTCAAATCAATACATGTACAGTTGTGGCCAAAAGTATTGACACCCCTGCAATTCTGTCAGATAATACTCAGTTTCTTCCTGAAAATGATTGCAAACACAAATTCTTTGGTATTATTATCTTCATTTAATTTGTCTTAAATGAAAAAATACAAAAGAGAATGAAGCAAAAAGCAAAACATTGATCATTTCACACAAAACTCCAAAAATGGGCCAGACAAAAGTATTGGCACCCTCAGCCTAAAACTAACCTTTAGCCAAAATAACTGCGACCAACCGCTTCCGGTAACCATCAGTGAGTTTCTTACAATGCTTCAGGGTCCGTACCAATGCCTCTCCGTTAGCTTGAGGTCAGAGGCCATGCATCAGCTGTCAACTGCCACACAACTATTACCCCAATTGCCATTGCATCAGGGCAACTGGAAAGAGCCATGCAAAACACCAGAATTGGATCATCTAATTTATGCTCCTTTTCTGTGGTGGCTGTGGGCTCCTATTTTTACTTTCAGAAGGACAAATATCTATGGCCCCATCTCCAGTTTGAGAATATCAGCCCCCAGATGTCTGCTTTAGATTGGCTGGTTGTCAAAAATTGGAGAGGCCCCATGCCGCATTTTATTATTTATTTAAATATTTTAAAAATATTGTGGTACCCTTCTATTCTTGATAACCAGCCATGGTGAAACTGGCAGCTGTGGGTTGCAGCCAGCAGCTGTTGTTTTTTTCTGTGCTGGTTATCAAAAATAGAAGAGACTTCATGTCATTTTTTTAATGATTTTTTTATTTATAGCACAGGCGCCAGTCAATAAATACTCTCATCAGCCTTGCCTGCTCTCGCTGCTGTCAGTAACAGCAGTTGTAGGATGTTAAGAGAAGTACTCTAATCAGGTCACGCCTATGATTTGCGGTAATATTTTTACAGCGGGAAACAGATGCTGGCTTACATGCTGTCATCTGATAGGGTAGTAATTGCAGCTCTCTGACTGGCGATAAAATTCGTACCACTGATTAGAGCCGGTGTTTGCCCAGCTGTCATGCAGATAACAGCTTGGCTAAAAATGGATGCTTGGGCTCCCTGTTCATTCATCATTCGGGTTCGAGTTTGGGTACTTATCTGGTACCCGAACTGATCTTTTTTTAAATGATCGGCCAAAGCAGCCAGACAAGAACATCCATAGGTTCACCCATTACTAATATCAATCATAGATTTAGAAAATAAAATAAATAGAAACTGGGCACTCACCACTGTACATTAAAATGTAGCTTTATTGCAGTTCCATTGCACAGAAGGCATGAAACAGCAGTCGTCCACAGTGTTCCTCGCGAGTACCTTCCTGCCGGCATGTTTTAACCAAGTGAACCAATAAAGGAAGTTTTTACATAGTGCCAGTGAGTGCAACCATTTTTCTTCTATGGACATTAGGATGCAAAAATTGGCTTACAGCAGTCTTGTATGAGAGTCACTCTTTCTCTGAGCAAAATATGACTCTTATGCGAAACAGCAGGCAGCCAATTTTTTTTCTCCGCAATCTATCTAATTGAACCGCAATAAAGCTACATTTTAATGAGTCATGAGTAAGACTGCTTAGTGCAGTCAAAACATGTCGACTGGGTCATGTCGACCATAATTTTTTTCTTTTGTATGCACTATAATTTCTTTTGAAAAATAAAAATAAAACAAAAATCCAGTCCTGTTGAGCCGGACTCCAATTTTTTCTATTATCCATGCTGCAAGACTCGCGAATGCAAGCCTATGGATGTGAGTGCTGTCCGACCTTTACTCACCGATATCCTTTGAAAAGCCGGCAATTTATGTGCTACGTACAGTAAACTCACACTGACAGGTTAGAATAGAATCGATAGAATAGATATAAGCACAAAGAATACATAGGTATATAGATGTCAGTGATACATATATATATATATATATATATATTGCATAGATATACAGATAGCAGAAAAGCCTACAATTCAGCAGCCACGTAGTGTAAAGTCACTGCAGAAGCCGACAGGATGGAAGAGATGGATTGCACAGTAAATACATATACAATAGGTAGACATGCAGATGTCTGTGACATATACAATTAGTACAGTGTGTGTGCAGATTATTTTTCTGAAAAAGATGGCGTGGGCGCCCACATAATTTTCTTAACTGCTGAGGGAAAGCTGATGGCTGGGAGCAGATGCTTATAGCCTGGGAAGGGGGTAATACCCATGGAGCTTCCCAGGTTATTAATATCAGTTCACAACAGTATACAGTACTTAGCCTTTACTGCTATTATAAAAAAAGATGCAGGTCCCCCTATAGTTAATAACCATCAAAGGCTATGCAGACAGCTGCGGGCTATTAATAGCCTAGGAAGGGGCCCAGCCTAAAAACACCAGCTCTCAGCTGCCCCAGAAAAGGCGCATCTGTAAGATGTGCCAATTCTGACACTTAGCCTTGCTCTTCCCACTTGCCCTGCAGTGGAGGCAAATGAGGTGATAGTTGGGGGAAGTTTATGTTATCTTTAGGTGACGTCAAACCCCGAGGTTAGTAATGGAGAGGAGTAAATAAGATGGCCCCATTACCAGCCCCATAGCTATATCGTATAAAAATACACACCCACACATAAAAAAGCCCTTTAATTGAAAGGCTCCTTTAATAAATGTTTATTAACCCCTTAATCCCATATGACGTACTATCCCGTCCATGTGCCCTGGAACTTAATTCCCAGGGACGGGATAGTACGTCATAGCGATCAGCGGCGCCCACGTGGTGAGCGCCGCTGATTGCGGCCGGGTGTCAGCTGATTATCACAGCTGACACCCAGCACAATGTGTCAGGGGTGGTCATGGACTGCCCCCGACAAGTTAACCCCTTGCACATCGCGATCAAACACGATCGCAGTGCACCGGGGGTTAAAGGGAAGCATCAGCAGGGAGGGGGCTCCCTCCGTGCTTCCCTGAGCCCCCCATGGCAACGTAATGTGCAGCGCTGCTGCAGGGGGCTCCTTCCCTGCAGGCCCCCGAATCCAAGATGGTGACGGGGACCTTCGGGGGCTTGCAGGGAGCCGACTTCCTCAGTGCCTGCAAAGCGCAGGCACGAGGAAGCCTGCTGCACTGCCTGTGACAGATCGCTGATCTGTCACAGTGATCTGTGATGTGACAGATCAGTGATCTGTCACAGGACAGTGATGTCCCAGCTGGGACAATGTAATAAAGTTAAAAAAAAAAGTGATAAAATAATTTTTAAAAAAATCGCCAAAAAAATTAGAAAAATAAATTTTTTTTTTCCCTTAATAAATTTATTTTTTGGAAATAAAAAAAAACAAAACAATAAAAGTACACATATTTGGTATTGCCGCGTCTGTAACGACCTGCCCTATAAAAGTGTCCCATTAGTTAATCCCTTTAGAGAACCCCTTAAAAAATAAAAATAAAAAACGAAGCAAAAAATAATGATTTATTATCATACCGCCGAACAAAAAGTGCAATAACGCGCGATCAAAAAGACGCATATCAATATCCATGGTACCGCTGAAAACATCATCTTGTCCCGCAAAAAAATGAGCTGCCACACAGCATCATCAGTGGAAAAATAAAAAAGTTATAGCTCGCAGAATAAAGCAATGCAAAAATAATCATTTTTTATATAAAATAGTTTTCATTGCATAAAACCGAAAAAACATAAAAAAAAACACCTAAATGAGCTATCGCTGTAACCGTACTGACCCGAAGAATAATACCTCTTTATCAATTTTATCGCACGACAAACGGTGTAAACGCACCCCCCCAAAGAATTTCATGAAACGCTGGTTTTTGTTCATTCTGCGTTCCAAAAATCGGAATAAAAAGCGATCAAAAAATGTCACGTGCCCGAAAATGGTACCAGTAAAAACATCAAGTCGTCCTGCAAAAAATAAGACCCCACATGACTCAGGCTGGTTTCACACTTGCGTTTTTTTTCGCGGTAAATAGCGCATGCTTTTTTTTTTCCTATACTTTGCATGGGATGCGCTTATGTGCGCATACACATGCGTTTGTACGCGTTTTTCCGCGCATGCGTTTTTTTGCGGTATGCGCTCGGGCGCACAAAATGCATCCTGTTGCATTTTTTGGGCGTCCGACTTGCCTCAAAAAAACGCATGCGCGCGCAATGCGTTTTTTTACAGCAAGACACCCATTATAAGTCTATGGGTGCGCATATGTGCGCATTGGCATGCTTATGTATGCGTTTTTTTGCACATGCGTTTTTTTTGTTAACCATGGAATTTAGGGGTTTGGGTTAGAGTTAGGGTTAGTTAAGGGGGTTTAGGGTTAGGGTCAGGGTCAGGGTTAGGGTTAGGGTTAGGGTCAGGGTCAGGGTTAGTTAGGGTTTAGGGTTTGGGTTAGGGTTAAGTATGGTTTGGTTAAGGGTTAGGGTCAGGGTTAGGGTTAGGGTCAGGGTTAGGGTTAGGGTCAGGGTTAGGGTTAGGGTTAGGGTCAGGTTTAGGGTCAGGGTTAGGGTTAGTTAGGGTTTAGGGTTTGGGTTAGGGTTAAGTATGGTTTGGTTAAAGGTTAGGGTCAGGGTTAGGGTTAGGGTTAGGGTCAGGGTTAGGGTTAGGGTTAGGGTTAGGTTTAGGGTCAGGGTTAGGGTTAGGGTTAGGGTCAGGGTTAGGGTTAGGGTTAGGTTTAGGGTCAGGGTTAGGGTTAGTTAGGGTTTAGGGTTTGGGTTAGGGTTAAGTATGGTTTGGTTTAGGGTTAGGGTCAGGGTTAGGGTTAGGGTCAGGGTTAGGGTTAGGGTCAGGGTTAGGGTTAGTAAAGTCATGGTTTGGGTTAGTGTGAGGGGCCACCTAATGTTTGGAAAAAACGCAAACGCGGTAAAAACGCACTAAAAATGCATACAAACGCATAAAAACGCTGCGTTTTTTTCATGCATGCTCATAAAAATGCTTGAAAAAAACGCAGCAGTTGTATGCTTTTGTATGCGTTTTTTCAATGCGTTTTTTTGCGGGAAAAACACGCTGCAAAAAAAAGCAAGTGTGAAATTAGCCTAAGTGGGTCAAAATGCAGAAAAATTATAGCTCTCAATATGTGGTGATGCAAAAACTATATTTACAATAAAAAGCGTCTTTTAGCATGTGACAGCCGCCAAACATAAAAACCCGCCATAAATAGTAAATCCAACCCCCCGTTATCACCCCCTTAGTTAGGGAAAAATAATAAAATTAAAAGAAAATGCATTTATTTCCATTTTCCCATTAGGGTTAGGGCTAGGGCTAGGATTAGGGCCAGGGCTAGGGTTAGGGCTAGGGCTAGGGTTAGGGCTAGGGTTAGGGCTAGGGCTAGGGTTAGGGCTGAGATTAGGGTTAGGGGTGTGTTGGGGTTAGGGTTGGAGTTGGAATTGGGGGTTTCCACTGTTTGGGCACATCAGGTGCTCTCAAAATGCAACATGGCGTCTGATCACAATTCCAGCCAATTCTGAGTTGAAAAAGTCAAATGGTGGTCCTTCCCTTCCAAGCTCTGCCATGCGCCCAAACAGTGTTTTACCCCCACATATGGGGTACCAGCCTACTCAGGACAAATTGCAAAACAACTTTTGGGGTCCAATTTCTCCTGTTACCCTTAGGAAAATAAAAAATTGAGGGCAAAAATATCATTTTTGTGAAAAAAAATGATTTTTTTATTTTCACGCCCGGGCGTTATATACTTCTGTGAAGCACTTGGGGTTCAAAGTGCTCACCACACATCTAGATAAGTTCTGTGGGGGGTCTAGTTTCCCAAATGGGGTCACTTGTGGGGAGTTTCAATAGTTTAGGTACATCAGGGGCTCTCCAAACGCACATGACACCCGCAGACCATTCCATCAAAGTCTGCATTCCAAAACGTCGCTACTTCCCTTCCGAGACCCGACGTTTCCCCATACAGCAGTTTTCTTCCACATATGGGGTATCAGCGTACTCAGGACAAATTGGACAACAACTTTTGGGGTCTAATTTCTCCTTTTACCCTTGGGAAAATTTAAAAAATGGGGACTAAAAGATCATGTTTGTGGAAAAAATACGATTTTTATTATTTTCATGCCCGGGCATTATAAACTTCTGTGAAGCACTTGGGGGTTCAAAGTGCTCACCACACATCTAGATAAGTTCTGTGGGGGGTCTAGTTTCCCAAATGGGGTCACTTGTGGGGAGTTTCAATAGTTTACGTACATCAGGGGCTCTCCAAACGCACATGACACCCGCAGACCATTCCATAAAAGTCTGCATTCCAAAACGTCACTACTTCCCTTCCGAGCCCCGATGTGTGCCCATACAGTAGTTTTCTCCCACATATAGGGTGTCAGCGTACTCAGGACAAATTGGACAACAACTTTTGGGGTCCAATTTCTCCTGTTACCCTTGGTAAAATTAAAAAAATGGGGACTAAAAGATCATGTTTGTGGAAAAAATACAATTTTTTTATTTTCACGCCCGGTCATTATAAACTTCTGTGAAGCACTGGGGGGTTCAAAGTGCTCACCACACAACTAGATAAGTTCCTTAGGCGGTCTAGTTTCCAAAATGGGGTCACTTGTGGGGGGGTTTCCCTTGTGGGTTCAAAGTTCTCACCACATATCTACATAAGTTCCTTGGGGGGTCTAGTTTCCAAAATTGGGTCACTTGTGGGGGGTTTCCACTGTTTAGGTACATCAGGGGCTCTCCAAACGTGACATGGCGTCCGATTTGAATTCCAGACAATTTTGCATTGAAAAAGTCAAATGGCGCTCCTTCCCTTCTGAGCTCAGCCATGCGCCGAAACAGTGGTTCCCCCCACATATCAGATATCAGCGTACTCAGGACAAATTGCACAATACATTTTGCAGTCCAATTTCTCCTGTTACCCTTGGTAAAATAAAAAAAATTGAACCTGAAGTATTTTTTTTGTGAAAAAAGTTAAATGTTCATTTTTTTTTAATATTCAAAAAAATTTCTGTGACGCACCTAAAGGGTTAAACTTCTTGAATGTGGTTTTGAGCACCTTAAGGGGTGCAGTTTTTAGAATGGTGTCACTTTTGGGTATTTTCTATCATATAGACCCCCTCAAAGTCGCTTCAAATATGATGTGGTCCATAAAAATAAAATGGTGTTGCAAAAATGCGAAATCGCTGGTGAATTTTAACCCTTATAACTTCGTAACAAAAAAATATTTTGGTTCCAAAATTGTGCTGATGTAAAGTAAACATGTGGGAAATGTTACTTATCAAGTTTTTTGTGTGCCGTATCTCTGTGATTTAAGGGCATAAAAATTCAAAGTTGGAAAATTGCTAAATTTTCAAAATTTTCACCAAATTTCCATTTTTTTTCACAAATAAACGCAAGTTCTTTGAATGAAATTTTACCACTAACATGAAGTACAATATGTCATGAGAAAACAATGTCAGAATCACCAGGATCCATCAAAGCGTTTCAGAGTTATTACCTCATAAAGGGAGAGTGGTCAGAATTGTAAAAATTGGCCCGGTCATGAACGTGCAAACCACCCTTGGGGCTTTAGGGGTTAAGCCATACTTACAACCTTGCCCATTCCACCGATGCCATTATCTTCTGCAAAAGAGTTAAAAAAAGAAACAATATTCCTCACCTTTCCACAGACAAGATGATAATCCATTTTTCCCACGACACGCTCTGCTCCATCTAGAAGACAGTGTTCCTATTTGCATGATGCAACCATGCAGCCAGTCATCCAGCAAAGAGACTGAGCAGCGTGTGCCCAGTGTCTCCCTGTGAACTCGTATTACCTGTCTGACAGCACCGCAAATTTCCATGGGTCTGCTCATCCCTACTAATCCTTGAAATTCCCCTTTAAATTTCCTACTTTCGGTCATTAGAGTCACTTCGTTGTTACCCATCTTGTACACCATCTTTTCTTTCATCTATTTTACAGTTGTCTCTACTGTGTGTTTTCAACCTAACACGGAACATTTCTTGGATGCATTTATCCCTTGGGCTATTCGTACTACTGGGAATCTTTCTTGTCCTGTAATTGCTCCTGTTTGTTTCTTGGGTCAACCATGCCTTAAGAAAGCCAAATACAAATCATTGCAAAGAGCATTCAGATTCTATTCAGATCAACGATAAGCATTTTTCCTTTCATATATATATATACACACAATATGTGACAACTGTGTTAAGTGTAGCATTTTTATGTTTTATTTTTTTCTGCAGTGTTTTTTGATGTAGTCCGGAGGCAGAGAGAATTAAAGTGACCATATAATGAGGTTATTTTACATGCAGAAGCCACTTACTGCATATTCAGAGGCTGCTCAGTAAACAGACTTGTTAGTCATACCCACGCGTTCCACACCTGCATGTGGCCAACATGCTGCTGCGTTCCTCTCTATAAATCTTTATGGATAAGATGCGAAGGCACAATTTTGATTATAAATGTAGCTAATTTGCTAGAATAATTTCATAATTTACCATAGAGATACAGGAGTAATTAAGCCAAGAAGGATAAATTGATAGCAGTGAGATAAATGTATTACCGGACTTTAATGAGCAGAAAATGTCAACCTACGGGAGTCCGTTATCCTATCGCTAATTCGTCAATTCTCAATATATGCAATATAATTTTATATTCATAAAAGGAGACAATGCTACCTTATAAATGGAATTAGTATGTTGAATTTTAAAGTTAAAGCTAAAGTTTATCAACTCACTTTTTTGCGGAAAACAGTAGTATATCTGTTTTAATGCAAAAAAAATAGTTTTACGTAACATACTCCTTTTGCCTATCTGTAAGCTACCGGTAAATATTTAAGAGCTACAGATGAGCAGATCAAATCATATAGGATGGAGTTCAATAATTTTTTTTTTTTAAATTTGGGTTTCACGCGAATTCGAACATTTTGAGATTTGGTTTGCAAAGACAAAAAAATCTTTCCTACCAACCATTTCCCACACGGTTGAGGCATCAGAGAGCAGACTAATGCCATTTTGCGTTGGCACGTAAGCTTCCCCATAATGCCCTGCAGCTATGACATTTTATGGATTATCATACTTTGTACAATGGTAGACACCATACCAATACCTGGGCCATCACAGATCAGCAGGTCTCAGTAGCGCATAGATTGAATTGTAGAGTCATTTTCCATCTCAAAAGTCACTATGTAAGTCTATCTTCTGTAGAGTATAAGCTGTAATGGTTAGCGGGGTCCTCTCGCATATAGAGTGTAGAACTTTTATGATTAAGGCTAGTTTCACATTTGCGCTTTATAGCGCAGCGACGGCCTGTGCACGGCCGCCGCTAAGCCCCGCCCCTGCCGGCTCCCTGCCCGCCCCTTCCGTTCATCGCCGCCTTCTAGCGCACGTGCGCGCTTGCGATCTGCGCACCCTATCTTTAGCATAGGGTGCGCAGATCGTGCGCTAGCAGGATTTTGCCGTGCACTGCGCACTTTTGAAGGTGTGCCCGTGTGCGCTGAACGCAGCATGTTGCATTTCGGCGCACACGGCGCACCTTCAAGAGTGCGCAGCGCACGGCAAAATCCTGCTAGCGCGCGGCTAGCGCATGATTTGCGCACCCTATGCTAAAGATAGGGTGCGCAGATCGCAAGCGCCCATGTGCGCTAGATGGTGGCGAAGACCAGGAGGGGCGGGCAGGGAGCCGGCAGGGGGCGGGGCTTAGCGGCGGCCGTGTGCAGGCCGTCGCTGCACTATAAAGCGCAAATGTGAAACTAGCCTAACAGGGTTCTTTCTCCTCTTCTGTAGAGTGTAAGCTCTTATGGTCAGTGGGATCCTCTCTCTCTCTCTCTATCACCTGCAGAATGTAATCTCTTATGGTCAGTGGGGTCTTCTCTCTCTTGTGAAGAGTAAGCTCTTATGGTTAGCAGAGTCCTCTCTCTATCATCTATAGACTTTAAGCTTTTATGGTCAGTGGATGCTCTCTCTCCTATAGCATGTAAGCTCTTATGTTCAGTAGGATCCTCTCTCTTTCTCCAGTAGAGTGTAAGCTCTTATGGCCAGCGGGGTCCTCTCTCTCTCATGTAGATTGTAAGCTCTTATGGTCAGTGGGATCCTCTCTCTCTCCTGTAGAGTGTAAGCTCTTATGGTCAGTGAGGTCCTCTCTTTCTCCTGTAGAGTGTAAGCTCTTATGATCAGTGGGGTCCTCTCGCTCTTCTATAGAGTGTAATCTCTTATGGTCAGTGGGGTCCTTTATCTCCTGTAGAGTGTAAGCTCTTATGTCAGCGGGGTCCTCTCTCTCCTGTAGAGTGTAAGCTCTTATGGTCAGCGGGGTCCTCTCTCCTGTAGTGTGTAAACTCTTATGGTCAGCGGGGTCCTCTCTCTCTCCTGTAGTATATAAGCTGTTATGGTCATCGGAGTCCTCTATCTCCTGTAAAGTTTTAGCTCTTATGGTCAACGGGAACCTCTCTCTCCTGTATAGTGTAAGGTCTCATGGTCAGTGGAGTCCTCTCTCTCGTGTAGAGTGTAAGCTGTTATTGTCAGTGGTGTCCTCTCTATCCTGTAGAGTGTAAGCTCTTATAGTCAGTGGGGTCCTCTCTCTCTCCTGTAGTATATAAGCTGTTATGGTCAGCGGAGTCCTCTATCTCCTGTAGAGTGTAAGTTCCTATACTCAGCAGGAACCTCTCTTGCTCTTCTGTAGAGTGTAAGCTGTTATGGTGAGTGGAGTCCTCTCTATCCTGTGGCGTGTACATTCCTATGGTCAACTGGGTTCTCTCTCTCTCCTCTCTCCATGTGTGCTTTCTGAGTAATTGCAATCTTTACAGTATTGAGATGTGAGCAAACTCTGAAAATTCTAATCAAAATATCCACTGATCTTTAATAAAAGTCCCACTGTCACTAAAAAGTCACTCTAGAATGAAAACAAAAAGTACCTGCATTGAGGAAGAGATGAAGCTTCCGCAGTTTCTTTCCTTCGGTGTATGTGCGCAGCTGCAGTATTCCCCTCTTAGCATCTGCATAAGTCTCCAATGTTGTTAGAGGGAAGAAGAAAGATCAGGAACATTTTTACAATCTTCCTGCTCCATGCTTCAATAGAAAACTCATTTTTAGTTGCACAATTAACAAAATTTAAGTTTGCAGATTGGGGACCATCATCCAAGAGTCAAGGAAGGAACATCCCAAGAGGATCTGGACACTCCATGTTATACATAGACAGCCAATTTTTTTCAGTGGATAATAATAATAATAATAAATTTTATTTCTATAGCGCTGACATATTCCGCAGCACTTTAAATTTCAGAGGGGATTTGTACAGACAATAGACATTACAGCATAACAATAGTCACATAGATCATAACAGATACCAAGAGGAGTGAGGGCCCTGCTCGCAAGCTTACAGTCTATGAGGAAAGAGGTAGACACGAAAGGTGGGTGGTAACAATTGCCCTGATTGTATGCACCAGCCATAATGTTAAGTCTGTAACAGTACAGACACAGAGGGCTAATGGATGCATAAAGCATGTGGGAACATGATGCGGGGAACCTGGTTATGGTTAAACTTTTGGCTGTGCCACACAGGGATAGATTAGGTTAATGTGTTGAGGCAATAGGCCAGTCTGAAAAAATGCGTTTTCAGGGCACGCTTAAAATTGTGGGGATTGGGGACTAATCGTATTGACCTGGGAAGTGCATTCCAAAGAATTGGCGCAGCACGTGTAAAGTCTTGGAGACGGGACTGGGAGGTTCTGATTATTGAGGATGCTAACCTCAGGTCATCAGCAGAACGGAGGGTGCAGGTAGGGTGGTATATTGAAACAAGGGAAGAGATTTAGGGTGGTGCTGAGCCATGGAGGGCTTTGTGGGTGAGGGTAATAAGTTTATACTGAATTCTGGAGTGGATGGGTAGCCAGTATAATGACTGGCACAAGGTAGAGGCATCGGTGTAACGATTGGTGAGGAATATGATCCTGGCTGCAGCATTCAAGACAGATTGGAGAGGGGAGAGTTTGGTAAGAGGGAGACCGATTAGAAGAGAGTTACAATAGTCCAGACGAGAATGAATAAGAGAAACAGTAAGAGTTTTTGCAGAGTCAAAAGTAAGAAAAGGTCGAATTCTAGAAATGTTTTTGAGGTGCAGATGGCAAGAGCGAGCCAGTGATCGAATGTGGGGGGCAAAGGAAAGCTCAGAATCAAGTATGACCCCAAGACAGCGGGCATGTTGCTGGGGAGTAATAGTGGAACCAGAAATGGCAATGTCAGGTATAGGTACATTAGTAGAGGGAGGAAACACAAGGAGTTCAGTCTTTGACAGGTCCACTTTCAGATATAGTGAGGACATGATGTTAGACACAGCGTTTAGACAATCGCCGGTGTTTTCTAGAAAGGCTGGCACGATGTCAGGAGAAGAAGAGCATAATTGGGTGTCATCAGCATAGAGATGGTACTGGAAACCAAATCTACTGATTGTTTGACCAATAGGGGCAGTGTACAAGGAGAAGAGGAGGGGGCCTAGAACCGATCCTTGAGGAACCGCAACAGTAAGGGGAAGGTGAGAGGAGGAGGAACCGGCAAAAGATACAGTAAAGGAGCGGTCAGAGAGATAGGAGGAGAACCAGGAGAGAACGGTGTCCTTGAGGCCAATGGAACAGAGCATAGTGAGGAGGAGCTGATGATCCACAGTGTCGAATGCTGCAGAGAGATCCAAGAGAATTAACATGGAGTAATTACCATTTGATTTAGCTGTTAGTAGATCATTAGAGACTTTAGTGAGGGCAGTTTCAGTAAAGAGTAAAGAGAGGAAACCGGATTGAAGAGGATCGAGAAGAGAGTTATCAAAGAGATAGCGGATAAGACGGGAGTGGACCAGGCGTTCCAGGACTTTAGAGATGAAGGGAAGATTAGAGACAGGTCTATAGTTAGCGGCATAGTTTTGGTCGAGAGATGGTTTTTTAAGTAGTGGATACATGATGGCATGCTTAAATAGGAGGGAAAGATACCAGAGGAGAGAGAGAGGTTAAATATTTTAGTTAGGTGAGGGGTGACAGCAGGGGAAAGGGACTGGAGGAGATGTGACGGAAATGGGTCACTGATGCAAGAGGTTGGGCGAGAAGATGCAAGGAGCCTGCTTACTTCTTCTTCTGTGACTGGCTCAAAGTCAGAGAGTGAGCTAGATGCACTGAGGAAGGAGGGAAGATGCATGGTATTAGGTGATTGGGAGATAATTTCCTGTCGCATCTGGTCAATTTTTTCTTTGAAGTAATTGGCCAGATCGTCAGCTCGGAGCTCCGTGGATGGGGCCTGTACTCTTGGGTTGAGTAGAGAATGAAAAGTGTCAAAGAGACGTTTCGGGTTATTGGATAGTGAGGTGATGAGGGTGTTGAAATAGGTTTGTTTGGAGAGGTGAAGGGCAGTGTTGTATGTTCTAAGCATAAGCAGTGGATATTGTGTAATGCATCAAGACACCAGTAGTGAATCTTCATTCCATACTTTAAATCAGTGAACATTTTTTCATCATCAATTAATAAAAAGCTACAACTCACATAACACTCCAAGTCAGTCCTATAATACCTTTTTTGTATTGTTTTGTTTTATGTACATCACATCATCTTCACTTCTTACATCTATATCATTATATTTCAGCAATGTTTCCCAAAAAACACTATTAGCCAGTTTTTCCTTATACCCCATTGTGGTTTAATACTGTTAGTTATTCTGCATGGCATTCTAGAAAACCACAAGGCCCACAGAAATTCATTTTAATTCTATCCATTCAGGTTTCAGTGATTTTTTTTCCCAACATCACATATTTCATTTTTTATCTTAATATCTATCCGTTTCCCTTTTCCACACCATAGATTATTAGCTCCTTTATCTCTATTTTTCAGAGCACCCTATAACACCTTTTTTCATATGATCTTCTCCAATACTGACACAAAATAGTGTTCTCAATACTAGAACTTAGTGAGTTACCTTGCTCCCACTTCTTTCTGCTCTGTTTTTCTTCTTCTCCACCTTCTGTCCTAACTCTTCATTTTACTGTTTTTTCTCCTTTTCTTTTGACCACTTTTTCTTCTCTCTAATCTATTGTCTGCGACTCACTTCATAAACTAAATTAATCTGCATAGGACATTAAGTGACTCCATTTGTCAGTACAGTCAATACCTTCCCATCGCCATGATTCTGCCAATAGGTGTCTAGAAGCAATGAAATGATACTCTTGGATATCGGTCAGACGCCTCTTTCACAGCCAAACCAGATCTCACACTTTGCACTGATGAGGGGCAGTACCCCGAAACACAGTGTCTGCAAATTGAGATTCTGGCTTGGCTTTTATCCTAAGTCATGTAACAAGGCTCCAAGGCTTGTTAAAGTGTCGACATTGACTTTTAGGATTGCTACTTCCAATAGGTGGCACTAGAGTTCTAGTCCTCTTCCTCTCTGAAGAGACAATTTGCATAATTAGCATATTTCCCAGGGGATCATTGCGGCTTTAAGTCTCCTCATCTCCGCAAGGAGAAATGATACTCTTGGATAGAAGCAATGAGTGACAGTTGAGCCATCAAGCCTAGGGCAGGGGTATGCTGATCTGTCAAGATATTTAGTGGCAGTTCAGTCTTCCTTTCAGGGCAGGGACATGCCAGGGCTTCCTCCATGTGTCTGCTTTTCGAGTGATTACCTGGCTATTTCGCTGACTCTCTGATTCCAATTAGTGCCAGTTCCGGCTTTGCTCAAATGGTGTGCGCTTGCTTCGTTCTCTGTGTTCCTTTACCCGACCTTGTCTTGACTATCTGTTTGCCTTGCCCCTTTGTCTTGATCCACTACCTTTTTGGAATTTTGACCTCGGATTGTTACCTGACCATACCTTTGCCTTATCTCCTTATTTATGATGAGCCCTGTTAACTATGGTTTTTTTTTAAACATGAAAAAAAATGCCTGTTCGGCATTGAAATGCATAGTTAAACATGCAGATACAATTTGCATAATTAGCATATTTCCCAGAGGAGCATTGCAGCTTTTAGTCTCCTCATCTCGACATGCTTAGCATGTCATCCAAAGCATGGAGAAATGATACTTCTTGGATATTGGTCAGACGCCTCTCTCACAGCCAAACCAGATCTCATACTTTGCACTGACGAGGGGCAGTACCCCGAAACACAGTGTCTGCAAATTGAGATTCTGGCTTGGCTTTTAACCTAAGTCATGTAACAAGGCTCGTTGAAGGGTCAACACTGACTTTTAGGATTGCTACTTCCAATAGGTGGCACTAGAATTCAAGTCCTCTTCCTTTCTGAAGAGACAATTTGCATAACTAGCATATTTCCCAGAGGAGCATTGCGGTTTTCAGTCCGCGCATCCCGGCATGCTTAGCATGTCATTCTCCGCAAGGAGAAATGATACTTCTTGGATATTAGTTAAGCAATAAAACTTTGTTATTTTACTGCTACAGCATAAAGAACTTTTTAACTAGCCACAAAGTCTTCCTTTAAAGTGTTTTTTTCTCTACTAGTGAAGACACCAGTGGTGCTACTGTAAGGAAATTAACACTTTGGGTTGAGTTATCCACAGATTATGATTTATCACTTGGTTTTCATCACCTTGCTATCTGCTTCTTGAGAATAGGGAATGTCTTGAGGCTCTTGACCCATGGCCTTTAGATGCTTATGCTATGTAAATATGTATTAAACTGGATAATTAAAATAACATTTAGCTTCAACGTAAAATATGCTGTATTATTTGATATAGAATGACACCTGCTCCCAGCTACATATTAATGTGCCCTCTACTAGGCTGTCCTCCCTCAAAATACCAAGAGGCAGAAAAAAAACCCAGGATGTCATGAGATTAGCTATAGCTTTCCAACAGTTATTTACATTGATAAATAACCCTAATTGAATAAAATAGACTTGTGGTGCTGAGCTAATGCCTTTAAATGTCTTGTCTTGTGCAATTAATATTCCCTTGTCATATATCCATTTAAGCTGTGGGAAGAATGCCCTCATCTCGCATGGCTGTCACAGTTAAGAAATGATTTTGTCAAGTCATTCCGTGGAGACTCGTTTGATTCATAGCAAAAAGGCAGCGGACTAGCAGAATATAGAAAAAAAAATGCTACCTTCAATTTACATCTTGTGTACAAGGACATATGGATGCAAAAAATAATCAGTGACTCTGACACGAACATGATGGGTGGTAATCCACAGGTCAAGAGCAAGGCACTCTTACGCCTTTGGCCTGCTTACAGACAGATGATCCCACACTTTTGACCTGTGCATGGACTGATGATTCTAAGCAATACATAAGCAAACCACTAATGACTGATAAACAGGAAATTAACCAGATTTAGCCTTTCCACTAAATTGTATAAAAACGCTTTGATTGCCATTCCTGTTAAAAATCACCTAATGCCCTTACTCAACATGCATGAATATAGTCCAATGAGCATTTTTTGAAAGCTAGGTAGACCTTAATATAATTAATTTTCTTGTGAAGTTGCTTTCTTAATGCAAACCTAATCAACATTTTAAATCGTTTTCTTTATTTATTTCTCATTTTTCTGCTACACAGTGTTTATAAGTCATTTATTTAGCTGTGGGCTTTGAAAAATTGCTGCTGGGTAAGTTTTCTCCATGTGGAGAGTGACATGCTAGGTGTGGCATGCTAGTATGAGGAGACTCAAACACTTTGCATGCCCCTCTGGGAAATTAAATATGCAATTGTGTCTTCAGAGAGGACTTGAACTCTAGTGCCTCCTATTGGAAGTAGCAATCCTACAAGTCAATATTGACCCTTTAACGAGCCTTGAAATAAGACTTAAGGTACTGTCACACTTAGCGATGTACCAGTGATCCCGACCAGCGATTTGACACGGTCAGGATCGTTGGTACATCGCTAAGTGGTCGCTAGTGAGCTGCCACACAGGCAGATCTCACCAGCGACATCGCTGGGGTCGGGGGTCGCTACTTACCTGTCAGACGAGGCGATCCTGATGTCCTCCTGCCCGCATCCACACGTCGCTCGTCGTCACAGCAGGAAACCTAGCAGGAAGCTGACGACGAGAAACAGTCCAGGACGTTCTCGCGTGATCAGCGATAACCAGCGGGGGAGCGGTCGGAGGTAAGTATCAGACATAGCGATATTGCTAGCGATATCGCTTAGTGTGACAGGCCCTTAAGGATAAAAGCCAATTCAGAATCTCTTTTGCAGACACAGTGTTTTGAGATATTGCCTCCTCATCAGTGCAAAGTATGAGATCTGATTTGGCTGGGTGAGAAGCTAAGACTTAGATCTAAGGGGTAAGTTTTCTCATTGTGGAGAGTGACATGTCAGGTCTCGCATGCCAGTATTTATACTAAAATATCAACATTCCTGCTTCTACTTCTGATAGTTCTTTCTGCTGTACCTGCCTTTTTTCACTGTTAGAGATAGCAGTAGGAAGAGGGTTGTACACAGATCTTCACAATGTAAAGAAAGCAGTACAGTCTCAGGGAGGGCAAAGAAAACAGGCTACAGAAGAGGAAGAAAACATATGAGGGGGAAATAACAGTTCATCTAAATATCACTTAAAGCTAAATTGTCACATCATGTAGCACTATATACTGCATCTGCAGATCTAGGTCTAATCACGTAAGATAACGCTATATACCTGCAGAACTGGGGTTAATCTTCAGGTAGATAGTATTACCAAAACCCAAATAATTGGATAGCACATCTATTAGTAGAACTATAATTTTAATCAACAAATAACCATTCCAGTACTAAAAATTCAAATACAGAAGGACAGCACTTCAAAATAGTAAATATCACAACACAGAATTTATCATTATTAAGACTATGATCTGTTGATTATAAATTCAATGCATGTAGAATAATGGTACAAGTATGAACAGGAAAATAAAAATGTATCAACTGATGACTTCTAATTGTCAATCCCTAATAATACACATGTTTTCATAGATAGGCTGCAAGCTAGCATGGTGAATGTAAGTAGAAGATACCACCATTCTTAATGTAGTCTGTAGCAGCCGCATTAAAGGCACACACCATGTCTCTGTGTGTTTCGCCTAGCTTCTTCCAGGGGTGAAAAGCATAAGAAGCTAGGAAGAAGCTAGGTGAAACACGCATCTGGATTGGGGGACGTGGTGTTGGTCTTTGCTGTGGCTGCTGCAGACAACATTAAGTAAAGTAGTACCTTGCAAACTAGTTAGGCATCTATATACCGAAGCATGTGGAATACTAAGGGATTTACTACTTATTGAGCACTAGGGGTCATCGTTTACTAGGATGATATCTACCTGTACTTTTATACTACATGTATTATATTTACCATCTCCAGGACTGTTAGGGTTGTGGCTTGTTCACTATCATCATTAGTAACAGCCAGGTAATGCAAATCTCCCAGCTTTATAAAAACTCAGCCTACTCTAACCTTGTGCAAAAAAAAAAAAAAAACAGCCACGGGTTCTTCTAAACAGCTGCCTAGCAATCTGAAAATGAAAATGGTGGAGGTGCACAAAGCAGGAGAGAAGGCTATTAGAAGACAGTAAAGTGTTTTCAAGTTGCCACTTCCTTAGTTTGAAATGTAATTAAGAAATGGCTGTTAACAGGTACAGTGAAGGTCAAGGTAGGATCTGGAAGACCAAGCAAAAGTTAAGTGAGAGCTTCTCTTAGGATTCGCTAGAGGCAAATCAGAAGCCCTGCTTGACTTCAAAAGACCTTCAGAAAGATTTCGCAGATGTTGTGGTGCATTGTTCTACTCTTCAGAGACACCTGCACAAATAAGGCCTTCATGGAAGAGTCATAACAAGAAAACCTCTCCTGCATCCTCACCATAAAATTCAACATTATAAGTATGCAAAAGAACATAAGCCTGATATATTTTGTAAACAAGTTCTGTGGATCAATGAGGTAAAGTAGAACTCTTTGGCCCTAATGAGCACAGGTATGTGTGAAGAAAATAGGCACAGAATTTTCAGGCCATGTCATAAAAAGATCATGTCGCCAACCATTTAACAGAGGGGTGGATCAACCATGCTTTGGGGTTGTGCTGCAGTCAATGGAACTAGAAACATTTCATGGGTAGAAGGAAGAATGGATTCAATGAAATTTCAACAAATTATTGATGCAAACATAACACCATCTGTAAAAAAATCTGAAGTTGAAAAGAATATTGATTCTACAAATGAATAATGATCCTAAACTCACATCAAAATCCACAAAAGACAACCTCAAAAGTCGCAAGCTGAAAGTTTTACTATGGCCCTCACAGTCCCCTGATGTGAAGATCATTGAAAATCTGTCTGTAGGTTATTATGGATAATTCCGCTGACAGGTTCCCTTTAAGGAATGAGAATTGCTGACTCAGTCTTAGTTGAAAATTATTACCTAACAGTAGTCATAGGCAAACAGTAGTCATTGTCTATGTAAAAATCACTATTTCCAAGTAAGATGTACTATATATAGCATTTAATTCCTCTTTCAGCCAATGTCATCTTTCCAAACTTATGGTTAAATTTTCTCCTGAATTCCTCCACAACTTTGTGTCTCCATATGTTACCCATAATGCAAGAGCAAATTCCCTTGTAGTTGTCCCCTAAGACTATGATACCAATATACCAGAATTAAAAGGGAAAAAAAACAACATAATCACAGACTCAGATTCTTTACTGTAAGAGCAGTGAGACTATGGAGCTCTTTGCCACATGATGTTGTAATGGTTGATTCAATGTAACAATTCAAGAGGGTCCTGGATGCCTTTCTTGAAAAATGCAATACTACAGGTTATTATGACCATATGATTGATTGGGCATTCAGTGAACTAGTCCGACTGCCGTAATTGTAGTCAAGAAGAAATTTCTCCCTTAATATGGGGCAACTAGCTTGGCCCATGCAAAATTTTCGCACATTAGTCGTTGGGGCGCAGGCAATCTCAGCAAAAGCAAACTGGTCAAATGTAAATGTATTTCATGAGCTCATGAACACAGACAGGTATTTATATATGTAGATTGGTAATACAACAAATTATTTTGATAAGTAGAGGCCAAAAAATGTCTTCCGGTTGAGGTGACACCTGCCGGTCATTGTATGTTTCTGCAGGTTTATGAAAATGAATGTTTAAACTGTACTTAGTGATAAAATCGTGAATGTGTGGTTTGTTTGGCTGTTTTCTTGCTGAAGGGAGCAAGTTTACCTTTCAGATGGTGTATCATGTGTGTGTGTGGGGTAAAGTAATCAGCGAAAAAGCAGTGTATGTTTACAAATGTGTTGGTAGTGCACTTTGGGGTACTGTGGTGCCACCTGCAGGTCATATTTCCTTACTGCAGGTTTATGAAAATTAATGTTTAAACTGTATTTATGTAATCATGGATGTGTGGTTTGTTTGGCTATTTTCTTAATGAAGGGGGCAAGTTTACCTTTCAAATGGTGTATCATGTGTGTGTGTGTGCAGTATGAACGGAGATACAAAGGAATCACTGAAAAACAGTGTTTAGAAATAATAGAATAGATTAGCATCTGCCCATGGAGTTTTTGCCTTCCTCCGGATCAATAAGTTATGTTATTGGTTTAAATCGATGGACAAAAGTTTCCCTTCCATGAAATTCTGATACTAGAATGGTAGTACTTTCCTTGAAATATTTTGCAGACTTTTGATCCATTAGAATAAAACACTACGGCACTGAAATACTAGATACACTATATAACCAAGAGTGGTAATTGTTTCCCAGGTTGAACTACAGTAGGTTAATATATCCTAATTTTAGTGACATGCCACTTACTGGGCTACTTGCTTCAGTTTTGACCTACTGCAGATGTTCCATTTCTCTGAATGCTGAGTTCTGTGTAACTCCACCTACACCACTGATTGGCAGATTTCTGTGTACGCTATGCATAGGCAGAAAGCTTCCAATCAGTGATGGGGTGGAGTTTGACTACCTGGCTGCTGGTTTACCAGTCTTCTAGTGATAATTTCCTGCTTACAATACAGTGATCTTACCAAAACCATAGTAATCAGACTAGTAATTGATACATTGCTAGAATCAGGATATCTGCACCAATGCCATGCTACTCTCAGATTCCCTTTAAAAGCAAAAAGATCAAGCATGGTTCTTTCTGTTGATTGGTAGCCAACTGGAATCATTTTCATGCTGCATAGTAAGTTCATAACTTAAATTGGTCATTTCTTATGTGGATAGGGCCCTTCATACATTGAAGAAGCACTCCCATCAAAGTTTGTATCCTCTTATTATGTTTCAGGCATCATTTTACATGACACTGTGTACTTACAATTACTCATTTTGCCTTTCTACCCAGCTAATTCTTCTCTTTTCCATTAGGAGTATAACATCACGTGGTTAAAATCTGACTGGCTGAATCCTCCTAAGCTAAATGTTGAAACAGGAGTCTCTTTTTCCTTGCATGAGTCATCATTAGAACTACAATTTTAAGTCAAAGGCAGGTGGAGGAGAAGAGCAGCTGAGTCCAGGAGTTGAAGACAGGCGATGGAGCTAGGCTGAGCTGAAGGCACACCTGAATTTGTAGAGATCGGTTGAGTCAAGGGGTCAAATGTAGCTAGATTGATGAAGTGCTTACAAAGTCAACCATGACAGAGTCTATGATATAGTTAATAAGGGAAAACTGGAACCCTCCGCAACTCACCATGAAGTTAATAATCCTTTCTAAAACATTTCAACAAAGTAAAGTAGAATTTCAGATTACTTAGTGCCCAAACTCTTCCACTCTTTAACACAAACCTTCATTTTGACTTTAAACTCTTTTTCTCCTATTTTGTTTAATATAAAATCTCCACTTTTGCCGGCCCTTTATTTTTTAATTATTCCCGTTAGTGCCTTCACCTCCAAAACACTGGGCAGCCTGACGTTTCAGCAGTGAAAAGTTGACTGAAACAGAATTTTTCTGCCTTTGTTGTTAGTAGGGAACTTTAAAGAAAGTACAGATGCCTGAGGCTGTGTTATTGGATTGATTGAGAATGAGCAGCCATTCAATTGCTCAGGACTTCAATTATATTTCTATTCTCGAAGCAAACTCCCGAAAAAAAAAATAAAATAAAATAACAAAAAGTTTGACATTGATTTTTGTTTATGTTTAGGGAAAGGTAGAAATGTATACCATCACTCTTAGTAATATTTTCCCCCCAAGCATCTGCTTCTCGCTGTAGAACAGGTGCTTAATCTTCAAAGGTTTGTGAATTCTCATTAAGAATACATTTTGGATGCGTCTGCTAATTCTAGCCCCGAAAGCTGTAGTTGGGCTTAATTTTACTCATTAATACAAATGCGCATTGGCATCCTACGTAAACACATATATTAAGGGCACCTTTTCCATTATTGAGTGGTACCAATTTGTGTTTTGTTTGGACAAGTTAAAAGTTTGAAACAATTTATAAAATGTTAGAGATTCAAAAAATTGTAAATGTAGACGAGGAATCTCGGCGTTGTCTTCAAAAGCCTCTGATGTTCCGTGACGTTGCTCTAAGCAAACTATAAACATAAAAGGGTTAAGGAAACTGAGATATTAAGATACAGAGTGGATTGATTTTTTTGATTTTTTTGCTAGTATGTGGTGTGAGTTTAATATTGACAAGGGCTGTGATGTAGCACAGTCTGTGTTCTGTTGACCATGGGGGGTTATTGTTTAACAAAAAGTCAACGTGGCAAATTGGATTTTAGTTCAGGCTGTGGAGAAAACAAAAATCGACTTCTTGGTTGTACTTATTTCTCAATAAAGTTATTGTAATTGCAAACATAGAATAAAATTCTATCTAGAAAAATATTATATAAAAAATTGTAAGTATAAACAACACTTAGAGTCTTACTCGTTAATGCCGTTCCTCCTTTTTTTGTCTAGTTTTTGGTGTGTTTTTTTACTGTTTTTTATTTGCGCTAAAATTCTTCGTTTATCTTGTGCCATTTTGAAAGTCATTCTATATCTGTTCACCATTGTGGGCAGAGTTTGGAGTTGTGGGAAGGGCTTGGAGTTGTGGTAAGAGCTTGGAGTTGTGGGCAGGGCTTGGAGTTGTGGGCAGGGCTTGGAGTTGTGGGCATGGGTATGGGGAGTTGTGTGCAGGGCTTGGGGAGATGTGTGCAGGGATTGGAGTTGTGTTCAGGGATGGAGTTGTGTGAAGGGCTTGGAGTTGTGGGTAGGGCTTGGAGTTGTGGGCAGGGCTTGGTGTTGTGAGCAGGACTTGATGTTGTATGCAGGGCTTGGGGAGTGTGTGCAGGGTTTGGGGAGTTGTGTGCAGGGCTTGATGTTGTATGCAGGGCTTGGGGAGTTGTGTGCAGGGTTTGGGGAGTTGTGTGCAGGGCTTGGGGAGATGTGTGCAGGGATTGGAGTTGTGGGCAAGGTTTGAAGTTGTGGGCAGGGTTTGGAGTTGTGAGCAGGGTTTGGAGTTGTGAGCAGGGTTTGTTGTGAGCAGGGTTTGTGAATTTTTATGACGTCACAACATTTTTGTGCAAATGTACTTCAGTTCGCCCACTGGAATGATTTTATGTAAACCAGATAATTTAATACAATATTTGCAAAATCAAAGAGGACCGTGCAGCTTTTTGAACTTGAAAAATTGCAAAACAGGCTAAAACTAAAAATTAGAAGCGTTGTTGTTTTTGGTTTATGCTAAATTCATAAACTACGGGTGTTATTTTGATAAAGTTTGCCAAAAATCACAAGATGAAAAAAGAAATAAAAATGATAGAAAAAACTCCAGCCTCCTAAAAACACCCCATAAACAGAAAAAAAGCCCAGAAGAAATGCTCAGTTGACTTGGAGCAGTTGAATTGCCGGAAGGAGTAGTTGGTGACCGCTCTGACCCGGCGCCGGGTTAATCATGGAGGTAGTTGTCTATGTTAGTAACTACCTGCCTTGTAGTTTTTAGGCTTATTTGTAGGACCCCTGTTCCGAGGCCATGGTGGTAATGAGACCAGTGAGACCAGAGCACTGCAAACCACCTACTGTTGCGGCATCATTGATGCCTATTCTTATCAGTAGAAATCAAAACATCAAGGTGTAATGCATCATTATTTTGTACCACTGATGTCACAGGTTGGGTGAGGTTTCGCTATGCTTTGGTCTTAGGGTCCTGGACCAGCAATGTGTTAGGCCACCGGACAAAGGTCCTACCAATCTTTTTGCTCATCTCTAGTCATCAATATCAGATCTATGGAGGTTGGACAACTAGCACTTCCACCGATCAGCTGTGATTAGATCTTGTGCCCTCAAGTGGTGCACAAAATATCAGAATACCTCAGCTGTGTTTACTGTGTAGTCACTTTTTTGTACTTTACAACTTAGCTCCAATTCACCTTGATGGGTGAGATGAATGTCAGACCTCTGATATTGATGGTCTAACCAAAGTATTGGTCATCAGTATCATAGCCCTGGCATGTCCCTTTAAGGAATACATAAAATAATGAGTTATAACATAGCAAAAAAGTTAATTAACTATACATAATTGCAGAACTGCTAATAAGATTTAGAATTGAACTTTTTTTTACTAACTACATTATCATGGAAAAACTTAGACATAAGCTTTTAAAAAATAAATACATATATAAACATATATATACAGTATATTAATGTAAGTCACTGAATCTCCCGAAATATACATATGACTGTTATTTGCTTTTAACACATTTTCACACAGCAGGGATTCATTGTGGTCTAAAATAAATCTTAATTGCTTCTTAAAACATAATTGCCACGTTAGCGGTATATTATATACATGAGCTGTCTAGTGGTTGCCTATTGGAATTCTTTAAAAAAAAAGTTTCCATCGGCAATAAGGAATATATACTTCATTTTCTATTCTGTAGGGTATATTGTTACTTTGTTCTCTTCCTTTATCAGTGAGTTTTACTCCTGACCTCTTCTCTGTCTTATGTCTAGATCCTAAAAGTGCAATGGTACATAAGTCGTTTTAGCAGCCGCTATCGGGCAATCAGAGATACCTACTTTTTCAATACAGTGTTGAAATGGATACATCTAAATTAATAACTTCATTTCACCACGTGGATTAACAAGAGAGTGAAACTCAATAATAAAAGTCAAAGTTGTGCTTCATTGGCGGCATGGTGGCTCGATGGTTGTCACTGCTCCTTTGCAGTGCTGGGGTTCAGGGTTCAAATTCCACCAAGGACAACATCTCTATGGAGTTTGAATGTTCTTCCGGTGTTTGTGTGGGTTTTTCTGGTTTCTCAGGTTTCCTGCCACTCTCCAAAGACATACTGATTGGGAATTTAGGTTGTGAGCCCCAGTGATGATGATGTCTGTAAAGTACTGCAGAACACAATGACTCTATAAATTAAGACCACCATAGTGATTAGTTAAATTTTTGCTTCCAAACATGGAAGAAGAAATAGCCACTTGTTCAAGCACAGATCCCATTTTTTTGTCCCTTATAATATACACACGTGGTCAAAATTGTTGGTACCCCTTGTTTAATGACAGAAAAACCCACAATGGTGACAGAAATAACTTGAATATGACAAAAGTAATAATAAATAAAAAAAATCGATGAAAATGAACAAATGAAAGTCAGACATTGCTCTTCAGCCATGCTTCCACAGAATTTTTAAAAAATTAGGCCTGGACAGAAAAAGCTCATGAAATAGGCCTGAACAGAAATGATGGTACCCCTGAAAATGTGACAAAAGGGACATGTTAAATCGCAGTGTGTCCACTAATTAGCATCACAGGTGTCTACAATCTCGGAATAAGTGAGTGGCCTGTATAGAGGGCAACAGATACTCACTGCGCTGTGTGGTAACATGGTGTGTATCACACTCAACATGGACCAGAGGAAACGAAGGAAAGAGTTGTCTCAGGAGATTAGAGAGAAAATTACAGACAAACATGTTAAAGGTAAAAGCTATAAGACTATCTCCAAGCAGCTTGATGTTCCTGTGACTACAGTTGCACATATTATTCAGAAATGTAAGCTCCATGGGACTGTAGCCAACCTCCATGGACGTGGCCGCAGGAGGAAAACTGATGACAAATCAAAGAGACGGATAATACGAATGGTAACAAAAGAGTCCAGAAAAACCTCTAAACAGATTAAGGCTATGTGCCCACGTTGCGTTTTAAAACGCACAGTAAATACCGGACTCCTTCCCAGAAATCGCGCATTTTTTTCCGCGCGATTTCACCGTGATTTTACCGCGATTCTGTTCGCAATTTTGCCGTGATTTCCTCAAGCACTTTCCAAGCGATTTGAAGCATCGCTTGGAAAATGATTGACAGGTTGGTCACACTCATCAAACATAGTGTTTGACAAGTGTGACCAGCTTTTTACTATTGAGGCCGCCTATGCGGCCTCAATAGTAAAAGATAAAATGTCAAAAATGATAAAAAAATAAAAAATCGGGGTATATTTACCTTCCGACGTCCCGCGCTGCATTCCCTGGCCTCAGCGTTCCCAGCGATGCCTTGAGAGAACTGTGATGACGTTGGTCTCGCGTTACTATAGTGATCTCGTGAGATCGCTAGAGTCACTCGAGACTACGTCATCACAGGACCTTGCCGCAAGGCATTACTGGGAACACTGAGGCCCGGGAATGCAGCGCGTGACGCTGGAAGGTAAATATACCCCAATTTTTAATTTTTTATTCTTTTTTTTACAGGGGTATGGTACCCAGGGCCTGGAGGACAGTCTCCTCTCCTCCACACCGTGGGTACCAACCGCACATGAGACGCTTAACTTCCCGCATGGTGGGCATAGCCACATGCGGGAAGTAAGCGATTCTCATGCATTCCTATGGGTGCGGAATCGCAGCAATTCTTTGCGATTCTGCACAAAAGAATGAGCATGATTTTTTCAGCGATGCGATTCCGCCGCGGAAAAAAGCGCAGCATTAGCACAGCATGTGTGGAATGCCATAGGAATGCATGGGGGGCGTCATGTACAAGATTTTTAAACGTTTTCGCAGCATTTTCGCGCCGAAAATCACGGCAAAAATGCTTAAAAATCGCATCGTGGGCACATAGCCTAAAGGTGAACTTCAAGCTCAAGGGACATCAGTGTCAGATTGCACCATCTGTTGTTGCATGAGCCAAAGTGGAGTTCATGGGAGATGAACAAGGAGGACACCATTGTTGAAAAAAAATCATAAAAAAGCCAGACCGGAATTTGCCACACTACATCTTGACAAGGCACAAAACTTCTGGGAGAATGTCCTATGTTTAACTTCTCTGCACATGCACCTTAACTTTGCTGGCTATTATATTGTCCATTGCTGTGGTTAAGCACAAAGCTTTCTTTTCTATGTATGTGTCAGTGCTGATTAGACCAAACCGATAATGGATTTTTATTTCTTTTGTGCAGACACACCATATCAACAATGTCTCATGTGATTTGGATAGTCAGTGTACTATAATTTCACATCAATTTGTTATACCTGTCCAAACTGATGGATATATATTATTTCATGCATATATATTTCCCTGTGTATTTATGCATACTGCTTCAGCTGTGTGTGGTTTTGGTTTGAGGCACCTCTTTTGCTAATAATTTCTTATTAATGTTTGTATGTATTTTAGAGCTGTTGAAATAAAGTAATCTGTTTTAAATATGTTTGAGTTTACAAAACATTTCTTGATCTATGCGTAGTACCTTTACTACGGGATCAGTATGTTTATTCATTATGCGGTTTGTTGCCCATTCGTTATGTAAGGAAAATGGTTTTGGGTAGTATGTTTACCAATTATTATTACTTTTGTCAGATTCAAGTTTTTTCCGTGACCATTGTGGGTTTTTCTGTCATTAAACGAGGGGTACCAACAATTTTGATCACGTGTGTAAGGCTAGGTTCACATTAGCGTCCTGGGGCTCTGCAGAGCACTGCGTACTTCCTCCCTGAAGCTCCGCACTTCTTCCTTTTAGGTCTGCCTACTTTTGCATGTGTCCTGCGTACCTATCTTTAACATTGGGTACGCAGGACATGCGGATGTATGCGGATGCATTGGTTTGACGCACCCGCCGAACACGCGGGAATGCAACAAGTTGCGTTTTGGGCATCCGCATACATCCGCATGTCCTGCGTACCCAATGTTAAAGATAGGTACGCAGGACGCATGCAGAAGAGCAGAAGTGGGCGGAGCTTCAGGGAGGAAGTACGCTAATGTGAACCTAGCCTAAGATGTTCTGGTTCTCCAAGTGGTGTCTTAGAGGCAATTTAAAGAGAAACAGTATTTCCAAGAGCTGGTAATAGATATCTTATCTAACCAACCATTTACTGAACTCTGTAGCAGCTGTCCTCAAAACTGATGTCTCTTGCACCTAGTCAAGTTTTAAAGGGAACCTGTCAAATTGACCATGCTGTCCAATCTGTGGACAACCCGTGTAAAAAAGGAGAAGCTGACCAAAATTATATATATATATATTATATATATATATATATATATATATATATATATATATATATATATATATATATATATAATTTTATTGGAAAAGATTCAGTTTAACTTCTATTTTATTCATTGATATCCCTGATGTTTGCATGCAGAAGAGTCCACTGGGCGGCCCTAGTAGTGATTGACAGCTGTCTCTACGTGCACAATTAAAAAAGGAAGATGGTCAATCACTTCATAAAACCATCCACTGGCCTAGTATGCATACTAGCACCTGGGGTTTCAATTAATAAAAGTCAAGGTTTACTGAAACTTTTCCAATAAAAATATCTATGATCTGATCAGCCCCTCCTGTTCTATAGCATTCTACTGGCAGATCAGATACCATTTTCAACATGACAGGTACCTATAAATGAGTCTGACATTGGCCTATAGGGTAGCTATCCTAAAGTGACAATGCAAAGAGAGTTTTCTTCTTACTGAAGGACAATTGATTTGCATTTTGTTAAGAGAGCATGGTAGCATGACTGATGAAGAGATCCAACTTGTCTCCCAAGCTGTATGTAATTATACTGTTTTCAATAGTCTGACAATGCACCTTTGTTTTTCATAAGATAAGATAATTTTTCATTGTTTGCTATAGTACAGCATCAGTAATTTTTTTTTTAAATCCATGGCACCTGTTGAAGGATATTTGTATTTTCTTGATTCCCAACCTTTCCTTTAGGTTATGTAAGGTCCATCCAAAACAGTTATATCATAACTACAAATATGGACGCGGTGCTCAGGTATCGTACATTTGGCCATGGGTTTAACACTTCGGTCCCCAATGATCTAGCTAAAGACAACCCTATTTTGAGCTATTTTTCGAGCCATCCACTAACCACAAAGGTCTATGTCTCATGGAATAATTTACAAAGAACTTATTAAATTCTATTGATGACTTGTTCTGTTGGTGTACAGCGCAAAAGATTACATGCAAACAAAAGAGCACATGGTCTGCAGAAGTAGAGGGTAGACCTCAGGACCATCTCCATAGGTATTCTCAAGGAACCTGTCCAACACTGTAAAAATTCAGGCCAGACATGCTACTACTAGAGATGACCAAATATTTTGAAATTCAATTTTCAATTTAACAGAATTTTTTCCTAAATTTTTTATTTACAGTGAATCAATTTGCCAAGAATCACAAGAACTACAAAGCCTCCAATTTCCTTGAAAACATGCTTTTAACAGTCCAAGGTCTCTTGGGATTGTATCCAACCCCTTTGAAACTCTTTAATGCAAACTGATTCTGTCTGTTCAGTCATGCTCTATCATTGGATACTCTACAGGTTGTTTCTCGTCATGCTTGCCTGTTTTCCAAGGTTTCTTTCAATTTCTTGCTGTTCATTCGCAAATCATTGTTGATGACATCCAGCTAACAGGCCTTCAATCTCACCTGGTTCCTTTTACTTCTGGTCATTCTGATTCGTTTCTCCCTTTTTTGAATATTTGCGTTTAACCGAAACACAATGTGAAAGTGACATCAACATACTGCATATGTCTATGGAAATTTGGACTATACTTTAGTGCTGTCCTGTTTCACACTATATGTAATGTTTATTCAGTGCCTTAAAGTTTTCTCCCCTTATCTCTATCACTAAGCCATAAGCTGTGACTAGCTCTCACTATCCAGATTCTAATGGCTGTTGCATTCCCAGCCTCAACTTTTATACTGACTATGATAGTCCCTCTTGATTGCTTATGCTATACCATGTGATGTGATTTCCACAATATTTTATGGGGAATCCTGTCTGAGCTCCTTTTCTAATTGAAAGAGACCTCTGCTTTGTATGAAAAGGAGGGGCACATATTTGTGCAATTCGGTAATCAAATTGTTCAAATTCTCCGGGTCCAGTGAATCTCCAAAAGTTGTCACGAATAGCGTTCACATCAAATTAAATCACTCATCTGTAACTATTATTTGCTGTGGAAAAGGCTCTAATTATATCTGAATTAAACAGCTTGTATTGTACAAAAAGAAAGCCTATGGAAGAATAAGCCGTAGCTCAATGAATATGTGTAAAAAAAAAGACAAAGAGACATTTTTACAGCAGCGCAACGGGGTAGGCTCGTACCGCTCAGGTTTGTCCGGGTTGCAGTTTGCCGCCTCCACTTTTCACGCGTTATGAAAGAATGCAGATGTATATTGTATACAGAATATTCTATACCTGAGTTTCTATTGTCTTTATACTAAAAAAACAATGACGGTTCTACAAAACAGGAGATTTTAGCTTGGCAGCAAGTCGTACCCTGAACAATAAACTATTCAACAGCCAAGTTTAGCTCAGTGAGTAACAAATGTGGAGAGTTTTTACAATGTGCATTTCCATTTACATTCTAAGCCGAATATTTTACCATAACGGAGCTATCTATTTACCATATTATTATTCTAACCACCAACAGCTGGTGAAATTACACTTTAAGGTGACTCCTTATCCCAAGGGCTGTGTAAGAATCTCAGTTTGCGCTAGATGATCATGTTTACGCCAAATCAAGTTTTCCTTTCTCTAATCCCCATAAAGAAAGTAAATCTGAATACTCCTACTTGGTCATGGACTTGACAACTCCACACCTGCATTCAAATCGAGGGAACTCCAAACTTCATTTTTTTGTTGTTATGGCAACTACTTTGCGAAGCTTTTATGTGACCGTGTGGAAACCAGCTGTGGAGCTGTGAGTCTCTGCAAAATGATTATTACAGCATGATACAGGTCATGTTTCCATAAAATATTTATGAAAAATAGTGGGTAAGATGACCTACTCAGGTTACCGTTAATGGTGGTATGTGTACAGGATTACCAGCTGTCTAGACTAATCTTTATGGCGTTATCCATTCTGTTCTGCATGCAAAATAGAACTATCATTAAATTGGAGTCTAGAACAGACTGAAAGTTGTGATGCTATTCAGTGGGAGTGGAGAGCTGGAGCCAAACCTCAACTTCGCCAATTGTTAATTACGCTTAAATTTGGACACAGGAGGCTTCTCTTTCTACAGATGTACATTACGCATCCTTGCAAATCAACGACTTCCATTATCGACACCAATTTCTTGTGATAGAAATTCACCATTGCATCATGCTGTTAAGCCTTCAGTCAGCTGCAATTCACAACACGGCCGGTGAGTGACCACATATAGATACATATAACAGAACTATCTCCCGATAGTTTATCACAATCATTTTTAGCTAGTCATCTAATATCACACATCTCGAAAATGTAGGTAAGGAACGACATGGTCATCTTCGCTCATGCCCTTGTTTTATTAAGAAAACCTTTAAAGATAGCCTCCTGAGATCTGCTGATCATGGTAGGTCTTACTACTGGACCATGCAGTGATAGACGTGTACCTCTAGAGGAAGCAGACCAGATCGTAGAAGATATAATCACGGCACTCCTGTCATAGGTGCCCAAGTTGAAATTTATAGGGTGCAAGCACTCCAAAATGTAGATGTTTTGATCAACTAAAGGCCTTGATCAGTAACCCTGCACATAAAGACAGATGTATGTATACAACAAAAATCAACAGCTGAAAACAAACAATGTACAGACATGTGCAAAAATAAGGAAACTATATATTAAATAACCCAAGCATGCAAAATAAATTCCAATAGACAACAAAAAAAGACTAAAAAGAGAGAAATAAAAAAAAATAATGAAACAATAATAAAGTAAGCGTATCTCTATTAGAAAAACTTACAGTTGTTTGCATCTTTTGTTTGCACCCAATAAATTTGCATGTATAATATATCTGAAAGCCAAGTTTTCTCTACTTAATGAGATGGAGGGGCCTGGAGCTCCATCTGCCAACATCTTCCCTCTTGATCAAACCTAGTCCTTGACTCCGAGGCCCCTGTTAGTACTTGTGGCCGGAAAGATCAGCAGATTCATCTGGTCAATAAGCCTGGAGAAACTTTGCTTATTGACTAGTCAAGTCTTGACATTTACGACCAATCTCTTTGGTAACTGGACCTACGTGTTGTGTGCCCACCTGATTCTTAATTTTTTTTTCTGCTAGATCTAGGACAATGCTTTTAAACACCACTTCAGTCTTGACGGCTTTTTTTGACCACATTGTGGCTGACCTTATGTCCCTAGACATTTTCAATCGGTAAATAAAAGTTGAAGTTGCATGTGGTTTCTGGTAAAATTGATTTCAGAATCGGCCACTTTCCAGTGCTCTTTCAAGACTATATTTTATGAAATTGCATGTATTATTAATAAATGTCACCGAATCGGCTGGCACCACTATTAGGCTGTTTTAGGAATCAACACTTTTTGAAAAAGCAAATACCACAGCAGTTTTAAATGGCTTTTCTAAAGCCAAAGAAAGCAGTGGATCAATAAAATTATTTTCTGTTCGTTTTATTAAGTTTTTTCATTCATTTCTTTTTGTAAAAAAGAAAAAAGTATAAATCCAAACTTTATATTTTTTGCTCATTGTTATGCCTTTTTTCTGTTTGCTTTTTGTTTTATTTTTTAAAGACATAAGAGGATCTGAGATAAATAGTAAGAATAAATAAAGATTTTATAACTTTGTCCTATTTTCAATCGACTTCTTTATTTGGCTCAAAAAATTCCAGAAAAGCCGCCTACAGTATTTGATTCCAAGCTGTTGACCATGTTGCGTGTGCAAATATATATTTATAATGTGGGCGTCTATGTTTGCCAAAAAAACTATTGTGCCGGTTATTTAGATAATCCTGACAGGCTTCATTGTGTCTGGAAATCATATTCAGGCGTTGACATCTGTGCTCCGATCTTACTCAGTAGAATAATGCACTGTGGGAACGCCATCATTTGCATCATATCTGTTTTCTCATTTGCATTTTATCAGTTCCCAGAGCCCATGTATGTGGCGCACGCTGAGCTTTTGATGTTAGGCCAAGAACAAGAACTTTGTGACACATAGATGTGCTTAATATGCCAGTCAGCTCTTCTCGTCCGTGATTAAGACTCAAGTACAGAGACCGTACATCAGCCTTGGGATACCTGTGTCTCTCCGACACATACCGCGACCTGTAGCTCCGCAGATGCTACCGAGCCACAAGGTGCGAGAGACGGTTGAGCATCTGACATTAGACAGATGCATTAAACTCAAGTCCTGATTTATTATTGTCTTTGAGCTTTTCTTCTGGAGTAAAAACAGTTCTAATGGCGACCTCTTTTGAATTGCATCTTATTTATTTTGAGTTTTCAGCTTTTTTTCAGCTTTTTTTACTGGGTTTATGTTTTTTGTTTCCTATGAACACAAAAACATGTTTGTTTCCTCCATGTCACGCCACATTGATGCAGTAATTGATGCCAAAGGAGCCCTGACCAAGTATTGAGTGCATTTACTGAACATACATTCCAGTAGGCCAACATTTCAGATATTAAAATCATTTTTTTCAAGCAGGTGTTATAAAGTATTCTAATTTACTGAGATAATGACTTTTGAGCTTTCAGTGGCTGTAAGCCATAATCATCAACATTAACAGAAATAAACATGTGAAATAGATCACTCTGTGTGTAATGACTCTATATAATATATGAGTTTCACTTTTTGTCTTGAAGAACTGAAATAAATTAACTTTTTGCTGATATTCTAATTTTGTGAGAAGCACTGTATCTTGAATTTTACTGAAAACAGTCAACATTTCTCCCAGCAGTCACAACTCGAAAAGCTTAGCTTATGTTATTATTATATGTTTATTTTTTTCTTTTGCTGTACTCCAATCTAAGAAACAAAGCTTATAGACAATCTGTGAGCAGGATCCTCCCCCCAAAAATACTATTTACATGCACTTGCAGCATTTTCAAATACATGTCCAGCAATATCTTTACTTGGCCAGTCTGCTCCTCCATTACTAAGAAATTAGAGTTTAAAATAATATACAAATGGAACTGAAGAGCTACTATAGATACAGTATGAAGCCTCTGTCACTCCAGCTCTATACCTGCCCAGCGCCTCCGCATCCTGCTTGACCAACACGCTCTATGCTTTATGACATCAGTCAGAGGTATCACCAGTTAAGCAGGAGGAGGTGACGGTGGGCGGTGGAATAGATCTTGAGTGGCAGAGGCTTCAGATCTACAAAAATGTTTTAGCTCATTTGTTTATCAATTGAAAAGCTGATCTCTCAGTAATGGAGGAATGGACCATGTAAGGCTAAGTTCACACATAGCGGAACTCTCGAGGAAATTACCGTGAGAGCTCCGGAATTCCATTCGGTGGGAAAATCGCATTTTAAATTCCCGCGATTTTCCCGCGGAAAAACTAGCATTTTGCAAGCGTAATTAGCTTGTAAAATGCTAGCGTTTTCCAAGCGATCTGTTGCATCGCTTGGAGAACTGATTGACAGGTTGGTCACACTCGTCAAACATAGTGTTTGACGAGTAATAGTAATATATATATAGTCTTAGGTTACTGATCCACATTTGTGTCGTTTTTTGCTTTATACTGATCATCTCATAAATCTTTGATTTTATTTCTTAAACAAAATATGTAAATTTCGAAAGACTTGCCGCTGTCGTTGCCACAGTAACTTCCTGGGATTTCTGCCAAGCTGGTTACTGATATATCATATCATGTTGATACATTATCAGTGTAAGAAAACTATCGTCACAAAAGAAACTATCTAACAATGAAAATAAATATCTGAAAATGTCGACATTTCTGAAAACCAAACAAGCAGACCTGCGCTCTCTGCATAATATATATATTGTGACAGTAAAGAATTGTTCGATAAGTGCTGTCCCCTAACTTGTGTCCACAATTACCTCTACGTTATGGGATCACTCTCGAGGTGCAAGGATCAGCGTGACTGGGTCGAACAAGTAAAACGCAACACCTTAAAGTGACCTAATCGGCAACACTATGGTTTACTCCAAACCTCCAGCCATGTTTTATGTTTTATGGTAGGCTCACCATGTGTAAGATACACTGTTTCATGCATATCCAATTTCTTCTAGTTTTTTTACCTGACATGTTGCTTAAAAAACCTAAAATATAACATTTTAAACAAAAACATCAAGAGACAAAGTTAAGGGTCTAAGTCAATCTGTATTTGCTTGGGAACCAAATTACAGCAAAAAAAAATAAATTAAATAAATTAATGAAAAATATTTTTATGAAGGACTTTTGATCCTAAAGTGGAAAAGTTAAGGTCCTAAGCAGGGCAGAAAGCCTTGGATGAAAAAAAAAGAAAGAATAGATTATGCACCCCATAGAGTTCGAAAAGAAAAGACCACACTAAGGGTACTGTCACACTTAGCGATGTACCAGCGATCCCGACCAGCGATATGACGCTATCAGGATCTCTGATACATCGCTAAGTGGTCGCTAGTGAGCTGCCACACAGGCAGATCTCACCAGCGACATCGCTGGGGTCGGGGGTCGCTACTTACCTGTCACACTAGGCGATCCTGCGTCCTCCCGCCCGGCTCCACGTTCGTCGCTCGTCTCTCCACAAGAAGCGGCGCAGGAAGCTGATGATGAGAAACAGTCCAGGCTGTTCTCGCACGATCAGCGATAACCAGCGGGGGAGCGGGTCATAGGTAAGTATCAGACACAGCGATATTGCTAGCGATATCGCTTAGTGTGACAGTACCTTAAGAAAGGAGGAACAAAGTGAAATTCCAATCATTAAAGTATCATTATGAGTTCCAATTGCTGTATGTTGAATTTTTTTTAGAATAGCATCTTTTGTTGAAGATGTTATCAGCCATTTGATTTACTGGCACCAGCTACATCAATATTTTTATGACTGAGGTCAACTTAGAAATATTCAACTTCTGGAGATTTTCCAAGAGGTGGGGCATCATGTATCTATTGACCATTTGTCATGTGCTACACTTGGTGCCTAGCCAAAGCATAGATAAATGTTCCCCTACAGGAAAAAATGAGCCAGTTGACATGCTGGCACCTACTAACTCAATCTTTTCAAAGTTAAGGACTACTTGATGATTGCCGAGTAAAGTGGTCTCATGCGTCAATTGACAATTCTTTTTCTCACTTTGTCTTTTTATCTCTCTGAGTGATTTATTTGATTCTGTTGTTTCATTAGCTGGTTCTAATCTTATTTTTCTTTTCAGCACATCCCGCTATCCTTTCTACAGTACATGGCTTAAATATTCTTAAACTAACATTTGGACAAGTTAATTTTACTAATTTGCATGCTAAATACATTTCCCATTAAGTCACAATTTTATTTTTAAGACACAATCTCATTTTCTTACCATCTTTTCCCTTTAGCTCCGGAAGGCAGTAATGGACCATATCTCCGATTCTTTCTTGGAAACAAATGTTCCCCTGCTGGTTCTCATTGAGGCTGCAAAGAGCGGTAATGAGAAGGAGGTGAAAGAATATGCCCAAGTATTTCGCGAACATGCCAACAAATTGGTAGAGGTAAGCCTTTGGTTTACATCAAAAGAAAACGTTTCATGCATCTTGCAAATGGGACTAATGTTGTGATAATGAGGGGCCCCAAGTTAACTTTCAAGCTTTTTCCATTGTTCTGCAAAATACAAAGGAACCATTTTATTCATGTTGAAATTTTTGATATCTTTGGATACTGAGTGATATATGCTATATATTCTTTTAATATTGCACAGTAAAATTCAGTTGATTCCTCTATACCAGAGGTCTCAAACATTTAGCCTGTTGGCTGCATGTGGCCACTGGGGCTGATTTATGTGGACCATCGTGACCTGGTCCAGGGGCTACAGATGCCATCGCTTTGTTTCAAAATGTGCATCCTTGGATACACATTCAATAGAAATATTTTGTGGCATAGAGACCATCTCTCTTCACCGCAATGCCAGCCAGTCAAAGACTGGTGGCCAGGATGGAGACATTGCTGCATGAAAGTAACCAGGATGGGGACATAGCTACATGAAGGTGACTTGAATAGGGACATTTTCTATAACAAGGTGACCAAAAAGGGGACTTTGCTCCAACAAGGTGACCAGGATGTAGACATTGCTACAACAAGGTGACCAGGATGGGGATATTGCTACATGAAGGTGATCAGGATGAGGGCATTGCTATGAGAAGGTGACCAGAATGTGGACATTTGCTACAACAAGGTGACCAGGATGGGGACATTTGCTAAATGATGATGATCAGAATGAGGACATTGCTACGAGAAGGTGACCAGAATGTGGACATTTGCTGCAACAAGGTGACTAGGATGGGGAAATTTGCAACACGAAAGTGACTAAAATAAGGACATTGCTACATATATGTTACTAGGATGGGGACATTTGCTACATGAAGGTGACCAGAATGGGTACTTTTGCTAAGGCAAGGTGACCAGGATGGGGAAATTGCTACAGAAAGCTGATCAGGATGTGCACATTACTCATGAAGTTGGCCAGGATGGGGACATTGCTACATGAAGGTGACTAGGAATAGGACATTTCTACATGAAGGTGACCACAACGTGGACATTTGCTACAACACGGTGACCAGGATGGGGACATTGCTATACAACAGTGAGCAACTATAAAACTGTACCATTACACATATGATGAATGGCATAAAAAAGTACCAAAAATGCTATCAGTAAAAATATCATGCTGCCCGCCAAATTCGAATTTTTTCTATGTGTGGCCAATATACCCAGCTGAGTATGATCCCCCTGTTCTATACGCTCAGGCATAAAAAAAATATTGTATAAATTAATGATTCATTTCAGTTTATTTTTTTATATTTTTTTATCTGACTTATCTAAAACTTTTACCTTGGAAATTGAATCTGGCTTTCTTAGCTTTTGTGAGGGTCATCTTTTTTTTTGCATATTTCTTACCCTGTATAAAGTGTCTTTTGCTCTATGCTTAATCTTAAATACAAGGTTTTATATGAAATAAGATATATTAGTCTTTTAATGAGTACATTAAATTCTGCATAATAAATACCCATGGGACCTGTCGCAGACACTTTTTTTTCTAATGTATTTGAATTGTCTAATTCAAGATGAATGTAAAAGGAAGAAAAAAAATCTGTGCAAGGAAGGGAACGACATTAAAATGAACGAGCAAAACATTATCGGTGGGAAAATTTTCATTATGATCGCGAAACAATTAGTTTTATAAGACGCTGTTACTATTTTGGTCTACTAGTGAAAATTTGAAAATTAAAAATGGTACATTGGAGGTCTTTCCTAATCGGGAAGAAATATGGCTGCTTGTTTTGGAAACAGTAGTACCAAAATTTTTGGGTCATGTCATGTGTCAAATCGCAGCTGGTATTTTCAGTCTGTGTGATGGTCAGCATGATTTTATGCTTGATTCTAACCATCTTTATGGTTAATCAGTACATTAAATCCGCAAAGACCGGCGGGACCTGTAACAGATATTTTTCTCCCTGCTGATAAAGGAACAGTAAAGAGTCTATGTTACGGACTGACCTGGTTTGTAGTAGTGATATTGCAACCACTAGGGCAGCACCAGCAGGTAGCATAGTCAGGGTTAGCCAAGGAGTTGGTACACAATAACAGCAATGTTGTTTGAAGGAATAATCAGGAATTGTAGTCAGGAAAGTCAGAGGTCGATATGAGGAGCAGCAATGTAGTTTGAAGGAATAAGCAGGAGTCATAGTGAAGGAAGCCAAAGTTCGTTACCAGGAGCAGAAATGTAGTTTGAAGAAATAAGAAGGAATCATAGTCAAGGAAACCAGAGGTCATTACCAGGAGCAGCAATGATGTTTGAAGGAATAGCAGGTGAACGGAAGCTTGACTAGAGGCTGGTAGCTCCATAATCACGCAAGAAAAGGAGAGCAAGGCCAGGTTTAAATAGGGTGTGCAATCAGGGTGGTGACCAATCAGGAACTCAGAGTGGAGACATCACTAACCACATAGGTGCAAGTATTTTGAGTTAGCACGGAACTGTCCAGCGATCTGAATAGCTGAGAGGGAGGAGCTGCCGTCTGGTGCACAGGAGCTGCTGAGTTCGAATCCTGACAGTCTGTGTAGAAAAGGTGAAGACATAAGAATGAAATAGCCACAAAAGACCTATGACAAAATTCTCATCATTCTCATAAAACAAAGAGCTATAGAGGACACAGTTTCTATTTTTGGCCTATCGGTGAAAAGCAGAAACGATGAATTGCTCAAAGGAAAAGAAATATGGCTGGTTTCTTTTGGAAACAGCACCACTGAAATCCATGGGTCTTTTTCAGTACTGGAGTTGGGCTTCATTAGTTGCATGATGTTGATTTGCAATGCCACACACAATCTGATATGTGGTTGTCTTCCTGAATAAGTATCTGTTAATTGCGCTGAATAACACCGCATGTCCAAAAAACTTTTGAAAATAAATGTCTCCTGTGCATGGCAGTGTGGGAGATATACACAAATTATCTTTATGCTGAAAAAAGAGCATGGAACACACTTCCAAAAAATCATACATAGATTTAATGATGCTAGGCAAATATATGTATTGTGAGGTAGCGCTGTTATTCGGGTAGGGGATACTCGCTCAGCAGTCACAAAATCAGATCCGGCACAGATTTTCCATAAAGCAAGCATAGTCCATGGGGTTTATTCAACATCATAAACCCACAGCAGCAACAAAACTTCATATAAACAGCAGAGCGTCCATGGCAGAGTTTCACTCTGTAAACCCTGTGTTCACACAGGTTGTACAATGTCCAGCATACAGGCTCTCTTAGCCTCACTTATCTCACCCACGTCCGGGTTTCCTCATGGCTGCTTCAGCTAACTGCAGACGTTCATTCCCTCCCCTGGGAACTCTCACATACGTGCAGCCATTCACCACAGCCACTTCATAGGCTGTTAGCCAGGAAGCTCCATCTCAGCGGGACCTTCCACACTGGACCAATCGGGTCCCAGCATTCACCACATGTGACCTACCCTGGCCACATTATATGGTTCATAGCCACGCCCACCGGGTCACATGACTCTGACCTCATCACAGGTCCTTCAAGCACTTACACACTCTTTACACCAGCGTTCTTTAAACACACCCCCTGGGTGGGTTTGTAGGTAACTGGCCTGCCCATGTCCCTAGTTACCTGGAGACTTCTCCCTGTCACATTAAAGCAGCACCTCAGCAGTATCACTGCTGATCAACACATAAGTCTCCATCTCAAAGCCACCCACTTTGAGATACATAATGGCTATTCAGTATTCTGCCATTCATCCTTTCTCCTGGGACATCCACACAGCGCCCCCTAGCAGACACCGTGGTTACTACACCACATACCTCCCCCCTCTGTTCAAACTTGTGGGGTTGAACACACATTACACCAGGTTCTCGCAACCGGGCACTCACTACACCTTGCCCCACAGGTCAAGAGAACCGTCTCCATCTGTCATACGGCCTCGTTCCTATGTTAGACCTCCCCCACCTCCAGCAGTCAGAATATCGGTCATTGGCTTTGACCCCCCAGTCATGGTCTGTCTGCGTCGTCAGACACTGGTTAGTCACCATCCTTTCTCTATCTAAGCATCTTGTAAGAAATGGTACCCCACCACATCTAAGTTTACTTTTCTGTGCATTAACCTCACAGTTCTTTGCATCTGCTGTCTCCGTAGCAACCTCCAGTTCACACTGTAATCTATGGTGCAATGTATTGGCACGTTGAGCCTCTTTCTCTGCTTCTTCCACCTGGCGTTTCAACTGTTTCAGACGCACATCATTTCCCTCCGCCAGGCCTTTGTACTGCTCAGAATTACGCCTTTCATCATCCATTTGCCTTAGTACAACCTTCAGTTTTTTCTCCATACGACGTACTTGTTTGCTAGCAGATTGTCGCATTTTAATTTCTGCATCAAGCTGTTCCTCCAGTAGTGCAACCTTTGCTTCTAAGTCCTTATTCTGGAGAACTAATTGCTGACGGGCACTCTCATTCTTCTGAGCATTACTACGTTCTGTCTTCAAATCAGCATCCATCTGGTCAACCTGAAGTGTGGCCTTTCTCAGCTTGTAATTGGCTAATTCAACGTTGCCGTGTTCTTCCTCCACTTCTTCAAGCTGAACAATGCTAGACTCTAACCGCCTCTTTTCTTCCAAAGCCAGAGCACCTTCACCTCTGTTGTTGGCAATCACATCAGCCAGTTAATCTCTTTCCTGCTGTGCTTGTCTTTTAGCATACTCTGCAGCAGCAAGCTCCGTCTGCAAACGAATCACCTCTGCTTCCATACTTTCAGTTTCTTTTTGTCTTCACACTGTTCCTCATTCAGGCCTGGCCGCTGTAAGTCTTCGTCCCACTTCTCCCGCAGAAGACCTCTTACAGTTTCTGGGTACTCCTACCTCTTCTCTGAGGGACTTATTCAGACCTTGCCACTATGCCCGGTGACCTTTGAGCTCGAAGACTTCTTTCTCTAGGTCATCTAGTCTGTGCTCCCTTTCTCTCTCAGAACCACAGTCACCCCTAGAGTCTGAGTCACACCGATCATCCAAGTCAACCCTCCAGTTACCCTCAGACCGTGTGTCCACTCCAGTCACCTCATCTCCCAGCCCACCATCTGTCTTATCACGAGATGTCAGGTCCGTCAGTTGGGCAGATGTACTTCTTCCAGTCACTTCTACATCAAACCTGTCCACTTTAGGAGGCGTCACCGTCTCAACATCTGTTAATCCAACAGTAGAAACGTCTCCCTCATTCGACCATACATCATCAAACAACACACAGTCCCGGCCCCTCTCCAAGGCATAGACTAAGTCACGTGGTATCCTGCCCACTTGGCACGAACCACCTTTGGTCCCCTCGAACATTACTCGGTCTACTGCATAGTTCACCATGACCCCATGTTTACAGAGAACCCTGGCATTTTTCTCGGTCAGAGACAAAACGAGAGGAGTTCCTGTCCGAGTCACCTGACTATCTGAGTCCAGTCTACCAGAGACTCCTTCCCGATGCAGCATCACAGTACACACCTGTGGCCCGTCATTTTCCGGAAAATACATGCCGCACTCCTCAAAACTCATATAGACACACTGCGGTTCCCCAGGCATACCCACTGAGGCAACCAGTGCTGCCATTTCCTGAACCACATCAATTTGGGTCACCGCCCCCTCCTGGGACTCCACCCCTTTTTGGGTTACCACCCCAATTTAGGTCACTGACCCCTCTGGGACTCTGCCCCCTTTTGGGCTACCACCCCGATTTGGGACTCCACCCCCTTTTGGGCTAGCACCCCAGTTTGGGCCACCAACCCCTTCCGGGATTTCTCCATGTCCATTATACCGGTCTTCTCAGACCGCAGTTCACACAACACAGTTTATGTCTTTTAACGATACCACACAAGTCCTTGCTGGCACCACCACAGCTCCTGCTGTCAGCGATCACCGACACCACCGGCTGCTGTTCACACACAGCGGCTGGTGTCCTCTTCGTAACCCTGCCGATTTACAGGAAGCTGCTTGTCCCCTTCGTAACCCTGCCGAGTTACCGGAAGCCGCTTGTCCCCTTCGTAACCCCGCCGAGTTACAGGAAGCCGCTTGTCACCTTCTTGACTCCCACTGAGCGACTGCAGGCTGAGTTGAGAAAAGAAAAAAACACCACACAGAAAAACTCATGTGTCCTTTCTGTGTGCTATTCAGGGTGTTCCGTCTCCTCTCCTGAGAACATCGAACACACAGGGTGCACTGGGTGCTATTCAGGGAGCGACCCTCCTCCCAGGGTTTCCCAACACACCGGCCACACCAACGCACCACACAAAACTCACGTGTCCTGTCTGTGTGCTATTCAGGACGTTCCGTCTCCGCCTGAGACCGTCCAACACACAGGGCGCACTGGGTGCTATTCAGGGAGTGGCCCTGCTCCCAGGGTTTCCCAACACACCGGCCTCACCAGGTCCAGGGGTTTAGCGGGTGCTCTTCAGGACATCCAGCTCCTCCTGAGACTGCCCAACACTCATGCCTCACCAGGTCCAAGGTCATACCACCTGCTCCAGGGATCCAATTCTTCTCCTAGAATCTCCCAACATTGACCCTCCAGTACCTTGCTCACTGAACCCTCCGGGTACACAGTCTCTCTCACTGACCTAGGTCAGTACAACACGAACACCTGTCCGTTACCTGTGTCGGCCCCACAGGTCCTCGGATACCTCTTCTCCACAGAGGCACCCTATCAATCACCAGTCTCTTTCTCACTGACCCCAGTCAGTACAACATGGTTTTCACGTGGCCGCGCTGGTTCTCGGACCCCTCTACCGCAGAGGTATCCTATAAGTCTCTTTCTCCTGGGGAAATGGCCGCATTGGGCTCACCGATCTGGACAGTGCCTTACTCACTAGGCCGCCCCATGGTTCCAGAACCACAGCCAGGCAGTGGCTTCCCCAACAGTCAGCCTTCCTGGCTCAGCGTTGCCCTTAGCAACTGACTTTGCAGTCCTCTTCCATTGCTCCCAGCAACAAGGCTACAACAATGTCCATAGCTTTCTCTCATCAATTGTGAGGTAGCGCTCTTATTCGGGTAGGGGATACTCACTCAGCAGCCACAAAATCAGATCCGGCACAGATTTTCCATAAAGCAATCATAGTCCATGCGGTTTATTCAACATCAGAAACCCACAGCAGCAGCAAAACTTCATATAAACATCAGAGCGTCCATGGCAGTGTTTCACTCTGTAAACCCTGCGTTCACACAGGTTGTACAATGTCCAGCATACAGGCTCTCTTAGCCTCACTTATCTCACCCACGTCCGGGTTTCCTCATGGCTGCTTCAACTTACTGCAGACGTTCATTCCCTCCCCTGGGAACTCTCACACACGTGCAGCCATTCACCACAGCCACTTCATAGGCTGTTAGCCAGGAAGCTCCATCTCAGTGGGACCTTCCACACTGGACCAATCGGGTCCCAGCATTCACCACATGTGACCTACCCTGGCCACATTATATGGTTCATAGCCACGCCCACTGGGTCACATGACTCTGACCTCATCACAGGTCCTTCAAGCACTTACACACTCTTTACAACAGTGTTCTTTAAACATACCCCCTGGGTGGGTTTGTAGGTAACTAGCCGGCCCATCTCCCTAGTTACCTGGAGACTTCTCCCTGTCACATTAAAGCAGCACCTCAACAGTATCACTGCTGATCAACACATAAGTCTCCATCTCAAGGCCACCCACTTTGAGATACAAAATGGCCATTCAGTATTCTGCCATTCATCCTTTCGCCTGGGACATCCACACAGTGCCCCCTAGCGGACACAGTGGTTACTACACCACAATATATATATATATATATATATATATATATATAGCTGAATATTAGATTCTTAGATTAACATTTTAATCAAACTGTATGAAACCAACTGCCACGTCACAGCGAATTTCTCAGTGGATCCTAAGTTTTGTTGCCTTAAAGGAGCGGCGCAGTAGTGCGCATGCACTAGCATGCACAGTTGTTTCTTATGTCCTGGAAGTATTTTGCGGCTTTGCCCTCAGTTGGTCACGGCATACTTGGCATGGCAAGGTCACATTTCAATGCGCACGCATAAAATATGTGCGCGATCTGCGATCTTCACAGCGAAGAATGCGTACCGCAAGCCGAGGAGGGGTGGAGTGACGGAACAGAGGCAACTCCCCTCGGACCGGACCGAACAGATTAACAACACAGGACAAATAAAAAAGAAGGTTTTTATGGGTGATATATGAGGAGTCAGGGGTTTTCAGAACTAGTTGTGGAACGCATAGCTGACACTCAATTAAATGATATTTTTACCTATTAGGCCAAAAAAGTGGTGACAGGTTCCCTTTAAGGCATTAAAAGTTAGGGCCCACTGACAGGTTTGCCATGATGTGTCAGTGCACGTCATACAGTCTGATCAGAATGTGAAACTAAGAACCTCATGTTCAGTGATATACAGTATATTCTTGCCTAGCGGCATTAGATCAATGTATGATTTTTTTGCATGTTCTGTCACCTTTCTTGAACCAACACTCCTCCTATGTGGCACAGGTGATTATAATTAGGAGGAGACGGCAAAAGGGGTCCAGCTTATTTTTGCCCTCATTTGAGAGCTAAAGTAAAGTGAGTTTCCATACTCCTTTCATTTGGTGTTGGTGATATGTGGCAGCCATTGTTGTGGTTTTGTGCTTGTGGGGTGGTGCGCACTGGAGTTATGGGATCTCAGTCTTGCAACATGGGTGCTGTGAGGCACCAGGTAACCATCCCTGCTGGTGCATTGCCACAGAGACGGTGGTTAGCGCATGCCGCCCCTCTATTAAGGCAATAAAAGTTAGGACTCACTGAGAGGTTCCCCGTGACGGGGCAGTGGTTTCCGTACAGTCTGATCAGAATGTTAAACTAAGAACTATCTGGGCTTGTGGGGAGATAAGTTTGGCAACTTATTGAGAAACACATAGATGCAACATAAACATACAAATACATGCCTGTTAGACTCCTTGCTCTTCGCATAGTGGAGGAAGGCTTTATGGGGATATATATGTTAGTTTTTCAAGAGTTTAATCATTTTGATTTTGAGCTCCCATCAATTACCAAACTCTTTTCACTAGACAAAACTAGTATAAAAATGGTAAATTTAATGCGTGGTATAAAATTAGCCTGAGCCAGCTAAGTGCAGACATAATTATGTAGAGATAGTCATTTTCCTCACCATTTAGGAAGAGAAATAATAGCATTTTCGGAGGTAAATATACAGAAAGCTTCCTTTTACTGCACCGTTAGAATTAATCACCCTTTTTCGTTGTACAGTTCCATACCGAAATATTATTTATTGGCTAGTGATATGTAGTGATGTTTTTAGTAATGTTGCTAATTGAACAAGTGTTGATATCAGTTTGTAAAATATGTATTAAAGCCTCCATTTGTGAATTTTTAATATTTCACATTAGTACATTTAGATTTATGTCTTATAATATCGTACAAGGTTGGATTATTTGCGTAGATACCTACAAAAGACCTCGACTAATCAGTCCTAATAGTAAAGATCTAATGGTGTTTACCAAATGTATGAAATTGAAGACTCATCTTTGGGTTGGGTCATCAATATCAGATCGGTGGGGTCCCACACTCGGCACCCACACAATCTTCTGTTACTATTCATTTGTATAGAAACTGATCTACAGTACCCAGGAGTGGACACTAAACAGTGCGTAGGAGCCGTGGTTGTCCAGTACATGTAATGGCAAAGCCGGTAATATCTGATTGCTGGCAGTATTGGTTGTCATCAGATCCTCACTGACACCTGTAAATCATTAGTATTATTGTAAGGAAAACCCCTTAACCCCTTCATGACATGTGCCGTACTAGTACGGCACATGTCGTGTTCCTCCTTTGATGTGGCTCTGACACTGAGCCCACATCTTTCCTGGCACATGTCAGCTGTTTTGAACAGCTGACATGTGCCCCTAACAGCTGTGGGTGGAATCACGATCCACCCATGGCTGTTAACCCATTTAATGTGATCACGCAGGAAGCACGTCACTAATTCTGCCCATTGGTGAGCCATCATGTGATCGTGGGTCACCGATAGACAAACTGATGTTTCAAGCAGACCTCTATGGTTGTCATTTCCGGATTGCTATGAGCGCCACCCAGTGGATGGCGCTCATAGGAAGTGAGCATTTCTTCTATTTACAGGCAACCTGATCATCGCCTGTTTGTAGCAGAGGTGATCAGTTTATCACAGCTTCTAGTCTCCCATGGAGACTATTGAAGCGTGCAGAAAATATAAGATAATAAAAAAATAAATAAAAGTACAAATCACCCCCCCATTTCCCCCATTAAAAATAAAACAATTAAAAAAAAAATAAAGTGCACACATATTTGGTATCACCACACTCAGAATCACCCAATCAATCAAGCTATAAAACAAGTTAATCTTAGTCAAAATGCCAGAATTATGTTTTTTGGTTGCCGCAACATTGCATTAAAATGCAAAAACGGATGATCAAAAGATCATATTTGCACCAAAATGGTATCATTAAAAACATCAGCTTGGCACACAAAAAACAAGCTCTCACCCAGCTCCAGATCAAGAAAAATGGAGATGTAACCAGCCTCGGAAAATTACGCAATTTTTATTTTTTTTTTTACAAATTGGGATTTTTTTTTCACCATTTAAATAAAATCAACTTATACATATTTGGTATCTACAAACACGTAATGACATGGAGAATTAAAAAGGCAAGTAAGTTTTCGCATTTGGTGAACATGGTAAAAAAAAAATCCAAAAAACTGTTGTGGAGTTTCACTTTTTTGCAATCACGCCGCACTTGGAATTTATTTCCCAATTTTTGTAAATGACATGGTAAAACTAATGAAGTCGTTCAAAAGCACAACTTGTCTCGCAAGAAACAAGCCCTCTCATGGCCATATTGATGCAAAACTAAAAATGTTATGACTCTGGGAAGAAGGGTAACGAAAAACAGAAAAGAAAAGCAAAAATGAAAAAGGGCTGCGGCGTGAAGGGGTTAAATAAAAACACTAGACCTCTGCTCTATTAGTGAAAACTGATGTCATAAAGGTAGGTCACACATTTGGGACAGCCTCTTCAAGTTAAAACAGAAAAAGGCTCAGTAAGAGAGATTTGATACCAGAATGACTATCATGTAATACTACTTCTGACTGGTTGTATCTTCCATCCATAAAATCAGTTCACTGCTGGGGATACAAGAGTAGAAATCTACTAGTGAGACAATATTCCTAATTCATTTGAACAGATTTAGTGCTACAGAAATATTTCAGAAACAAGTTTCACCTGGACTATCCTATCTCCCCACAGTGCGCTCCAATTCTTTCATCTGAGAGAATCGGATCACAGTATTCTGACCATCGGATTAAACTCTGATCAGAATTTCACCAGAGTGTCATTTGGTTAATTGGCCAAATTATCTCCAATGATAAAGTAATAATGTTGTGTCTCTTAGTGCCAGCTAAAGTTCCAGTGCACCATTTTGATTTCTCACTAGTGCTGAGCATTCTGATACTGCAATATCGGGTATTGGCCAATATTCGCGGTATGGAATTCCGATACTGAGTTCCGATACTTTTAGTATATCAAATACCGGAATCGGAAGTTCCCATAATGCAATGAGCCAGTTTGATTTTATTCAGCCAATGAGGATCCTAAGAAGTGTGGGCACATCCTGTTAGAGCATGTTAGGCATGTAACTACTGGCATGGCTGTGATTGGCTGCTGAAATGATGTCATGATGCACTATAAAAGCCGCCGCCACCATTTTGGGTTCACTCTGCTGTGAATTCAGTTAGGGATAGGTTGCTGCTGTTCTGAGGGTGACCTAGCGATTTGCTATATTGTGCTTTACCCAGGCTACTTTATGAACCGCTGTAGCTTTCTTTTGCCTTGCAGCGCTGTTCACGGCTGTCTGCGAGGTCTCTGTGTGTGAGTGCAGCTCACGCTGTAGTGTGTTCTGCAGCCAGCCACCTCCGGCTGTAGTCCTTTTTTGCATTAGTGCTGCTCATTTTTCCAGATTTCTCCTATTAGTGTGGTTCCATCTGTATCCAGCTAGATTGCTTGAAAACACTATATAGGAGTAGATAGAGGAGCCTTTCTGCTGGCTTGTGCCCTGCAGCCCCAGCCAGATTAGTATTAGCCTATTTTTTGGAGCCTCATCTATTGCATTGTAGGTTACCTTCCTGCATTGTAATAGCTACAAAAAGTTTGTGATACTATCGGTTTTACATCTTTGGGCACATCCAGTGTCTTTTTGTGAAAAAAAAGTTAACAAAGTTCACCAAACACTCCACTTTACAGTTGTGTAGGCCATATTAGCTCATATTAAAGTCTAGTCCACACTTCATAAAATTAGTGTTTCTTATACCTGTTAGCAGCTGTTCAGGAATAAGCACACTAAGCCCTTATAGTACTTTTCTGCCTATCTTTATCAGTCTACCAAGATGAAGAAGGCAGGGAGTAAGGCACGTGGTCGTGGGCATGGAGTTTCTGCAGGGAGAGGACGTGGGGATTCTGTGCCTGCTGCGGGCACCAGTGACTCAGCATCCCCCAGTTTTCCCAGGGAACAGTCCTTTATGCACAGCTTTGTAGGAGCTCGCCGTACCCCACTGCTGCGGGATGAACAAATTAAAGCCGTTGTCGGATGGATGGCAGCTAACGCATCGACTTCAATTAGTTCCAGATCCTCTCAGGTCCAGAGCACTGAAGAGCACCCCCTGGACAGGATCCACCTCTACTTCTGTTCTCTGAATCTGTTGGCTTGGAAAGAGGGGGTCAGTCAAGCAGCATTCGAGAATTTGAAGAAGAGGTAGTATGCAGTGATGCGCAACAGCTTTGTCTCTCTGAATCTGAAGAGGCAGGTGGGCCAGTGCGTATGGTCAGCACACCTCAGTACGCATCTGATGATGAGACTCAGGTGACACTTTCTGATGCGTACTGTGCTGTCAAGACTATCCAAGAGAAGCAGTCGTTTGAAGAGGGTAGTGTAGATTATGAGGTCCTTGACCCATCATGGCGTGAGGCACAGGAAGGTGGTGGGAGCAGCTCTGAGGAAGAGATTCCCCGAAAGGCCAAAAAAGGAGGGAGAGGGAGGGGGCAGACTCGGTTGCATGTAGCCTCCACTTCGGCACCCATTAGGAGCATGCCTCTTTCAAAACCCAAAACGGGCGCTCCCAAGACTTGCAGTGCCTGGTCCTTTTTTTGACACAGTTGCAGATGACATTTGCTTTGTGAAATGCAAGCTGTGTAATCAGAAAGTGAAAAGAGGGAAAAGTGTCAGCAACCTCAACACCACAAATATGTGGAAACATGTGCTGACCAAGCACGTGGTGGAGTTACAAAGACACACTGAAGACCTAGGCCAACCTACAGTGCCACCTGCCACCTCTTCAGCTCGTGTTGCAGCCTCTTCCTCCAGCTCACACACAGCTGGCTCAGCTTCCTCACAGGATCACCATGTAAGAACCTCTGGCACTGTTGTACAGAGACACAGTGTCATTCCACCCACAGATCCACGTTCCCTGTCATCCTCACACTCCCAGGCCAGTCTACAGCCATTGGTAGCACAGGCATAGGAGAAAAGGCACCCATACTTGGCAAACCACCCCTGAGCACAGGCTCTGAATGCTGGCATTGCAAAACTACTGTCCCTTGAAATGCTCTCATTCAGGCTAGTGGAGACAGACACCTTCGGTAACTTCATAGCATTGGCAGTCCCACAATACAACGTGTCCAGCCGCTTTTATTTCAGCAGGCAAGAGCCGTCCCTGCCCTGCAAAAGCATGTGGAAAGAAAAATTAAACATGCGCTACTAAACACCGTCATTAGCAAGGTCCTCCTGACCACCGATGCGTGGGCCAGTAACCATGGACAGGGACGATATCTTTCCCTCACTGCCCATTGGGTAAATGTTGTGGAGCCGGGTACAGATCTTGAGAGTGGTGCTGTACGTGTTCTGCCAACTCCAAGGATTGCAGAAATCCAGTCTGTACACATTGACTCCTCCTCATACTCCAGTTCCTCTGAATCAGCGCTACAGGAGCCGTCACAGTCTACCTCCACATGGACCCGTGAACGCTTACCTGTTACGACCGACATGACCACAGTCGTGGCCAAACGTCAACAGGCCGTATTGAAATTAATTTCTTTGGGGAATCGAAGCCACACAGCGCAGGAGCTCTGGAATGCCATCAAGCAGGAGAGCGACATGTGGTTTGTGCCAGGGAATCTCCAGCCAGGCATGGTAGTGTGTGACAATGGCCGAAATCTGGTGGCAGCTCTGGGCCTATGCAACTTCACTCACATCCCATGTCTGGCACATGTGCTCAACTTGGTCATGCAGAGCTTTCTGAGGGACTATCCGGATCTTGATGCACTGCTGCACAAGGTCCGCATAGAGTGCGCTCACTTGCGGCGTTCCAGCATGGCAAGATTGCGCATTGCAGCTCTGCAGCGCCGATTCTGCCTTCCGGAACATCGCATCATATGTGACGTACCCACCAGGTGGAATTCAATGTTACATATGTTGGAGAGGTTGTGTGAGCAGCAGGCAGCAGTAATGGAGTACCAGCTGCATCCGGCGCAAAAAAGTCGCACTGCACGCCGTTCACACTTCACCACCACTGAGTGGGCCTCTATGAAGGACATCTGCCACGTTTTGCGTGCCTTCAATGATTCCACGTGGATGGCGAGTGCAGATGATGCACTAGTCAGCATGACTATCCCCCTTATCTGCCTGCTTGAAAAAACACTGCAAGCACTTAGGGAGGAGGTTGTGGAAGAGGTGGAGGATGAGGAGTCACAAATGCCATCTGCTTCTGGACAGTCTGCGCAATGTGGTTCCTCACAAAGGCCTAGGCAGGGGACACTTTGTGAGGAGGATGAGGAGGAGTCAATGGAGGAGGAAGACATCTGTCCAGAGGAGGGAGGTACATAATGCTCTAGTAGTCAGTATGTAGAGCGAGGGTGGGGTGATGCAGAGCAGGCAGAGGTGACGCCTCAAGCAGGGGACAGCATTTCTTGGCCAGTTGGCAGTCTGCAGCACATGGTTGATTTCATGCTGCAGTGCCTGAGAAATGACCGCCGCATCGCCCACATTCTCAACACGGCTGATTATTGGGTATACACCACCCTAGATCCTCGCTACCGGGACAACTTACAAAGCCTCATAACACCGTTGAACCGGGAGCGTAAAATGCGGGAGTACCAAGACAGACTGGTGC